>NC_081557.1:50129128-50315805 GCF_022355385.1 Mustela nigripes | reverse complement strand
TCAGGTCATGATCTCAGGGTCTTGGGATCGAGTCCCATATCGGGCTCTCTACTCAGCAGGGAGCCTGCTTCCTCCTCTCTCTCTGCCTGTCTCTCTGCCTGCTTGTGATCTCTGTCTGTCAAATAAATAAATAAAATCTTTAAAAAAAAAAAAAAAGAATGTGTTAGGTAAGAGAAAAGGATAGTAATCACTATAGGAGCAATCATAGTGTGCCAGCCCCTTGGAAAAATCCTTCCTCAGCATTGCCTCCCCAATAGCTCAACGTGACCAGCCTTCCTGGTTTGTCTGGGTGGGACACCACAGGTTTACCACTGAAAGACCCACCCGGGAATCTCCTGAGACACAGGTTTGAGTACCATGCCCATTTTACGCATTAGGAAACTGAGGCTTGGAGAGACTGTCCCAACATGCCCCAAATCACATTTAGTAAATGGCAAAGTCAAAGTTGAACCCAGATCTGTCCAGAGGAAACATGGGAGGAGAAAGATCTCCAAAGTGGATCAAAACCATGCCCTGTAGCGGCGTGACTCCAGCTCAAGCCCAGTCTGGTCTTAGAGGCTGGTGTTGGGAGGTTTCCCAGAGAAGGCCCAAAGATGGATGAGCCCAAGGTCACCTGTTCCTTCAAGGCAGTCCCTGGCAGGTCTTTGTTTTGCTTTTACTTCATAGGAACTCTTCTGTTTCTATAGAGTAATTAAGCCCTCAAGCCTTATCCTGTTTATATTTTGCTTTTGTGTTTTGTTTTGCTTGTCAGTGAAAGAACAGTCAATCTTGTTAATCCAAAACACTTGACCCCTTAAAGCAGGTGTTTTTGGGTCTTAAGCAATAGCATTACTATAAATACTGATACAGAGGTGGGGATTTCTGTGCCCAGCCAGGGTCAGAAGCAAAGTATTTCTCAGATAATGGTGGGTAAATTTTGCTTGGGGTGCAGAGGAAGGATGGTCAGGAGGAAGGAAAGCCTGGTTAAGCTCAGAATCATACTTACGTTCTGCTCAGATACTTCTGTAGTTACCCCACTTTACCTCCCATCGATTCATCCTATGCCGTGCCCTTGGATCTAGAGTTAGGAGGCCGGCACAAAGTCCCATCTCTGCCACTAGTGAAGTGTGTGACCTGGACCATCTCCTCCCTCTCTGCGCTTCTCTGAGCTTCCCTTCCTGGGCATTCTCATCTGTCAAGTGAGGGAATCAGATTAGCAAATGAGGTGCTTTCCTAGGGGTCCTTGTGGTGTTGACACTCTAGGACACTGTAATGACACACATAATTGAACTGCTTTGGAAGGCAGGCTCTGGACTGGTGCTGTGTGTAGATATGAACATGTGTGCGTATGTGTGTGTGAGAGTTGGAGTGTGAATGAGGATGTTTGACTGGGAATCTGCATGTGGGTTGTTCTCGAAAAACATATACTCAGGGCTTGCTTGAAATTCTAGCTCTGAAAAAAAATCTTAAAAAAAAAAAATGGGGCGCCTGGGTGGCTCAGTGGGTTAAAGCTTCTACCTTCGGCTCAGGTCATGATCCCAGGGTCCTGGGATCGAGCCCCACATTGGGCTCTCTCCTCCACAGGGAGCCTGCTTCCTCCCCTCTCTCTGCCTGCCTCTCTGCCTACTTGTGATCTCTGTCAAATCAATCAATAAATAAATATTATTAAAAAGAAAGAAGTTCTAGCTCTGGTCAAATCCTTTCATCCCACTCCCACCTAACTCTCCTTAATCGCTTCTCCAGACTCAGCTCTCCCATATAGTGGAAGTAAAAGCATTTTTTCTGGTAGACAGCTGTGGACCAGAAGGAGCACTAACTTAGGAGTCAGATTTGGGTTTGGATCCTGACTCCACCCTGTAGCTAGCTGGTAAGTAGCCTTCAGCAAAGTATTTACCTAAGCTTAAATTTCATCAGTGGTAACAAGGAGCGAACAATCCCTAGTTCAGCACAGTTAGAAGTTGGAATGACACAAGTATGTCAAGTACCTGGCTTAGACCCTAACACATGGGACACTCTCAACCAGGACCCACTGTGCAGTTTGTGGGGCCCAGTGCAAAACGAAAACATGGGCTTCTTGTTCAGAAATTATCAAGAATTTGAAGATTAACAGCAGAGTGTTAAACCAAGCATGAGGCACTTTTAAGCACAGGCCCTGGGTTCCTAAAAAGGTGATATCCTATCGATGTTAACTTTCCTTCAGGCAAGTTAGCTAAGCTGTTGGGAGAAAAGTGATGGATGGAAGGCAAGGTCACAGGTAAGGATTCCCAAATAACTCAGCAAGTAAAAATTGAGGATTAGAAATCACTTCCATGGGGCACCTGGGTGGCTCAGCGGGTTAAGCCTCTGTCTTCGGCTCAGGTCATGATCTCGGGGTCCTGGGATCGAGGCCCACATCGGGCTCTCTGCTCAGCAGGGAGCCTGCTTCCTCCTCTCTCTCTCTGCCTGCTTCTCTGCCTACTTGCGATCTCTGTCAAATAAATAAATAAATAATCTTAAAAAAAAAAAAAAAAGGAAACCACTTCCATTCTCACCCACTCTCTGAAACTACCCTGGCCATGGGAAGGCATGGATGAAGGTCAGAGCAGGTGACTCACTTGCTTCCTTAACCACTGAGAATATTTTTCCCACTCTGAATTCAGCCTCCCTCCCTCCCAGAAACGGAGACTTAGCTTAGGATAAGACACCATGCATCCTTTCCCAGAGAGACAATCTTCATTTCTTATACCTCTTTTACGTCACCTAAGTCCTCTGGAAAGGAACTGAGGGCCTGGGGCTCAATGACAAGGAAGGAGTTTCTGAGGGAGGTCACAGTCTGCTGGGCAGAAGGGACCCTCCAGACAAGAGTATTGCTGAACACTTGGAAGCTGGGAAGTCAGCCAGCGTTTCATCTTTTGTTTTTTCCTCCTGGGGCTTCCTGGATGGAAAGGGGTCATGGGGGACTTCCTGATCGCTACAAATAAACCTTTCCGTTGTCGTTGGTCAGGGAGCACTTCCAGTCCAGACAGACCAGATTAATGGGCAGTAACAGAGAGGAACAGCAAGGCTGTCTTCAGAGAATGCTCAGCCTGAGTTCCATCAAAGGTCCCAGCAAGAGGAGGTTATACTCTGCTGGGGTAGAAAGGGTGGTCATTGGGGAGTCCAGGATTGACTGTCCATGGAACTGAGGGATGAGTGGGAAGTGGGTGGGGAGAAGCATGTGAGGGCTGGAAGGGCCCCCAGAGGCCATCTTGTTTGTTTTCTGCTGACTCCCAATGTCCAGAACAGTTCCAGGCATGCAGTAGAGGCTCAATGATCATTTACTGAATAAATGTGTGAATCCACTCCAGCATCATCATTTAATTGACCCAAGGAACAAAGGTCCAGAATGGAAAAGAAAGTTTCCCAAGGGCATAATAAATCAGACTAGAGCTCAGAGTTCCTGAATCCCACACCAATGGTCTTTCTCCTGAATAGCCATCAGTACTTGGGGCAAAGGGTATATTCTCCTCTTTCCTTAAGCCAAGGGAGATAGAAGACTTCCAGAAAACCACTCAGAGAACTTGACACATGATTCTCGAGTTTGGGGATCATAAGACATAATTTGACACAAGTTTGAGGAACTTAGTGATGAGGGACTGATTGAAACCTGTGAGACAGGGGTTCCTGGGTAGCTCAGTTTGTTTAACAATCTACCTTCAGGGACACCTGGGTGGCTCAGTGGGTAAGCCGCTGCCTTTGGCTCAGGTCATGATCCCAGGGCCCTGCGATTGAGTCCCACATTGGGCTCCTTGTTCAGCAAGGAGCCTGTTTCTCTCTCTGCCTCTGCCTGCCACTCTACCTGCTTGCGCATTTGTGCTCTCTCTCTCTCTCACTTTCTGTGACAAATAAGTAAAATCTTAAAAAAAAAAAAAAAAAAAAAAAAGACTATACCTTCAACTCAGGTCATGATTCCAGGGTCTTGAGATTGAGCCTCACATTGGACTCCCTGCTTGGTGGGGACTCTGCTTCTACCTCTCCCTCTGCTCCTCCCTACTCCACTCATACTCTCTCTCTTTCAAATAAATAAATATATATATATATATATATATTTTTTTTTTAAAGAAAGAAACTTGTAAAACAAGGAGAGAGATGGTTGTGTTAGAGCCAACTGTTCTCCCTCTAGCTATGGGGCAAGACAGGTGTGTTCTAGGGACTGATGTGGACTTAGAAGAAGGGCATTGACTGGGATATTCTTAAGAGCTGCCTGCCCTCAAAGAATTGCATGGAGGGCACAGTGATCCCAGCAAAGAGGATGGACTGCTAGAAACTCAGGAGCTAACCTAGAGGAGAGGCCCTGCCTTGTCGAGGGAATTCCAGGTAGAAGCTCTAAGGGAGGATCTCCAAAAGATCTGCCAAAGCCTTCTAAATTTGTTTAGGACATCTGACCCACCCTAAACAGGTGACATCATATTGCAGTTGATGGCCTGTGTTCCTCATCTTCCTTCCTTGGAGCCAGAGATGGATATACCTTGAAACTAACAAAGCTTGTGTTTCAGGGTCCCTTTAGGCCCCTTTATAACTTTGGATTCTTTTTCTTAAGGAGTATATTTGTTTTCTATTGATGTGTAACAAATCACCCCAAATGTAGCAACTTAAAGCAACACAGATTTATTATCTCTGTTTCTATATGCTGGAAGTCTGCACATGGCATGATTCAGTTCTCTGTTCAGGATCTCACCAGGCTAAATTCAAAGTGTTGATTGTGTCTGGGCTTTAGGGTCCTCTTTCAAGCTCTGATTATTGCAGAATTCAGTTGCTTATGATTGTACGACTAAGGTCCCCATTTTCCTGCTGACTATCAGCTGGAGACCACTCTGAGACCCTAGAGGCCAGTCCCAACACTTCCCATGTGGCTCCCTGTCATTTACTGAATGTTTGTGTTTCCCTCCTCTCCTATGTTCAAGTCCTAACCTCCAGTGTGAGTAATGTTTGGAAATGGAGCCTCTGGGAGGTAAAATTAAGCTTAAGTAAGGTCATAGGTGTAGGACCCTAATCCAATAGGATTAGTGTCCTTACTAGAAGAGACATGAGAACACGCTCTCCCTTTCTTTCCATGCACATGCCCTGCAGGAAGGCCATGAGAGCACATAGAGAGGAAGTGGCCATCTGCAAGCGAAGAAGCTAACCATGCTGGAATCTTGATCTCAGACTTCCAGCCTCCAGATTAATGAGGAAATAAATTTCTGTTGCTTAAGCGACCCACTCTGTTGTATTTTGTCATGACAGCCTTAGTGGCTGTCCCCTATGCAGTTTCTGACACAAATGCTTGCTTCCTTCCAAACCAAACAAGGCGCATCTTTCTACTTGGTGTTCTCTCATTACCTGAGGACCAAAACAAAAAAATAAAAAACCTAATACGATCTGTCCAAGATTTCATTTAGTAATAAGGGAAGATCTATTCAGTAAACTGAACTTTAGAGAAACTTGGTGAGAGCAAATAAGGTTTTTCTGCCTGCAGAAGTGAGCAGTGTGAGATCAATTTGCTCAACAAACTAGTTATTCTAACATTATGACAGAGGAGACATGATATAATATGATATGATATAATACAATATAATATAATATAACAAATATACAGCACAACAATGACAACAAAAACATGTAATAGTTCAGGAAGTGCTCAGAGTAGAGAAAATCTGGATTGGAAGTTGGGAGATTGGGTTGTAGTCCTGATTCTTTATTGACCACTTTAGTCACAGTGTGGAATGTGTAAAAGATGAACAACCCACAGAGAAAAATGGGTAGATGATATGAATAGGTAATTCACAAAAGAGGTGTTGCAAATGGACAGGAAACCTGGAAAGATGCTCAAACCCACTAGTTGTTAGGGAATGTTAACTTTTAAAAAATAGGATGCATTTCTACAAAACATGATTGACAAAAATTATTTTAATTTTTGAGAACAGCTAGCTGTTGTTAGAGAGTAAGGAAATAAGACAGCATTACACATTGCTGGTGAACATATAACATTATACCATAATATATTTGGAAAATATTCTAGAAGAATCTATTAAAATTTAAAATATATGTATTCTTTGGTCTAGTATCTCTCTCTTTTTTTAAAAAGATTTCATTCATTTATTTGAGAAAGAGACAGAGAGTGTGAGAGAGAGAAGAGTGAGCAGCAGTGGGAGATGGGGAGGGCAGAGGGAGAGGAAGAAGCAGGCTCCCAGTTAAGCAGGGAGCCCCATACAGGGCTCAATCCCAGGAGCCTGGGAACATGACCTGAGCCAAAGGCAGATGCTTAACCGATTGAGCCACGCAGGCACCCCTAGTATCTCTCTTTTAACACTCTGTATTACTGGAATAAAGGGGTGTGTGTGTGTGTGTGTGTGTGTGTGTATCTGTAGGAATATTGTTCACAGGGGCAAAAACAAACAAAAAAACTGGATATAACCTGAATGTCCAAAGAAGAAAAAGGAGTACATTTTTGTGCAGTTACATTATATTATGGAATATGATCTAGCTATGTAAAATATGAGGTAAATTTAAGGTCACCTGGGCGGCTCAGTTGGTTGAGCATCCAACTCTTGGTTGGGTCTGGTCATTATCTCATGGGTCATGGGATTAAGCTCTGTGTGGGACTCCATGTTCAGCAGGGAGTCTTCTGGAAGATTCTCTCTGCCCCCCCCCCCTGCCTGTACTCCACTCTCTCTAAAATAAATAAATAAATCCTTTAAAAATAATAAATAAAATATGAGTTAAATGTATATCTCCTGACCAGGAAGAATGAATATGAAACATTAAGTGAAGAAGCAAGTTTCATAGTAGTGTGTACTACATGTAACTGCTTTTGTTAAGAAAAGAATCCTTTTTTTTTTTTTAGGTTTTTATATTTGTATTATCAAGAAGAAAGGTGTAGGAAGTTATACAGCACAGTGTTAATATTGGTAATTAGGGGTGGGGTGGAAGATGGTAGGGAGGGAAGGTGAAGGTATTAGTGGGAAATACGGGGAATTATTAACACGTGTTTATATGTTATCCCATTGTTTAACATATTATAAAGAGTATATATTACATTTCTTAGTTTAAAAAAATTATGTTTAGGGGCACCTTCCTGGTTCAGTCAGTGGAGCATGCAATTCGTGATCTCAGGGTTGTGGGTTTGAGCCCTGAATTAGGTGTATACATTACTTAAAAATAAAATCTTAAAAAACCCCAGTATGTTCAGGGGTGCCTGGGTGACTCAGTCATTAAGCATCCGACTCTTGATTTCAGCTTAGGTCGTGATGTCAGGGTTGTGAGATTGAGCCCTACATTGGGCTTCTGTGCTGGTCATGGAGCCTGCTTAATGTTCTCTCCCTCTCTCTCCCTTTGTCCCTCCCCTACTAAAAGAAACAAAAGCAGGCAACAGAAAATGCCTATGAGAAGCCCTACTTAGATGTCAGATTTAATAGACAAAAACTTCAAAGTAGGGGTGCCTGGGTGGCTCAGTGGGTTAAGCCACTGCTTTCGGCTCAGGTCCTGATCCCAGGGTCCTGGGATCGAGTCCTGCATCAGGCTCTCTGCTCAGCGGGGAGCCTGCTTCCTCCTCTCTCTCTCTGCCTGCCTCTCTGTCTACTTGTGATCTCTCTCTGTCAAATAAATAAATAAATTCTTTAAAAAAAAAAAAAAAGACTTCAAAGTAGCCATTATGTTTTATGCATTCAACATTCAGTATTCAAATTTCAAAGAACCCAAAGAAAAGAGCTGAAAGAATTTTTTGCTAGCAGGGCTGCCTTAAAAGAAAAGCTGAAAGAAGTTCTTCAGCCTGAAAGTAACTTACCTAGCATGGTAATTCAAATCCAAATGAAAAGACAAAGAACACTGGTAAAGGTAATTATGTTATCTTTTATAATGATAAAAGACAATATAAGTGCATAATTCTCTATTAACTGATTTTAAAAGCAATTGTATAAAGCCATATATATATTTCTTAGAGATAACATAAACGCTGAAAGAACAAAAGAGAAAACAATTGGGGCATCATCAAAATTTAGAACTTTGGAGCTTCAAAAGATATCAAGAAAGTGAAAAGGGGCACCTGGCTGGCTCAGTTGGTAGAGCATATGACTCATGATCTCAGGGTCATTAATTTGAGCCCTGTGTTGGGTGGCATAGAGATTACTAATAAACAAACAAACAAACAAACAAAAAACCACAAAATAAACAAAACAAAACTGAAAAGAAAGCATACAAAATGGATGCATCAGATAATTCCTTCCATGTTTTTGATTCTTTAAGTACTGTTCTTACTTATTACTTATTTTTGCTTCTATTTGTTTTTACATATTTATGAAAGGGTCCTGACTCCCCTCAAGGGCAGAAAGTATGTCTTAGTCATTTTAGCATGGTTCAGGGGTTACTTTGATTAATACTTTTGGTAGTAAAGCTAGTCTGAGCACACCACTGTGGGGAAAGGAGATTTGCATAGGGGAAGGGTTTACACATGGACTTGGGAGAATTTGCCAAGCCCTATTGTAATCTCCTGTGGGAGCCAGACGGGAGGTACCCTGAAGCGGGCTATGGCTCCATCAGTGCTAATGGATTATTTTCAAAAAAAAAAAAAAAAAAAAAAAAACCAATCTCACAGGCTAAGGAATCTTTCTTTCCTGATAACAATCTGTCCACTTAAGTTTCTGGTAAAATGCTCTGCAAAGTCCAGACAGGAACAAGAGCACTGGCTCTGGGCTCCTGGGAGCAGTAGGGGATGTGGGAGCCCTGGGAGCTCTGACAGCAGGTATATCCTAGCTTCTTAGTACTGTCATATCTGCAAGATCCCCAACGAGCATGGCACCGCTTAGGCAGGTTTGGGAAATGAAGGAATGAAACTTCAAGAGAAAACAAAATCATTCAGGGCCAGAAATAGAATGTGTCAAAGAAGTTTTTCTAGTAGGAATACATTAGCCTGTATGAGAAAACATCAGGAGAAAATATCACAGTCAACTTCAGGTTTTTATAGCCTGTGGCCAGTGGTGCTGGCAAAATGTTTAACCAATCTCTGAAAAAAAAAAAAAAAAAAAGCAAGTTTGCAGATTTCCATGGTGTAAATACTCCTCAATGGCCAATTACAAACTAAAACATGAACACAAGAAGCTGAGAGCCAGTTCACTGCTGCTTGTACTATATAAAGTGTTTCAATGCTGGAGCACATGTGTGTGGTCACATTATTTTTATTTTCTTACTTTATACTTCCCCAGACACTCCCAAACTTTGCGCCTTGATCTGTTTAGTCTCCAGCCTTTTACCCAATGCTTAACTCCCCGTGCCTTTTTGAAATTTTTAATTAACATAGAATGTATTATTTGTTTCAGGGGCACAGGTCTGTGATTCAGCAGTCTTACACAATTTGCATTGCTCACCATAGCACATACCCTCCCCAGTTTCCATCATCCAGGCACCCCATTCCTCCCATCACCTTCCCCTCCAGCAACCCTCAGTATGTTTCCTGAGATTAAGAGTCTCCTACGGTTTGTCTCCCCAGTTTCATCTTGTTTCATTTTTCCTTTGTCTCCCCAGTTTTGTCTTGTTTCATTTTTCCCTTCCTTCCCCTATGATTCTCTATCTTGTTTCTCAAATTCCTCATACCACTGAGATCACTCCCCATACCTTTTTAACCTTTTTTTTTTTTTTTAAGATTTTATTTATTTATTTGACAGAGACACAGCAAGAGAGGAAACACAAGCAGGAGGAGTGAGAGAGGGAGAAGCAGGCTTCCCGCAGAACAGGGATCCCGACGTGGGGCTCGATCCCAAGACCCTGGGATCATGCTCTGAGCTGAAGGCAGATGCTTCACGACTGAGCCACCCAGGCGCCCCACTCCCCCTACCTTTTAAGACAGTTCAGGAATCACCTCCTTTGAAAGAGCCCGAAATTGGACTATCCCAACTGGATTAAGTGTCTCCCCTTGCATTCCCACAATCCCCTGCAGTTCCTTTCATTAGGGAATTTATCACACCTGCACCATTTTGTTTGCTCACCAACCTTTCCAGCCTCTCCCTTCATGCCTGCCAGGTAGTCCTGGTGGGAACTGCCCACTACAATATACCTTCTCCTTAGTTAGTTCAGGGGCTACAACCCACTTTAGAGGAATCTGATCCTGCCATAGGAGATTTTGAACCCGAGTTGCAGAGTTAAGGCTGTGAGGTATGAGATGGGAATTTTGTTCATCAGGGGGAAGGTACTCTGAGAAAATAAATCCAGTATGCAAAGTAAACCAGGAATGGATGGATGGTTACATGACACATTAAATATAGCAAAATGGAACCATGGTAAAATCTAAGCAGTGGTGTACCTGTGTAAAGACCTTTCAACTTTTCTGTTTATTGAATTTTTAAAAAAAAATATAAATTCTGTGCCCAGTGTGGAGCTTGAATTCATGACCCGGAGATTAAGAGTCTCATACTCCACTGACTGACCCAGCCAGGCACCCCTGAAATTTTTTATAATAAATGATAGAAGAAGGGAGGAAGAAATAGACAAGTGCCAGAGAGTGAGAGAATCCTGAGGAGATTCCAACCTCTGGGTCCAGTTATCTTAAAGGATCTAGCTGCTTTCTTGCCCTGCTCATGATTATATTGGAAAAAAATTCCCTTTATACTCTGCTCAGTCTAATTAGAATTCTGTCACTTACGATCAAGGAAATCCTAACTTAAAGGATAATATAATGCAACTGTTTTCACACTTGTTTCCTCCACTAAACTCTAACCTCTGAGAGCATGAAGGTCCTGTAGTACCTGTTTTTGGCCTCTCACCTTCCCAAGCCAGGCAATTCAGTGGAGCACTAAGAGTTTGGCCTCAGCCATCAGGGGGTCTGCATGTGGTCTGGGTGCCATCTCACTGTGGGGTTTCGGGCAACTGCTTTCTTTAAATCATTCTCATAAATGGAGATAATATTTGCTGAATAGACTGTGAAGATAAAAGAGGCAGTGCACACAGGGATTTCAGCCAAACTTTAGGCCCGAGACAAGTGTTTGATAAATGTGAGCCATCCTCATTGCTAGAGGCTGACATATTACCTCACATTCTCTTATGCTCTGTCCTTAGTTTTTAAAATTATGCAGTCCTCTCTATTCTAAACTGCTTTGATTAGTTTATCATAAAAATGAGAAAACAGTAACACACTGTATCTATGGAAAGACAGTATAATTTGATGGCTTAAAATATGGGTGTTAGAGAGAAACCACCTCTGTGTGTGTTTGTTTGTTTTAATTCTTTTTTATTCTTTTTTTATATTTCAAGTAATCTTTATACCCAACATGGGTCTCGAACCCACAATCCTGAGATCAAGAATTGCATGTGTTCTACCAACTGAGCCAGTCAGGTGCCCCAGACCACCTTTGTTTTAAAGACCTTTGATAAATTACTTAACTTCTCTAAGCTCAGTTTCATTTCAGAAATGACAATTGTTCCATATGTTCAGAAAGCTAAATACAGGCATGGAAGGCATAAAAAAAAAAAAAAGACACAAATCAAACCCTTGGAGATGAACCTCAGATGTCTGTGATGACAAATACATTGAGTGGGAGTAACAGTAGATTACACATACAAGAAAAGATTAATGGATTTAAAGGCACAGCAATATAAACCATGTAACGAAATACATAGAAAAAATGAATTAATAATAACAGAAAGAGGGGCACCTGGGTGACTCAGTTGATTATGTGATGCCTTCAGTTCAGGTCATGATCTCAGGGTCCTGGGATGGAGTCCCACACTCAGGCTCCTTGCTCAGCATCAAGCCTGCTTCTCCCTCGGCTCCTACCCCTGATCCTACTCTCTCTATATATATCAAATAATTAAATATTTTTTTAAAAAAGAAGAAAATATTAGAGAATTTAAAGTCACAGCAATATAAACTGTATAAATGAAATACATAGATAAAAACGAATTAAGAATAACAGAAAGAGGGGCTCCTGGGTGGATGAGTCTGTCAAGCATCTGGCTTCAGCTTGGGTCATGATCCCAGGATACTGGGATCAAGGCCCACATAGGGTTCCTTGCTCAGTGGGGAGCCTGCTTCTCCCTTTCCCTCTGCCTGCTACCCCTCCTGCTTGTACACTTTCTCACTCTGTCCAAAAAAAAAAGGGCAGAAAAACGGAAAGTATGAGTGAGCAAATGTGACTACAGTAAATTGTGTTTTCGATATCCATTTTTCCCCCTTCTCCCTAGAATTCATAAAGATAGAATACAATAACGTAGTCTCAGGAAATGGCCTGCTCCAAAAAACTTTATTCGGCCATAGGTCTCATGTCTGTGCTCTGGCTACAACTTTCAAAATATAGAATGTTAAAAATGGGTAGGACTTCATCAAGCACTCCACATATACCCACATCCTGACCCCATTTTACAGAGCGTGAGGCCCAGGAAGTTCAAATGACTTGTCCAGATGGGACACCATAGTCCCAGGCCTAAGGCTGGAGCCCATTGTCCTGGCTCCATGCAATTCCATTCAACATAACAAACACCTAAGTGAGCCCCTGGGAACCAGGCCATGGGAAAGGAGTGGTAGGGGTTTTCTGGGAAGGGGCTCTGGATGTAGGTGACTTCACTGGGTGGGGGCTCAGAGTCAGAGAACATTTGATTGTTCCTAGACCCCAGATAATCTGTCCCCATCCTCCACCTCCCAGTGGGTGTGTCCTGGGTAAACTGACTGTATAATACAAAAGTAGATTAAATTCCTGTAACCCATGAGGCTAAGCAAAATGTATGAGCACACAGGAGGAGAAGAGTTACTTCTGTTAAGAATTGTTAAAAGGCAGGTAAGATTTCTATAGGTGGAGCTGGCAGAGCGTGAGTACTTTGGGCAATAATCACAAGCAAGGCCATTTGCCTGAGGGTTAGGTTTGATTCCCAATTCAGCCAACTGAGCAAATTCCTTTTACCTCTCTGAGCCTGTTTCTTGAGCTATAAAATTCAGATTAAACTATCTTCATGCAAATTAGGGAAGATGAAGTAAGGTAAAGTAGGAAAAGTGTCTAACATTAGTGGTGGCTATTGGAACTGTTACCACTATATCCCCAGGAGCTTGCCCAATTAATCCTCACAATAGCCCTGAAATGTAACATTTTATTAGCGTAATTGTTTTACAGATTAGGGAAGTATCTCTTGGAGAGATCAAGGACTTTGCTCAAATTGCTTACTAAATACTGCTAAGGTACTAACCTCTGCAGCCTGGCTGAAGGTACATATTGGGGGGGGCAGGGGAAAAATGGTAAAATAAATGTCAGATGTGCCTAACTCTGGAAGACGGAGTTACTTCCTAGAGGTCCTGTGGACTTTTTTTGAACTGCATAAAAATAACCTCTTTCTGGGGGTTATTTTGACCTTAGGTGGCAGGAGGAAAGACTCGCTTTAGACTCTAAGAAGAAATTCTTTTTTTTTTTTTTTTGAAGATTTTATTTATTTGTGTGCCAGAGAGAGAGTGTGCACAGAAGCAGGGGAACGGCAAGCAGAGGGAGAAGCAGGCTCCCTGCTGAGTAAGGAGCCCGAGTGTGGGACTTGATCCCAGGACCCTGAGATCATGACCTGAGCTGAAGGCAGATGCTTAACCAACTGAGCCATACAGGTATCCCTCTAAGAAGAAATTCTTTTTTTTTTTTTTTAAGATATTATTTGTTTATTTGACAGACAGAGATCACAAGTAGGCAGAGAGGCAGGCAGAGAGAGAGAGGAGGAAGCAGGCTCCCTGCTGAGCAGAGAGTCTGATGTGGGGTTCCATCCCAGGACCCTGGGATCATGACCTGAGCCGAAGGCAGAGGCTTTAACCCACTGAGCCACCCAGGTGCCCATAAGAAGACATTCTTAACAATGAGAATTGTTCACCAAGAAGCTAACAATGTTTTTCAAACTCAAGTAATGGATGGGCTATTCTTCAAAATTCTCACAGACTATGGGTGTACCTGACTGGCTTAATCAGTAGAGCATGTGACTCTTAATCTTGGGGTTGTAGGTTTGAGTGTAGAGGTGTAGAGGTTACTTTAAAATTTTTAAAAATTATTTTTAATTCTCATGGACTCACTCTGAAGTTGATTTATTTTTATTCTACTGCCACTTACATATTTATAAGCACAAAACTCACTATACATCCCTTGTGCTTATAGTTTTAATACTCTAAACCAAGACAAATGGAAAATAAAACTATAAAACCTATAAAATTCAAATAAAGACTTCAGTTGAATGTGACAGAAGACATTGTATTGCTGAAATGAAATTGCCATGTGAAACCTGGCTGTGCCTCACATAGCTACTGCATAGTTCTCTAGAGTCTGCAAGCTCCCAGCACCGTATAACTGCTGGCAGCTCCCACCATGCTTCTCTGGTCAGACTCATGGAAAATCTTCATGTTGCTAGTACTCCAAGAACCCATCTGACTTTCACCTGGCACAGCAGCAGCATTTACATTGAGTCCACCCCCCTGTGTTCCTGGCCAGGCTCTAACAATGAAGGTAGCACTCCGGGGCACCAGAGCAATCATAAATATAAGGTCAAGGTCAAAGTGACATGGTAGGTAGTGGTCTTGCAGACAAGTCAGAACATATTTATTTTAATGTATTTGGATTATCACCAGAATGAAATATAACATTTAAAGTTCTCATAGACACATTTTACCCTTTTAAAAATGCATCTAGGAGCCCTGAGTGTACAGATTCAGGTTTGAGAAGCTCTGGTCTAATGATTTCCAAAACTCTGGGATGTCTTTACCTAAAGAACTAGAAGGAAGAACATCAGTCCTCTGAGACTGAAATGACAAGATCACTTGTGCATACGATAGTCTGCTGATTCTCCCCTTTTATCCGCCTGGTGACCTTCTTCTTGTCCTTTGAATGTATTCATCCTCTGGAAGCCTTTCCTGGCTTCTAGAAGCTGAGTGAAGCTTGACCACTCTGCACCTTTACCATACCCTATATGCTCAGTCTCCAACCTTCTAGGCCCTAGTGGTATAGCTATTCATTTGCCCTCTTGCCTTGCCCCCATATTATCCCCTCCATCCTTTAGACTGCAAGCTTGGTGAAGGTGAGAACTGCATCCGATCCATTTGCGGTCCTCACTTTCCTATACAAGAGCCAGGGACAGGGTATTGCTCAGACAGGAATACAGAATACATGAACAAATGAATGAATGAATGAATGAGTGAATGAATGAGCTAGGTGACCTCTCTTTTGGCTCTATGATATTCAGCTCTACCAACGAGCTCGGCATTTTCTTTCCTGTCTTCAACTCCCACTGTTCTCTCCAAGTGCTTGAAAAGAATATATCCTAGACTTACACTATCAGACAGATCAGCATCTAATGAAATGAATACAACAACTAAAATGTAGAGAGGGGAAATGATTCGCCCCAGGGAACCCAGCTAGAATATGAAAATACTAGACCAGGGCCATGTGCTCTGATTCTCATTTCTAGGACATTATTTATTTTTGGTTAGGCCTCCCTTGGGGGAAAGCCATGTTCCCTTGTGACCTCACCTCCCCATGGCAATGTTTTGGGAACAAACTGGATTCTCACGGTTCTCCCAATGGTGGCAGGGTGCCCATGTCAGGCAACGTATTTTTCATAATGAAAAAGAAACAAAAATAGCGTCAGACCTCATTTGTAATTTCCCCATAGCAGCCAGAATCTTAAATCTCTTTGTTTCCCTTCTCAGTTTATTATACTGCCCTTGTCCTTGGTAAAGTGGAGGAAAAAAGTGGATTTGAGGGCTTTTTAAAAAAATCTGTACTTATTTATTTACGTAATACTTACTCGCAGAAGCATTTATTTTTGTAGCA
Organism: Mustela nigripes; assembly: GCF_022355385.1. NCBI lineage: Eukaryota > Metazoa > Chordata > Mammalia > Carnivora > Mustelidae > Mustela > Mustela nigripes. The sequence goes on along the minus strand of NC_081557.1, from coordinate 50,300,059 downwards.
TAGGTCAATACAGACATCCTGCAATTCCCACCCACCTTTCCTCCTTAATTTGGATGTCTCCCTTCTCTCCCATGGCTAAAAACACTAGTGTCATCCCTGACCTCCGGATATCCTTCTTCCTTCCAGGCAGAAAGGCAGCCTGGCTCCTCAAGCCAGACCTTCCCAGTGGGCCATCCTGACTTTGACCCCACCACCACCAGATCCTCATTCGACATTTAATCACTTCCTCTCTCGACACCCATCCTGCTCTCCCTCATCCTGCTACTTGGCCTTGGCCCTGGAACCCAAGTGAAGATAAATCCAGAAGGAAGGAAGGAGGAGACTCAGACAGAGAGATCACCCGCTGTGTACATGAGACCATGCTTTTTTAGTGCGGGTGTGGGGGGTGGGGAAGGGGTCTGACTTCTCTCATTCTGGATTGATTGATTGATTGATTTGTATTGTGGTAAAATATACATAACATAAAATTTACCATTTTAGCCATGTTTTAAGTCATTAATGACATTTACACTGTGGTACAACCACCACTATTATCTATCTCCAAAACTTTTTTTATAATCCCTGACTAAAGGCCTGTACTCGTAACTCCCCATTCCCCTCTCCCCAGGCCCTGGTAAAAACTTTCATAGGCATTATTTCATTTAGTCCTTACATTTGCCTTATGAGGGAGGTACTACTATCCCCACCCTAGACATCTGAGAAATCTGAGGCTCAGAGAGGTTACTTACGTCACTTCCCCCAGTCACTCATCTCCCAAGAGGCTAGGCTGCGATTAAATTCCAACTGACTAAGCTCTTCCATTCTTTTCATTTGTGTGCTCTTTCTCAGGCGGTGAGAGAGTGAGAAGTGATGTGTAAGGAATGGTCTTTGCCATTAAAGAGCCTATTCTTTCGAGAAAAACAAGTTTAGCTTGTCTAAATGAGTGGCTCAACATGCACAGAGCCTATGGAGTCAAGGTGGGGCTGTGGTAAATACCATTGAGACTGTGCATTACCATCCATCCCTTCAATGTTCACTGGAAAATTGCTCCATATCGGGGCTCTGCTGGGCTGGGAGAGCCACCCGACCCCACCTTAACCTGGAAGAAGCTGGGATCTAAACAGAAGTGTACAAGGCAGTATGCTTTCCTCTCTACGGAGAGCCGTGGTAGGTAGAACAGGAGGCAGAAGGGTGCAGGAGGAGGAGACAAGTGAGGATGAGGAGGAAGGTGGGCAGTGGGGAAGACATGGTAGAGCATTCCAGGCAGAGATCCTGGCATGTCCTAGAACAAGGCATGATCAGGAGGCAGCAAGAAGGCAGGGGTCCCAGCAGGGAGGTGGCAGGAGATGGAACTGGTAAGATAGGTGGGGGCTGGATGATCAGCGTGAGGGAGTCTGGATTTGTGTTGGCAGTGGGGAGCCAACATTTCCATGTCCAGACCAGACCTCACCTCCCAATTTCTATCCATTTATATAGCGTTGATGTTTCCACTTGGATGTCTTATAGTCATATCTAAATTTACATTTCCCTCAGGGCGCCTGGGTGGCTCAGTGGATTAAGCCTCTGCCTTCAGCTCAGGTCATGATCCCAGAGTCCTGGGATCGAGCCTCGCATCGGGCTCTCTGCTCCAAGGAGAGCCTGCTTCCTCCTCTCTCTGCCTGCCTCTCTGCCTACTTGTGATCTCTCTGTCAAATAAATAAATAAAATCTTAAAAAAAAATAAATTTATATTTCCCAGAAAGAAGCCTGACTTACATGCTTCCTTGCCCAGCTCCACCAGCAGAGATATTAAAAATATTTAGGGCAGAGGCACCAGCAGGTCCCCTGCGTTTGGGATCAGCATCCCAAAGACCCATAGCTATGCCAGCTATCATCAACACTGTACATGCTGGAGAGTGGGAGTATCTGAGGGTTCCAGGGGAAGTCCAGGCAGCTGGGGCAGCAAGGGGGCTCACAGTGGCAGTGGTTTTCCTAACAGGCACAGTCATACTGTGGTCTGGAAATGCACCAGCTGCCCATCAGCAGTGCCTCCATCAAGCATAATCCTCCTGTGCTTTCCCCATCTCAGTAATGGTACCATACAAGGACTCTTGCTGGAAACCAAAGCATTATCTCCTGGCCCAGGCCAAAAATACAATGCCATGATGCTAAATATTTTAAAAGTTATACATCAGATTAAATCAATCACTTGTTTATTAAGAGAAAAGGTCTCCTTAATTTTTTGAGGTATTTTTGCATAGAATAAAATGCACACATTTTAAGAGTATAGTTTGAGGAGCATTAACAAATACATTGTGTGGCCACCACCCCAGTCAATTACCATTAGCCTAGCAAGTTTCCTTATGCTTATTTGCAGGCAATTTCCCCTCTTCTCTCCTGCAGGCAACCACCCCTCAAATTTCTATCACCATAGATTAGTTTTGCCTAGTACAGACTTCATATAAATGGAATTAGGCAGTGTACTCTGGCTTCTTTTGCTCAAAAGGTATGGCTATTTTATGGTTGAAAGCTGGCAAAACATCAAAGATGACTGAATTTAATGGTTTTGTTTTGATGGATAGTAATATATGTATAAAAGAGGAATATATGATTTATATATGATTATATATTTCATAAAATTTGTTCTCACCCTCATTTTAACAAAATCATCAATTACATTGTTATAATCAAAAGTTTTCAAATAATTTTGATTGACAATAAGGTCCAAAATTAAATAAACTTTGTTGAATCACTGTATATTTTAGACTTTTTTTTTACTTACTAATTTCAATTTGGAAAAACTTTCCACTAGTAACTGGAATTGTCAACAAACATCTTTTTTTTAAATTGTCATTTTGTTACTTGCTGATGATTTTTTTTAATTTTTAAATTTTTTTATTAACATATAATGTATTATTAGCCCCAGGGGTACAGGTCTGTGAATTGCCAGGTTTACTTTTTACAGCACTCACCATAGCACATACCTTCCCCAATGTCCATAACCCAACCACCCTCTCCCGACCCCCCTCCCCCAAGCAACCCTCAGTTTGTTTTGTGAGATTAAGAGTCTCCTATGATTTGTCTCCTTCCCAATCCTATCTTGTTTCATTTATTCCTTTCCTACCCCCCAAACACCCCATTTTGCCTCTCAACTTCCTCATATCAGGGAGATCATATGGTAAATGTCATTCTCTGATTGACTTATTTCGCTAAGCATCAACAATCTTAAGACAAAATTTAGGTTAAAATAATGTATCCTGGGGATGCCTGGCTCAGTCGGTTGGGTCACTGCCTTCGGCCCAGGTCATGATCCCGAGGTTCTGGAATTGAGTCCCACATCGCTCCTTGCTCAGTAGGAAGCCTGCTTCTCTCTCCACCTCTGCCTGCTTGTGAGCATTCTCTCTCTCTCTCTTTCTGACAAATAAATAAATAAAATATTTTAAAATTTTTTCATTTATTTATTTGTCAGAGATCACACGTAGGCAAACAGGCAGGCAGGTGGGAGCAGGGGGTTGGAGGAAGCAGGCTCCCCGCCAAGCAGGGAGCCTGATGCAGGGCTCCATCCCAAGACCCTGGGATCATGACCTCATGACCGGAGCCGAAGACAGAGGCTTTAACCCACTGAGCCACCCAGAGACCCTGTAAATAAATAAAATCTTAAAAAACAAAACAAAACATAATGTGTCCTGAATTTTATATATTGTGGTCAAATATTGTTATGGGAATACATAATTATATATTTCATAATAATTATATATCAGAATAAATTTATATCAAAAGTATGAACAATTATATTTATATATAAAAATAAACATAATATATATAATAGATTATAAAACTGAGAGCTTTTTCCCTAAGGTCAGGAACAAGACAAGAATGGTGGCCACTCTTACCACTTTTATTTAACGTACAGGACGTCCTAGCCAAGGCAATCAGATGACAAAAAGAAAAAAAAAAGAATCCAAATTGATAAGGCAGAAATAAAAGTTTCACTATTTGCAGATGACATGGTATTATATATAGAAAACCCTAAGGACTCTAGAAAAAAATACTAGAACTGGTAAATGAATTCAGTAAAGTTACAGGATATAAAATTAATGTACAGAAATCTATTGCATTTCTGTACAGTAATCATGAAGCAGCAGAAAGAGAAAATAAGAAAACAATCCCATTTATAATCACACCAAAACTAAAAAATACTTATAAACTTAACCAAAAAGGTAAAAGACCTGTACTCTGAAACCTGTAAAACACTGATGAAAAAAATTCAAGATGGCACAAAGAAATGTAAAGTCGTTTCATAATCATTGGTTTGAAGAATATTGTTAAAATATCTATACTACTCAGGGCGCCTGGGTGGCTCAGTGGGTTAGAGACTCTGCCTTTGGTTCGGGTCATGGTCCCAGGGTCCTGGGATCAAGCCCCACATCGGGCTCTCTGCTTGGCGGAGAGCCTGCTTCCCTCTCTGTCTCTGTCTGCCTCTGCCTTCAAATAAATAAAATCTTAAAAAAAATGCCTATAGTACTCAAAGTAATCTACAGATTTAATGTAATCCCTATAAAAACATCAACAGCATTTTTCACCAAACTAGAGCATCTTAAAATTTGGAACTACAAACAACCCTGAAGAGCCAAAGCAATCATGAAAAAGAAAAAAGCTGGAGACATCACAACTTTAGACTTCAGATTACATTATAAAGCTGTAGCAATCAAAACAGTATGGCACTGGCACAAAAATAAACACAGATCAATAGAACAGAATAGAAAACCCAGAATTGAGCCCACAGCTATATGATCAATTAATCTTCAATAAAACAGGAAAGAACAGCCAGTGGGAAGAAGTCTTTTCAATAAATGGTCTTGGAAAAACAGCAACATGATGAAGAATGAAACTGCACTCCTTTTTAATACCATACACAAAATAAATTCAAAATGGATTATGGACCTAAATGTGAGACCTGAAACCATAAAAATCCTCGAAGGGAGTAGAGGCAGTAATTTCTCTGACATTGGCTATAGTAGCATATGTCTCCTGAGGCAAGGGAAACAAAAGCAAAAATAAACTATTGGCACTACATAAAAATAAAAAGCTTCCACACAGCAAAGGAAGCAATGAGCAAAACTATAAGGCAACCTACTAAATGGGAAAAGATATTTGCAAATGGCATATCTAATAAAGGGTTAATATTTCAAATAGACAAAGAACTTATACAACTCAACAGCCAAAAAAAAAACCACCAAAAAATCTGATTATAATGGGCAGAAGACATGAACAGACATTTCTCTAAAGAAGACATACAGATTGCAACAGACACATGAAAACATGTTCAATATCACTAATCATCAGGGAAATGCAAATCAAAACCACAGTCAGGTATCACATTATGCCTGTCAGAATGGCTAAAGTAAAAAACTCAAGAAACAAGTGTTGGAGAGGATGTTGGTGGGAATGCAAACTGGTGGAGCCACTGTGGAAAACAGCACAGAGTTTCTTCAAAAAGTTAAAAATAGAGCTACTCTACAATCTAGTAACTCTACTACTGGGTATTTGCCCCCCAAATTCAAAGAGATACATGCAACCCTATGTTTATGGCAACATTATTTACAATAGCCAAATTATGGAAGCAGTCCATGCGTCCACTGATAGATGAATGGATAAAAAAAAAATGTAGTATACATAGACAAAGGAACATTATTCAACCATGTAAAGGAATGAAATCTTGTCATTTGCAACAACATGGATGGAACTAGAGAGTATAATGCTAAGTGAAATAAAGTAGTCAGAGAAAGACAAATACCATATGATTTCACTCATGTGTGGAATTTAAGAAACAAAAGGAACAAAGAAAATAAAAAGAAAGTCAAACGGAGAAACAAACTCTTAACTGTAGAGAACAAACAGATGGTTAGCAGAGGGGAGGTGAAGGGGGTGGAAATAAAACTAAATTTTTTAAAAAGTAGCATATGTAACAAATTGTAACAAAAAATAATCCAAAATCTTTTCATTATATAAATCATCACCAGTTATACTGTGGTTTTCATCATTTCTTAAAGCAATATCTAAGTCCACAAAGAATCAGTATTATATTCATGCTATAATCAGACCACATGTTTACATATAAACAAATGTAAGAGTAGTATGGATTTTTTTTTTGAGTTTTAAAATGAATTTATTCAAGAATGTTCTTAGGAAGGCAACAATGTTTGTTGTTAAAAAAAAACTTCTGGGGAGCCTGGGTGGCTCAGTGGGTTAAGCCGCTGCCTTCGGCTCAGGTCATGATCTCAGGGTCCTGGGATAGAGTCCCACATCGGGCTCTCTGCTCAGCAGGGAGCCTGCTTCCTCCTCTCTCTCTCTGCCTACTTGTGATCTCTCTCTCTGTCGAATAAATAAATAAAATCTTAAAAAAAAAAAAAACTTCTGTTTCTTCATGCTGAAAAAGTAATGTAAGAGGCTATAGTTATAAGCTTCTTCCTATTGGAATTCTGGGAGTATATATAGCACAGTGTAGTCATTTCCGCAATGCTAGAATAAATTTAAAAAGTCTCTTCTATGCTTCTCTTCAAAAAGTGATGAATAACAACAGAAGATGGCATAAAAAAGCCTTTTTTTTTTCTATTTATTCTGTAGTATTGGAGCCAGTATTTTTACCATCACAGGCTACAATTTTCACTTTATCCACTTTAATAAGTTCTGTCACCTCTCTGAATTCAACATCATTCAATACAAAAGTCCACACGTTATCGCAGAATCTGTATGTATTTAGAGAGCCCCTGAAATTGACTCTGTTCCTGACCCTCTGCGCCAATGCTGAATTTATAGCTTTACCAAACTGACGTAGAACCTGAAGGGCAAGTTGGGGGGTGATCTGTTGAGACTGTATGAGCTCATCAAGGCTCTCCTGGAGACTGTTTCCCAAAGTTGTATTTCTGTGTAATTGATATGCCATGGCTTAGGAGAAAGAAGTTGGTTTTTCTTATTCAGGCTTGCATTGATGTCCTGTGGGGCAGGCGCTTCCTGCCGCGGAGCGGACTGAAGCGGAGCAACCGTAGTATGGATTTTTTATAATCAAAATATTTATTAGCTGCCATGTGCCACTGTTACAAATACCAAGCAACTCTTGAGTTCTTCCTAGACCACAAATTAGAACACAAAGAGAAGCAAACACTCTGGGAAATGATGTCCCATTACGCATTCATGCTATTTGAGGAAATAGATTCCTCAGAACCTATCCATGTGTTTCTCTCTTCCTCTCCCCAAGATCTCCGCCACTCACGTGGTCAGAATAACCCAGAGCAGTGTCCAGCTCTTATGTGGGCAGCAGCACAAGCCACGGAACTCCAGACACAGCTGCCATGTAAAGAAAGCGGTCTATATCCATGATTGAGGGGGATGGTGGTTACACAGATGGATACATTCATCTCCTCACACTGTGTACTTAAATGTGTGCATTTTGTTGCATGTAAAACACACAATTTTTTTGTATTGAGGCTTTAAAGCAAGACAGATGAAGTGTTTCCCTGGGGCCTGAACGAGTTTACACACAGAAGGGAATGTTCCGTGTATAGGACATGCAGCCCCAGCACTGAGCACCAGCTCCGAGTGTCAAATCAACCATGCTTTCTTTACTGAACTCTGGGGGGTGTGGGGAGGGTGCATGCCAGCAAGGGAGGGGATAAATAAGGCTTCTAAAATGCAGGGTCCTGGGAAGAGATCCCTCCCGCATTAGTCCATGGGTGGCATTGCATCCTGATTCCTACTTTTTTTAAAAAAGATTTTATTTAGGGGCGCCTGGGTGGCTCAGTGGGTTAAGCCGCTGCCTTCGGCTCAGGTCATGATCTCAGGGTCCTGGGATCGAGTCCCGCATCGGGCTCTCTGCTCAGCAGGGAGCCTGCTTCCTTCTCTCTCTCTCTGCCTGCCTCTCAGTGTACTTGTAATTTCTCTCTGTCAAATAAATAAATAAAATCTTTAAAAAAAAAAAAAAAGATTTTATTTATTTATTTGTCAGAGAAAGGGGGGGGGGGCAAGCAGGGGAACAGCAGGCAGAGGGCATTCTTGCTGAGCAAGCAGCCCCATGTGGGACTCGATCCCAGGAGCCTGGAACCATGACCTGAGCTGAAGGCAGCTGTTTAACTGACTGAGCCACCCAGGTGTCCCTTGATTCCTCCCTTTTCCTCACTCCCCGCATATCCAGTCCATCAACTGGCCCTGTGGTTCTGCCTCCTGAATATGTCTTACATCTCTCCTCGCTCCATCTCTGCTGGCCCCCTCCAGCCCAGGCTGTCATCATCTCTGACTTGGAGTACAATGATCTCTTGGTTAAACAGGCCTCTCTGCTTCCTCTCCCACCTTCCTCCTACCTGCTCTCCCCATAGCAACCAGCATGATATTAAAACATAAATAGCATCAGAATTGCTATCTTGCTGAAAACGATTCAACTGTATTCCCATTGCTCTTAAGATAAAGACCCACAACTTTAGTGACCTTTAAGGTTCTGCAGGACCAGCTTTGTGCAGTCCTGGCCTCAAGAGTCTGGCCTCAAGCCATCCTCCTGGTTTATTCTGAGTCAGCATACCCTGTTTAGTGATTTGTGTGATTGCCACCAGGTCTTTCTGTCTTACCCGCCCACCCAAGGCCGGCAGGGACTATCTGTTTTGTTCGAGTGCTGTTGCCCATCACAATGAAAGCATTTGATAAATACCATTGGCCAAATAGGTGAATGGATGTTTTTAAACTGGAGGGTAGCACAGACAAGTCTGGGTTTTCGAAATGTATCTGGATGTAGTGTGAAAGGTGAGATAGATGGAAATAGGTTGGAGGGAGGTGGCTGCCATTTATGCATAAGCTCAGGATCTCACTAGACCAGCCTCCACTGTTGAGAGTGAATGATAAAGAAAGATGTGACTTTAAGGCTGAGACAGGGAGAGAGAGGCCAAGAAGCAGAGGCATTCTGCCTTATATAATGGAGATCTATGTAAAATTTCAATAAGAAGTCTCCATTACTAAAAATGGATTTCAGAACCACTGGGCTGGTAGTCAGGATCCCAGAGTTCCAGTCGTGTTTCTTTCCCTGAATAGACTTGTGTAAGTCCCTTGCCTTTCTCTTACTTCAGGGAGAGCAGAGATTGGAATGACTTCTGAGGTCCATACAGCACTGATAAGCAGAGTCTACACAAGTGTGGCAGATCCTTCATAGGCCTGCTTTGACTCAAGTCCTTCATTTTATCTGTAACTCCTTAGAAGCTGAGAAGAGGGTCAGTGATACTAGAGGTCAGGGAACTAAGAGGTGTCGTCAGGTCTATGACATCACATGCTTGGGGTGTGCTGGGCCCCTGTCCATTGCCGATCAGGAAGGGGAGGGAGCAGATAGAATCTGGCAAGGAGGCCATGGTTGGCTGTGACCCTGGAGCTAACAGTTCAGGATCAATAGTCACAATCAGTGCCTAAGGGGTATGTCTCAATCTAGGGGCATAGATACCAAGAAGAACACCAGGATTCAGAACACGGACAGTGCTATGGATTCTCAGAGCAAGATGGCAGCCAGCAGCTGGGAAGACACACTATTCTGCCTCCAGCTACATGGACTGGAATCAGGCAGGACCATAACTACTCATTGAATTGATGGATAAATGGAGGGATGGATGAATGGACAGATGGAACAATACACTAACCCTATACCCTGAGGAAAGGCTGGCAATCAGTAGGCCCTTCAAACACCCAGCTTCTCAATTTATTGCTCTTGTTTATTTATTCAACAAACATTTTTGTTGAGTAGCCTTTATGTGCCAAACTATGAGATGCACGCTATGGGGTATTTGGATCCCAGTTAAGGGCAAGGATTCTATAGCCTGATTACTCAGACTTGAATCCTGTCCTTAGCTCATAGTAGTAGCTTAATAGTAAGCAATATATTCACTTTGTGTCTCCGTTTCTTCGTCTGTGAAATGAGGAAGATAATAGTACCTACTTTATGGGTTGTTAGGATATTAAATACATTAATAGTTTCAAAGCTTTTAGAGTCCTGAGCACATGGTGTTAGCTTTACTCTGTATTCTCAGGTCACAGGTCAAGTGGGGGGGCTGGAGGATGACCAGCCCAACCTACAATAACCCAGGCAGACTATATATTTGCAGAGGTACAGACAAGTTGTTGAGGGATGGGCCAGGGTGGCACTGTGGAAAGGACACTTTACACTGAAGCTGATAGGATGATTTGAGGTTGATTCAGCATACTATGAGATACACACTTTTTAGGATGATGGTAGCCAAACACCCATCCTCATGTCCTGAAAATTTAGTATCACTAGGGACCTGAAGTCTACCTTGATCCACTGTTTCCTTTTATGGTCAAGACCCCGGTAAAATGTCCCAGTTCAAGGACACACAGCTAGTTATTTTTTTAACAAATCATGCTTTCGTTCTCCAAATATTCACTAAAAACTTACTGTGTGCCAGGCACTAGGGTAAGTGGGGATCTAGGGATCAAATTATGTGTGACCTTCCCCAAAGGAGTTCATATACTCAAATAAATAGTGATAGACACAGAACATGAGCCCAGATCCCAACCTCCCAGCCCAGGACTCCTTCTAATTCCCATTAGAACCTTTTACAGACTGAGATCATCTTCTCCAAGAGCTGAGTCTTGAGTTACTTTCCTAATCCCATAGCTATTTTCTAATGAACTACAGATACCCTGGGACAGAGCTTATGAAGTTTAACCTCTATTCTTCCCTCAGAGCTTGGAGCTATCTAAATGCTATGTTTATTTTTAAACAACAGCACTGTCACTGATGACTCATAATGACTTTTGTAATTTGCTCTGAAACCCACCATTGTATGTGTCTGTCCAGGTTATTTTGTCTCCCTTTCCAATTTCTTGGCCCTGAGTCTTATTCTAGTTGTTATTCCCTTACCCCTACCTTCCCACTTCCTCCTTCCCCACCCCTGTGGCTATTCCCCAGCTACACAAGGATCAGTTGGTATCTTTCTCTCACTCTCACTCTTGCTCTTGTTTTTATTGTTGTTGTTGTTGTTTTGTTTTTTAGGAGAAGTTGATATCTTTGTCTAAGTGTTTATATTCCTTTAGCCCCACAACTTGCATACTGAATCTGGGCCCAAGTCCTTTGAAAGGCTACCTTCTTGTCTAGGATAGGGGCTGGGGCTGAGAGAGATCATACCTTCCCTCTTTCAGTGGTTTCATTATCCTCAGATATCTTGTATCCATTAGGTACCACAAGCTGGAGCTGACAAGCTTCTTAAGGGTCCCCAAAAATGTTTAGGACCACTCTTCTCCCATTTTTTTAAAAGAATTCAAAATACAGAAACTATGAAATCAAAAGCAATAAATATTTAAACAAATGTCTACAAATGTATATTTTTTATCACTTTGTTAGTTTTTCAACATAATTGTGACAGTGACTGTCACATACCCCATTCTTCCTTTATTAACAGACTGCCTAAATTTTAACTAGGCATAAGATCACCCAACAACTATACTTACAAACTCTCTTAAAGCTAGATGTGGTCATGTGACTAAGTTTTGGACATGGGACATAAGTACAAGTGATACCTACTACTTTTGGCTGGGTAGTAGATGTGGGCCCATATTCATATTCTTCATAGTCATAGTACTTAAGAATCTTTTGAGCCACAAATTATCCTACTCATGGAAGATAGTTTGTCCATTTTAACTCTTGAGCAGCATTCCATTGTATAAATATACTGCAGTATGTCCATTCTAATTGATAGATACTTGGGCTGTTTCCAGTTTGGGAGTATGGTGAATAAAGTTGTATTGAATATTGTTACAAAAATCTTTTTGTGGTATAAATATTTTCATTTATCATGGGTACATTTCTAGAGGAAAAAATGGGCCATAGGATGGGTGTATATTTAGTTTCATAAGAAATGCCAGACATTTACCAATGTGTTTATACCATTCTACACTACCAACAACATTATGTGAGATTTCTGGTTGCTCCACAATCTTGTCAACACTTGATATTTTCAGTTGTTTTTTTTTAATTTTACACATTCACCAGAGTGCATAATATTATTTCATTGTGGTTTTGATTTACATTTCCTGACAATGATGTTAAGCACAGGAAGACAGTAAAAAGAAAACAGAGAAATAATAATAAAAAACCAGAACAAACAGAAAAATGAACTACCAAGATTAAGCCTTAATATAGAAATATATCAATAATTACATTAAATCTAAATGACCTAAATATACCAATTGAAAGACAGAGATTGGTAGAGTGAGGGGGGTAAAGCATGATCCAACCATATGTTATCTGTAAGAAACTCACTTTAAATATAACAATAAAGACAAATTGAAAGTAAAAGGATGGAAAAATATATATGATGCAAAAGTAATCAGAGGAAGCAGGAGTAAGTGACTACAATCCAATCAAAGTAAACTTCAGAGCAAAAAATAGTATCAGAGACAGAGAAGAACTTTATAAAATGATAGAAGGATCTACCCACCAAGAAGACAGGGCAATCATAAATGGATATATACCAAACAAAATATGTGAAACAAAGAGTAATAGAACTCAAGTGAGAAATAGGTAAATCCACAATTAAATTTGGAGACTTCAACACCCTTCTTTGAACCATTGGTAGAACAACTAGATAGAAAAATCAGCAAGGATATAGAAGAAAACATCATCACCATCTACCAATAGATTCTAATTAGCATTTAAAAACTACTTTACCCAACAACAACAGAACATACATTTTTTTTTAGCTGCCCATGGAACATAGACCAAGGTAGACCATATGAGGCCATTAAGAAACATTTTTTTAAAAGAACTGTAATCATATAGTGTATTCTCTGTCCACAGTGGAATCAGACTAGAAATCATTAACAGAAAGATAATAAGCATGTAACATACTTAGAAATAATCCATGGGTCAAAGAGGAAGTCTCAAAGGAAATAAAAAGATACATTGAACTGAATGAAGATGATCATACATTATAGCAAACTTTGTGGATACAGACAAAGTCATACTGAGAGGGAAAAATTTGTAGCACTAAATTCACATACTAGAAAAGAGGGGAAAAGTCTAAAAGCAATTATCTAAGCTCCCACACAGAAATCATTTGGAAAAAAAAAAACAACAACAACAAAATAAACCCAAAGCAAGCAGAAAGAGGGAATAATAAAGAGCAGAAATCAATGAAATTAGAAACAAAAACAATGGAAACAATGAAACAGAGAATGAATTCTTTGAAAAAATTAATAAAATTGACAAATCTCTAATAAGACTAACAAAGAAAAGAGAGAGAGAGAGAGACAACACACATTTTCAACATCAAAAATGACAAAATGGGGGCGCCCGGGTGGCTCAGTGTGTTGAGCCACTGCCTTCAGCTCGGGTCATGATCTCAGGGTCCTGGGATCGAGTCCCGCATCGGGCTCTCTGCTCAGCGGGGAGCCTGCTTCCCTCTCTCTCTCTCTTTCTCTGCCTGCCTCTCTGCCTACTTGTGATCTCTGTCTGTCAAATGAATAAATAAAATCTTTAAAAAAAATGACAAAATGGACATCACTATAGACCATGTAAGTATCCACGGGATAATAAGTGACTACTACAAACAACTTACACATAATTTGACAACTTAGATGAAATGGACCAATTTCTTGAAAAACACAAACTACTACAACTCATCCATATGGAATAGATCATTTTTATTTATTTATTTATTTTTGAAGTTGATGGTTTTAATAGAACTACAACTATTAATAAAGTTGAATTTGTAATTTTAAAACTCCATGAAAGAAATCTCTAGACCCAGGTAGTTTCAGAAATTCTACCAAATGTTTAAAGAAGAATGTAAAAAACCTACACAATCTTTTCCAGAAAACAGAAGAGGAAAAACACTTCACAATTTATTTATGAATCTAGTATTGTCCTATACCAAAACAAAAGAAGTACAAAAAAGAGAAAACTTTCAACCAATATCTCTCATAAACTTAGATGCAAAAATTCTCAACAAAATACTAGCAAACCAAATACAACAATGTATAAAAAGAATTATAAAAATGTATAAAATGAATTATATACCATAACCAAATGGGCTTTATTCCAGATATGTATGTATATATATATGTATATTCATTCATCCCAAGGCTAGTCAATATCCAAAAATCAATCAATGTAATCTACCACATTAACAGATTAAAAAAGAAAAATCACATGATCATACCAATCATTACAAAACAAAACAAAAAAAAAACTTTTGACAAGATTCAACACCTTCATGATAAACAAAACCCTCAGGAAAACAGGTATAGAAAGAAACTTTCACAACTTAATAAATTATCTACAACAAGCCTACAACTAACAATTTATCTGACAGTGGAAGACTAAATGCTTTTCCCCTAAGACTGAAAAAAGGCAAGGAGGCTCTTACTACCTGCTCTTACTATCCTTATTCAACATAGTACTGGTTCTGTTCAGTACAATAAGGCAAAACAAAGAAATTAAATGCATACCCAATCAGAAAGGAAGAAAATAGAACTGTCCCTTTTGCGGATGACAAGATTATCTACATAGAAATTCCTAAGGAATCTACCAAAAAATTATTAGGGCTAATAAGTGAATTCAGCAAAAATCAGTTGCATTTCCATATATTTGCAACAAACACATGGACACAGAAATTAAAAACACAGTACCATTTAGAATCACTCAAAAAGGAGAAATATTTAGGTACAAATCTGACAAAACATGTATAGATTTGTTTGCTGAAAACTACAAAATGCTGATGAAAGGAGTCAAAGATGTAAATAAATGGTGAGACATAACCATGTCCATGGACTGGAAGACCCAATATAGCAAATGTGTTGATTCTTCCCAAATAGATATAAAGGTTCAATGCAATTCCTATCAAAATTCCATCAAGACTTTTTAGATATAGGGGCACCTGGGTGGCTCAGTGGGTTAAATCCTCTGCCTTCAGCTCAGGTCATGATCTCAGGGTCCTGGGATCGAGCCCCGCATCGGGCTCTCTGCTCAGCGGCAAGCCTGCGTCCTCCTCTTCTGCCTGCCTCTCTGCCTACTTGTGATCTCTGGCTGCCAAATAAATAAATAAAATATTTAAAAAAAAGATTCTTTAGATATAGATGAGGTTATTCTTTTTTATAATTTTTTAAAAAGATTTTATTTATTTATTTGACAGAGAGAGGAGACATATTCAGAGAGGGAACACAAGCAGGGGGACTGGGAGAGGTAGAAGTAGACCCCCACTGAACAGGGAGCCCAATGTGGGACTCAATCCCAGGACTCTGGAATCATGACCTGAGCTGAAGGCAGATGCTTAACAACTGAGCCACCCGGGCATCCCTTTTTAAATGTTTTTAATTTTTTTTTCCTCTACTTATTTTTTTTTTAGTAAATTTATTTATTTTCAGAAAAACAGTATTCATTATTTTTTTCACCACACCCAGTGCTCCATGCAATCTGTGCCCTCTATAATACCCACCACCTGGTACTCCAACCTCCCAACTCCCCAACCTCCCAACCCCCCGCCACTTCAAACCTCTCAGATTGTTTTTCAGAGTCCATAATCTCTCATGATTCACCTCCCCTTCCAATTTACCCCAACTCCCTTCTCTTAACACCCCTTGTCCTTCATGATATTTGTTACGCTCCACAAATAAATGAAACCATATGATAATTGACTCTCTCTGCTTGACTTATTTCACTCAGCATAATCTCTTCCAGTCCTGTCTATGTTGCTACAAAAGTTGGGTATTCATGCTTTCTGATGAAGGCATAATACTCCATAGTGTATATGGACCACATCTTCCTTATCCATTTGTCCGTTGAAAAGCATCTTGGTTCTTTCCATAGTTTGGCGACCGTGGCCATTGCTGCTATAAACATTGGGGTACAGATGGCCCTTCTTTTCACGACATCTGTATCTTTGGGGTAAATACCATCAGTTTGATCTCTATAGTAAAGAGTCTGCTTTTTGGTTTGTCTCTTTTTTTCTTTGTTTGTTTTGTTCTTAAATTCTACAATTGAGTGAAATCATATGGTATTTGTCTTTCTCTGACTGACTTGCTTCACTTAGCATTATACCCTCCAGATCCATCCATGTGGTTGCAAATGACAAGATTTCATTCTTATTTTTGTGGCTAAGGAATATTCCATTGTATACATATACATCTTCTTTGTCCATTCTTCTATCAGTGGACACATGGGTTGTTTCCATATCTTAAATATTGTAAATAATGCATTTTTTAAAAGATTTTATTTATTTATTTGGGGGGGCACAAGGGGGAGGTAAGACAAAAGGAGAGGGAGAAACAGATTGCCCGCTGAGCAGAGAGTCTGACATCGGGCTCTATCCCAAGACCCTGAGATCATGGCCTGAGCCAAAGGTAGATACTTAACCAATTGAGCCACCCAGGCATGCCTGCATGTATCTTTTTGAACTAGTGTTTTCATTTTCTTTGGGTAAACACCCAGTAGTGTAATTACTGGCATAGGGTAATTCTGGTTTTTTGTTTTGTTTTGTTCTGTTTTGTTTTTTTAGTTTTTGAGGAACCTCCGTACTCTTTTCCAGAGTGGCTATGCCAGTTTGCATTCTCATCAAACTTCAAGAGGGTTCCTTTTTCTCCACAACCTCACCAACACTTGTTGTTTGTGTTTCTGATATTAGCCATTCTAACAGGTGTGAGGTGATACCTCATTGTGGGTTTTGAGTTGCATTTCCCTGATGGTTAGTGATGTTGAGCATGTTTTCATGTGTCTGTTGACCATCTGTATGTCTTCTTTAGAAAAATGTCTGTTCATGTCTCCTGCCCATATTTAATAGGATTATATGTGTTTTTCTGGCATTGAGTTATGTAAGTTCTTTGTATATTTGGGGTATTTACCCCTTATTGGGTATATAATTTGCAATTATCTTTTACTGTTCCATGGGTTTTTTGTTTTGTTGATGTCTCCTTCATTGTGCAAAATCTATTTGTTTTACTGTTGTTCCAAAAGTTTATTTTTGTTTTCGTTTCCCTTGCCTCAGGAAACATATCTAGAAAAATGTTTCTACAGCTGAGGTCAAAGAGATTACTGCCTATGTTTTCTTCTAAGAATTTTATGGTTTCAGGTCTCACTTTTAGGTCTTTAAACTCAAAATAGAGTTTATATTTGTGTACAGTGTAAGAAAGTGGTGCAGTTTCATTCTTTTGCATGTAGCTAACCAGTTTTCCCAACACCATTTGTTGAAGAGACTGTCTTTTTCCCATTGCATGTTCTTGCCTCCTTTGTCATAGATTAATTTTTCATATAACCAAGGGTTTACTTCTGAGTTTTCAGTTATGTTCTGTTGATCTGTCTATTTTTGTGCATTACCATACTAGTTTGATTGCTACAGCTTTGTAGTATATCTAGATATCCAAGACTGTGATAGCTCCAGTTTTGTTTTTCTTTTTCAAGATTGCTTTAGCTATTTGTGGTCTTTTGTGGTTTCATACAAAGTTTAGGATTATTTGTTCTAGTTCTGTAAAAAGCGCTGTTGGTGTCTGCTAGGGATTTATGCCCAGCTGGTTTTTGACAAAGGTGTGAGAACAATTAAATGGAGGAAACATAGGCTTTTGAACAAATGGTGGTGGAGCAATAGGATATCCACAGGCAAAAAACAAACAAACAAACAAAAAAACTCAAAAAAAAAAAAGCATGACCAAAGTTTCCAAACATAGGGAAAAACACAGGAGAAACTCCCCAGGATGTAGGGCTAGGCAAAGACTTTTTAGACCAAAATCTTGATCCATTAAAGGAAAAGTAGATAAATTGGACTTTATCACAGTTGCAAACATTTGCTCTTCAAAAGATATTAAGAGGATGAAAAAACAAGCCACAGATTGGGCAGAATTATTTACAAACCATGTATCTGACAAAGGACTAGAACTGAGAATATATAAAGAATTCTAAAAACTAAACATTAAAAAACCACAATTAGAAAACGGGCAAAATACATGAACAGACTTTTTACTGAAGAGGATATTCAGGTTGAAAATAAGCCCAGTAAAAATGTTCAACATCATCAGCCATTAGGGAAATATAAATTAAAATCACAACAAAATACTACTACTAGAATGTCTTTAAAAAATGATGACAATGTCAAATGCTGACAAAGATGTAGAGAAATTAAATCACTCATAGATATATTGCTGGTAGGAATGAAAATGGGACAACTACTCTGGAGAGCAGTTTTTCTAAAAAATGAAACATGCAAGCACCATAAATCCCAGCAATTGTACTCCTCAGCATTTATTCCAGATAAATGAAAACCTATGGTCACACAGAAATACCCTGTATACAAATATCTGTAGCAGTTTTTTTTTTTTTAAGATTTTATTTATTTGACAGAGAGAGATCACAAGTAGACAGAGAGGCAGGCAGAGAGAGAGAGAGAGGGAAGCAGGCTCCCTGCTGAGCAGAGAGCCTGATGCGGGCCTCGATCCCAGGACTCTGAGATCATGACCTGAGCCCAAGGCAGCGGCTTAACCCACTGAGCCACCCAGGCGCCCTATCTGTAGCAGTTTTATTCAGGTTCTCTGAAAACTGGAAATAATCTAGCTATTTATCAGTGGGAGAATAGATAAACAAAATGTGTTCCATCCTAACTATGGAATACTACTCATCAAAAAAAAGAAACAGACTATTGTTACATGCAACCTTCTGGATGAGTCTCCAGAAAATAATGCTAAGGGAAAAAAAGTGAATTCCAAAAGTTTACACATTGTGTCATTCCATTTATATAACACAGATTTGTATTTCCATGGGGGTGGCGGTGGATATAAAAGAAGAACATGAGGGATCCATGTGGTGATAGAAATGTTCTGTGGGGCGCCTGGATGGCTCAATGGGTTAAAGCCTCTGCCTTCGGCTCAGGTCATGATCCCAGGGTCCTGGGATTGAGGCCCGCATTAGAATCTCTGCTCAGCGGGGAGCCTGCTTCCCCCAATCTCTTGCTCTGCCTGCCTCTCTGCCTACTTGTGATCTCTGTCAGTCAAATAAATAAAATCTAAAAAAAAAAAAAAGAAATGTTCTGTATCCTGACTATATCAATGTCAATATCCTAATTGTGACATTGGCAAGACATTACCATTAGGGAAAACTGGGTAAAGGGTAAAGAAGATCTCTCTGTATTATTCCTTACAACTGTATGTGAGTCTACAATTTTTTCAAAATAAACAAAATTAATTAAGATGTTACCTTTGTGGTTTCTCTCTTGTCTGAACCCTGAATGATGCAATACCCTTCATTAGACTGGGGGATTTCTCTTCTCTTCCTAGTTTGTTCCAGTTTGCGGGGAGTTTTAGTCAGGGTGGGTGTTGATTTTTGCCAACTGCTTTTTTTGCACCTACTGAAAATAATCATATGGTTTTTCAAATTATATTATTTGATTTTATAATGTTAAATCAATCTTGAATTCCTGGGATGAACATTACTTCATCGTGATGTATTAATTCTTTTATACATTGCTAGATTCAATTTGCTAATATTTGCTTAGGATTTCTACGTCTATATTAAGAAATGTCTTTCAGATACCTAAGGGAGGGAAGTTACTAGTTTTCTAAAATTAAAAAAGACCTAAGCAAAAATAGTAAAGTAGCAAAATTTGACAAGGCTCAATGATGCGTAAACAATAATTTGTTATATTATTGTCTACACTTTCCTTTCTTATTTTCGTTTTTCTTTCTTTTCAATTGAAAATCCTTGCCTTTAGCTTGGAAGATAAATTCAGAGGACAGATTGAGGATCTAATAACCAAGTTGTTTATGCTATTAGAACTAAGGAGTGGGATAGCCTTATGTATCCTCTTCACCTGGAAATAGGCCTAACAAAGTTGGTACTCAGTGGAAGTTTATTGAATTAGTTCAATTTATTTGAATGACAATCTGAAATAACAGAATGGATACTGTGGTCCAGATCCACCCTCAGGACCCAGCCAGTCATTCCCCCTGCTTCTGAGAGTAGGCTGCTTCTGGCTCCTAATTCTTCTGTGGGAATTGCCTTCCATAGAAGAAGTTGCCTTGCCGAGAGTTACAGATAGAGCCTCAATCACAGCTCAGTGATAGGAATAAAAACTTCTGGGCCTTGTTCTTTAATTCGGAATAACTCTTAAAGGTCATCCCCGGTTCAGAGCATTCTTTGAGACAGGTTGAGGCCTCTACAGCGACTGTTTCAGGTTAACTTCTCCCGCTGCGAATCTTGGTTCCATCACTCTTAGAGCTTCCCATCATAAACTTTCTGCACGTTCACCTCCTTTTCGCTCTCTTCCTCGGGTAATTCCATCCAGGACACACATTATCCTATTTTATATTCTTTTCCTAACAGTTTTCAGTATGTGAGATAACCTTATTTATTTAACGCTTTAATACTTGCTTATTGTCTCCAATTAGACTGTAAGCTTCCCAGCACAGACTTTTTCCGCCATACACTGTGCACCACTAACTATATCAAGCGCCCACTGGTTGTTGAATGAGTGGAAGAGTCACACCTGATACTGGGTCTTGGGCCGACAATCGAAAGCCTGCGACCAGCGCTTAGGAGAGGCCACTGGGGACGTGCCTCTGAGTCCCCGCCCCTTCTGTCACGCTTCCAGCCCAGGCTGGGGGCGGAACCTCGAAGATTCCCCCGCTGAAGCTATGCGGCAGCCGGCGGTACGCCTGGTGCTGCTGGGCCGGCTACCCTACAACGAGCTGCTGGCCCTGCAGGAGCGCTGGTTGCGGCGGCTGCAGGCCGAGCCAGGCACTGAGGCCCTCTCAGGGACTGAGGCGGGCGCACTCCTGCTCTGCGAGCCCGCGGGGCCCGTGTACACGTCCGGGCTGCGCGGCGGCCTCACGCCGGAGGAGACGACGCGGCTGCGGGCTTTGGGCGCCGAGGTACGCACCACAGGCCGCGGCGGCCTGGCCACCTTCCATGGCCCAGGCCAGCTGCTCTGCCACCCAGTCCTAGACCTAAGACGCCTGGGCCTGCGCCTGCGCACCCACGTAGCGGCGCTGGAGGGGTGCGCCGTGCGCCTGTGCGAGCTCCAGAACTTGCGGGGCGCCCGCGCCCGGCCTCCACCCTACACCGGCGTTTGGCTCGGGGAGCGCAAGATCTGCGCAATAGGTTAGTGCGGCGGGCCGGGGGCGGGGCTTGGTGGGACTGGACCAATGGAGAGGAGAGCAAACTTGGGCTGGGCGGAAGTGTATCTGGCGCGGGCTTTGAATGAGAACTACCAGCTGCGTTTGATGTTCTAAACCTTCTCACTGATCTCATATTCGCAGCCTTCAGGAGGGCCCTCACTGGTTATCTCATCCAACATTCATCTTTTCGAGAAGTGAATTGCCAGGTTACTTCCAATGAGTCACAATGCCTGGACGATAATGGAGTTTAGTAATCTTCACAAAAAAAAAAAAAAAATTTTAAAGCAGCAGAATCTCTGTTAAAAGATATTTTCTGGAATCTCCACAATAAGTGCAGGAGCTGTGGAGCCACACACCCCCCCCCCGCCCCGCCCCCCCCCCCCCCCATCTATGCCCAAGCTCTTGGGTGGCTCAGAAACAAAGCTGGAAAACCAGTGATGGAGTCCAATTCCTTCATCAGACTGAGGGGGATCCTGAAGCCTGGGAAGGGTATCTACTCTGAGACCCTTTTTCTTGTCTTGCAGGAGTCCGCTGTGGAAGGCACATCACATCCCACGGCCTGGCTCTGAACTGTTCTACAGACCTTGTGTGGTTTGATCACATTGTCCCCTGCGGGCTGGTTGGGACAGGTGTCACCTCTCTGAGTGAGGAGCTCCAAAGGCATGTCACTGTGGATGAAGTAATACCACCTTTCCTTGACGCCTTTAAAGAGACCTACAAGTGCACGTTGATCTCAGAAAACAGCTCCAACTGATGAGTGTTCATGTTATCACAGCTGGGAGGTCCTGCTTGAAAAGCACCCAGACTGACTTGGTAGTCACTGAAACCCAGATTCTAGAGTTGGCCCTGTCATTCATTCACCATGAGACTATGAGCGAAGTATGAGCTCTTAGCCATTGTTTCCCTATGTCTGCTGGCTTATTTATATCTTCTCACCTACCTCAGATATGGTAGATGCGAAAGCATTATGAAAAGCAACACATGATGTATAAATAGAAGACATTAGCACTACTATTCACCCCGCATTTTCTCAGCTTAGAGAAACTCAGATATAGAGAATCAGTTTTCAAGTATTTATCACTTTCTAAATATTGCATTTTATTTGGTGATTCTGGGCTCTGGTTCCTTTGATTTTGTGGGGAATCATATCTCTAGATAGCCCAGGTGAAAGTGATATGGTGGGGAGCTTTCTGCAATAAAAGGAAAAGGGAAAGGAATCTTTAAAGAATAAAATGGGATCTTGACTTCCTGCATTGGATTGCCAAGCTTGATAGCTATTTTTAGTTAGGTAACCTGAGCCAGACCAGAGGCCAGGAAAAGACAAGAATAATTTCTCACACTGTACAAATGCCAAAGGTAGAAGTAAGTTTTCTTTAAGTGAGATCTCTAAATTTATAAGGCTGTGTATTAACTACTCATTGCTATGTAACAAATCACCCCAAAACTTAATGACTTAAAGCAATAAACATTATCTCATATATTCTGTGGGTCAGGAATTTGGGAAAAGCTTAGCTGGGTGATTTCTGGGTTGAGATCTCTCATGAGGTGTAGGTAAGATGTCTGCAGGATCAACTGTCGTCTGAAGGTTTGACTGGGAATAGAGGATCTGTTTCTAAGATGGTTCGCTCTGCCTCATTGGTACTGGTTGATGACAAAGCCTGTGTTCCTCACCATGTGGGCCACCCCATAGAGCTACTTGTTCCCCCAGAGCAACTGATGCCAGAAGAGATAAGGTGGAAGCCACAAAGTCTTTTAACAGAGTCTTGGAAGTTACACAGTAATTCCTACATTTTCCAATTGAAGAAACCCGACTCAGTGTGAAAGGGACTACACAGGGTGAGGGAAAGTGAAGATCATCAGGGACCATCTTCGAAACTGGCCAACATAGGCAGTTACCGTGGAAAGATCCTTGGATGAAAGTCAGGTGACCCAGGCTGCAGTCCCAGCTCTTTGGGCAAGTCATTTACCTCTCTGGTCTTCAGTTTCCCCTATATAAGCACTGTCCAATAGGAATACAACATGAGCCGCACTGTAATTTTGCTTTTACAGTA
Source organism: Mustela nigripes (assembly GCF_022355385.1). NCBI lineage: Eukaryota > Metazoa > Chordata > Mammalia > Carnivora > Mustelidae > Mustela > Mustela nigripes. Next base: position 50,276,910 of record NC_081557.1, on the reverse strand, counting down.
GCCACATCAAAAAAGGAAAAATAAACAGGTTGACATTAATAACACTGTAATTAACCTAATATAAAAATGTTTTACATTCCTTTTCTCCATGCCATATCTAGATATTCAGTGTATATTTTCCTTGTAGCTCATCTCATTTTGGAATTTTCACACTTCAGAAGTTCAGTAGCCACATGTGGCCAGTGGCTACCACACTGCAAAGTGCAGCTTTAGGTAATGTATCCAAAGTTCTGAGCTTCCAGGGTCCTGTGGCCCCATTGGCTTCTAGAAGAAAGGCGAGTTTTCCCACTTCTGAGGTTTGATGTTTAACTCTGCACACAGTTTTTATCAGTTATTCAAGCTGGAATGGACTTTGGAGGTATATACCTGCCTCCTCATTGTACAGAGATGAAACTAAGACTTGGGAAGAAACTTATTCAAGGAACACAGTGAGTTAATCACAAAGTCAGGATTGGGTGCCAGATATAAGCCCATTCTCATGTTCTTTTCCTGCTATGCACACTGACTTAGCACTCAGGACAGAATGATTTACAAGTTATGAACACTTGGTCAATATTAGTTGATTGGTGGTTTGTCCACCCATTATTTACCCATATCCCTTTTCTTTTGTTTTCCCTCTGTGGAGCCAACAGTGCTATTGTAGGAATGTGGGAGGTGGATAGTAGTTGATAATTACTTTGCAGAATTATTGCCAAAAAGGGAAATAATTATTCCAGGAAAAGTGAGTGAGATTCTCATGGTTGTAGGGCTGTGCACAGTGTTGCTCCCCATCTAGTGTTCAACTACCCTCTCTAGCAACGCTCATAAAGTGACTATACAGGCTGGTCTTGAATTCCTCCAGAGACTGGGAAAGAAACATTTATTCAGCACTTATTTTTAGTACCAGGTACTGTGTTAGCACTCTTAAGTACATTGTCTCAGTCAGCAGCCTGTCCCCTGTTTCTGGAACACTGGGAATCATTCTGCATGGTGTAATGACTGAGTTACCTGACCTTCCTGAGCCTTCATTTCATTAGGCTCAAGGCTTGGTACAGAATAGACATGAGGAAATATATGCTAATTATTAATGTGGTTCACCAGATATTTCAGGCAGGACTGTACTGTGTGACTCCCTTGTGGTTGGTTGGAACCAAGCAATTTGTTCTGATCAATGAGTTAAGAATGGAGGTGACATACCACTTCTGAGCTGGAGCACTGAATTGCTGGTGTCAGGCCCCTTGGGGTTTCTCTTTTCCTCTGGAAAGGTGACCAACAGGACAATGTCACCCACTCTAATGGGAGCCTGGGATTTCCAGGCATCCTGGAAGAGCCAAGCCTCCAAGAACAGGTGGACTGTGGGTCAGCAGAGCCAGGAAGGATGCAGAGCAGAAGGCCAGGGGTCGGCAAAGGCCAGGCGCATGGGATCAGGTCAGGGTTCCTGGCTCTTCTTCCTGCCTGGACAGAGCCCACTTCCGGTTTCCCACACGGGCCCTTCCTCAAGGAAGGAAGCTGAGCTTATGAAGAAGGATTTTTAACACTCTGGTTTTCCTACCTCCAGAAGGCCTCTTCTTGTTTGTACAGAATCTCTTCCTCATAAATAAACAGATTGTCCAGGGTGTGGTACATAGGTGCTAAATGTAAGGACGTGACCAGCCACAGTGACTGGTTCGGCATCTCATTTCTCTGGTGAGGCTGGCAGGAAGCCACAGAGAGCCAGCTCTGGCAGCATGACCAGATGTAACTTCTTGCAAAAATCCTCTCTCCAAAAGCCCTGTGGAAATCAGATCTTTCCAGTCTAAATCTGATTCTTATTTTTACCAAATTACAATTTACCATACATATAATCATATCATATTATAGTATCTATAAAATTTAAAAATAAAACGCTTGTACTCTCACCTGACAACAAATCCCCTACATTTGTGTATCTTTGGTGCTTGATCACAAACATACATATTTTAAGGACTTGTCATTATTATGTGGATAAAATTATGTATATTCTTTTAAACTAAACCTAATATTACATTCATTTTCCCACATTGCTACATAATCTTTACAATTATATTTTTGAATGTCTTAATTTTGTTTTTTATTTCTTTTAAAACTTAGAATTCAAGGTTTTTCTAAATATAGGTAATGCAAAGTAAAAAGGTACAAAATGGTGGCATTGAAATGTAATTCTTGCTCCTATTCTTTTCCCCTGTAAACTCGGTTTCTTTTTCCTGGAGGCCCAAGTGATGGTATATTGTTTTTTATACACTTCAGAGATATTTTATGCAAACATAAGCATGCATGATTATATACATTTTTTTCATATATTAACATACTATACCCACAGCATTGCACTTTGGAGGTTGTTTCAGATTAGTATATAAAGAGAATCCTCATTTTTAAACATGACTGCAGAGAGGGGGGCCTGGGTGGCTCAGTCATTCAGTGTCTGCTTTCGGCTCAGGTTTTCATCCCAGAGTCCTGGGATTGAGTCCCACATCCGGCTCCTTCCCCAGTGGGAAGCCTGCTTCTCCCTCTCCCACTCCCCCTGCTTGTGTTCCTGTTCTCACTGTCTCTCTCTCTGTCAAATAAGTAAATTAAATCTTTTTTAAAAATGACTACAAAGTATTCCATTCAGTGGATTTCTTATGATTTATTTAGCTAGTTCCCTATTGAGGACATTTAGGTTATTACTAACCTTTTGCTTTTACAAGCAAGGCTGCAATGAAAATTCTGTGTGTGTGTGCGTGTGTGTTACATCATACATGGTGAATACAAAGGTTGCATCTTTAGAAATGATTTTTTGAGTCAAAGGATATGTGCATTTTTATTTTATTTTATTTTTAAAAATATTTTATTTATTTATTTGACAGAGAGAAAGAGATCACAACTAGGCAGAGAGGCAGGCAGAGAGAGGGAGAAGCAGGCCCCCTGCCGAGGAGAGAGCCCGATGTGGGGCTCGATCTCAGGACCCCGAGATCATAACCTGAGCCAAGGCAGAGACATAACCCACTGAGCCACCCAGGCACTCCATGTGCATTTTTATTTTAATATATATTGTCATAATGCCTTCCATAAAAGTCACACCAATTTATATTCCCATCAATAATGTACAAGGGAGATGCCTGAATTTTTAACGCTTCAGCATCTTAGATTTTTTTTTCATTTTTTAAGTTTTTTGATATAAAATCTTTTTAACATACAACAATGAATCCCACTTATCCATCAGGCAGCTAAAGCAATCATCGACTCATGGCCAATCTTAATTTGTTTAAACTGGGAAGTACTTCTGGCTTACTCCCTGGACTATTGTAAAGCAAATCACAGAAACCATATTATTTCACCCATAAATACCTCAGTATGTATTCCCCAAAGATAAGGGCTCAAAAAAAAAAAAAACCCTTCAATATCAACAAATATTCAGTTACTATTCAGATTTTTCCAGCTGTTTGCTGAACTTTCTCTCTCTCTCTCTCTTTTTTTTTCCACAGTTGGTTTGTTCAAATCAGGATTCAAATACTGGATTTAGTTCACATGTCTCATAAATGTCTCCTAGTCTCTTCACCTATAGATTCCTCCCACAACCTTTTTTTTTTTTTTAAAGCTTTTTTCCCCTGTGTTTCCTGAAGCTTGAAAGATAAAGCCTGACACGTGATATTATTTGGCAAGTCAGCTTCATAAGTGCTGGTGTGTGCTTAAGGTATGCAGTATCTTTGTGTTTTTTTTTTCTTTTTCATGATGAGTTTTCCCTAGATTCATTATTTGGTTGGGGGTTACAAAATTTAATAGTCTGATTCTGACATGCTTCTTCACTTACTAGCTGGAATATGTTGATATAACTCAACACAACCAGTAGCATCAGTGTTATTGGTATTTTAATTGTTTCATAGTTTTGTTCATATTCAATAAAAGTTTGTATTGAATAAAAAATTATCTATATAAAATATTTGCTCTTATAGTTGCATTAGAGTTTATACCAAGTTAAATTTGAACATATTTAGATTGCCAGCTTTGAGTATCTCAATAATTGTTGAGGAATCCATATATTATTCAAATTCAAGAGACACTGATATAAGGCTAAAGTGTTATATTTTTGTAATACCTAAATCGTGGGTTTTTCTAAGCCCAACACTGTTTGTTTGTGTTTGTAACCTAGTACGCAGCATGTAAAAGGAAGCAAATTTCATATCTATGTTGTTACGAAGCGTTCCCTATCGCCCCCACATTGGTTCTTTTGTTGACAGACATCGGTATCCAGTCCGTGTTGTGCTCATTGTGGCCATGCTCAGGCAGCCTTCCATTCCCACAGAATTCTGATTGTTAGACAGTTATTCCTCCTCCTCAACTGAAACCCGCCTCCAACACGTCAAAACCCTACCCGCCTGCGATGCCTTCTCTGGGAGTCCTTTCCTGGCCATGTCCTACCTATATCCGCCTCTAACAGCAGTGACCACACTGTGTTACAGTTACTTTGTTCCACAGCTGACATTGTCCAGACTGTGAGCTCTCCAGGCAGGGACTGTAGTGGCATCCTCTGTGGCCTCTTCAGGCCCAGTCTAGGGCCTCACACAAAAGAGGTACACAGAAATGGCCTGTTGGGCCAGCAAATGAATTCTATTCCAGAAGTGGTCTCTTCTTCAAGTTTAACTTTCCTGATTTTTCTGTTTTTCACATAACATGGCTTCCAGACTCCACACCTCTGCCCACATCTTGATAGGCTCTAACTGGCTACCGTGCCTTTAATCTGTGTTACTGGGAATTGAAGAAAACATGACTGGTTTGGGATGGTCAGTGTGAGGTGTGTCCGCTTGCGCTGGGCCCTGAGGACACAGAGGAGGACACAGGGACTTCCTCCCTGTCTTCAAGGAGCTCACAGCTTTGTGGAGGAAACATAGTATAAATAAAATTCATAATAAACTGTTAGAAGTACCATGAGAGAAGTTTGCACAGAGTACTATGGAAACATAAAAGTAAAGGTGAGAAACCATAAAAGAGAGGAGGGGCAGAAAAGGCTCAAGGTGATGCTGAATTAGAAGGCCAGGCTGAGTTTTTGACAGTGTACTGGAAGATCAGAGCTGGCAGAGGCCCCAGAGATCAGACAACCTACCCCTTTCTGTGGCCAGAAGGAAACAGCCCCAAGTGGTTCCCCTTAGCTTCCACTAAGGGGTTCCTGCAGGAACCAGAATTAGAATCCAGAATGTCTGCAGACACCCTGTAAACATATCAGGGGGGAGGATGCAGCATTCCCCTCAGAGAAGAGAGAGGAGGGAAATGAAGGGGTGAGGGATCAGGATCAGAGCTGGGACTACAGGATTTCAGATCTGTGGGATGCAAGGGATGTCAGAGCCCATCTAGAAGACTTCTCTGATAGCACAGTTCTCCCAGCCCAGCCCAACACAGCCTGTTACACTCCCTGTGAGTAGAGATCTAGGTCCTGTGACTCCCCATCCCCAAACACACTTGCATCTTCTCTCTGGGATCCACAGGGCACATCTACTCCCACTGCCCCAGATATGGGAGACATGCTCACAGCACACTTAATCCCCTCTTCTCACTTTCCCTTGGCTAGGAATCTCTGGGTGCCTTCTCCCTCCTCTCTGTCTGCCCAAATCAGGGATGTTCTCCAAGACCCACTTGTTTCAACTTATACAACTATTTACCCCACTTCCACTAAAAACATCCATATTTTCCTTAGGGAATCACACCCCCATCAACTTTAAGTTTATGCATTATTTTTCATTAAGGTATAATTGGCATATAACATCATGTTAGTTTCAGGCATACAACATAATGATTCAGTATTTACATACATTGCAACGCAATCACCACAGTAAGTCTAGTTAATACCTTCCATAGTTATAAAATTTTTTTCTTGTGATGAGAACTTTTAGTATCTACTCTCAGCAACTTTCAAATACGCAGCACACTGTTAGTTAACTGTAGTCACTAGGCTGTCTATTATGTCCCCACGACTTGTTTATTTTATAACTGGAAATTTGTACTTTTTGATCACCTTCCCCCATCTCTCCCACCCAAGTTTTTGCGGTTTGAATAAAGATGATGCCCCTGTCAGGTTCTTTCCCTGGCTTCTGTGATGGGTGCAGGGATGGGCACTGGGCCTCTTTCAGGACAATAAGAGTCAGACCCAGACTTCTGCCAGGAGGGCTGTGGGGGAAAGAAGCTCTTCCTAACGGTTTTACAGACAGGTTAGAGTGTATACATGAAACTGCAGGCAACTATCTTGTTTCCACAAAATGGGACCCTGCCTCTGAAAGGAGCAACAAGCCCAAAGATGCAAAGAGAGAGCTTCCTGAAGACATCATCTAAGCTCCTGGATCCAACCATGCCTGATGCCAATCCTCTGAGTTTTGTAATTCCATGAGCCAATAAATTCCTTTCTCTACTTAAGTCAGTTTGAGTTGGGTTTTCTGCCTGTTGCAACTAAGATTCCTGATTGAGACTTACTTCCTCTGCAAATCTTAGTCCTCATTTATCCTACTTTCTTCCGCCTTCCCATAACCCTCTTGTTGAAGATCATAAGATTCAAAAGTCCATATTTACAACACTATGAACACACATACCCTCATTAATAGTCATTCTTTACGAAACACTTGTTATGTACCAGGTACCAGGTGAAGGCTTTTATAAATAATATGTTATGGTAATCCACAGATGTAGCTATTTTTAATCCCCATTCTACAGATAAGGAAACTAAGTTTCAGAGAAGGTAGGCTCTCATTCCTCTGTCAGACGCTAGAGGCAGTGTTCTGAACCACTTGCTTCTCAGGTCGTAGCATGTGTGAGGGGGAGGTGGGGAGAAGATGCCATGGAGATCTTTAGTCTCCTGACACCACACCATCCCACCCTTGCTATCCCCTCTTCCAGGTGTCTTTTCACTGCTCTGTGCTGCTTATAGGGGCGGGAGGAAGGTGATGCTCAGAACAAGAAGACAAAGTGTTCTGAGGGTCAAACTGACAGGCCAAGAGAAGACAAATCACAGAAGTACAGGCTGCTGGTGAGTAATGGAATAAGATAGGATGTGACCATTAAGCTTTCTCTGTGTCTCATGCTGCATTTTCCTTGGTGACTCGGGCTTTTAACACTATCGACAGACAAAATCTGTGCTCATCCTACCTACCAATCCTTCTCCCCCTACTTACTAGACAGACATGGAGTTACATCCTGTGTATTCTTTTTTTTTTAAAAGATTTTATTTATTTATTTGACAGACAGAGATCGCAAGTAGGCAGAGAGGCAGGCAGAGAGAGAGAGAGAGAGAGGGAAGCAGGCTTCCTGCGGAGCAGAGAGCCCGATGCGGGGCTCGATCCCAGGACCCTGAGATCATGACCCGAGCGGAAGGCAACAGCCCAAACCACTGAGCCACCCAGGTGCCCCCATCCTGTGTATTCTGTGGTGAAAAAGGCACACCTGGTCTGTTCTCTTGGAGTGCTCACACTCTGATGGGAAAGGCAGACCCCAAGTCCATACACGAAGAGCACGTGGTAAACCGTGCACGTGGAGTTTTCTGAAGAAAACAAACAGGAAACTGGAGGGGTGATGGTTCCACTTACTGAGAGAATGAAGACTTAGGGGAGCTGGGGAAGGAAGTCAAGAGTCCCAGTCCCCATGTATCATTCAGAGATGTCAGGTACATAGTCAGATATGGGAGTCTAATGCTCAGAGGAGAAGTCTGGCTTAGAGATTGAAAAAGCATCTGGTTAGCCTTCCAGCCTCTTGGGTTCTTTTTTTTTTTTTAATATTTATTTATTTATTTGAGAGAGAGAGCACATGGGGTGGGGGGAGGGAAAAGGAGAGTGGAAAAGGAAGAGAGAGACTTGCAAGCAGACTCCCTGCTGAGCACAGAGGACAGAGCTCACGAAGGGCTTGATCTCACCACCCTGAGATCACACTTAAGCTGAACCCAAGACTCAGATGTTTTCATCCACTGTGCCACCCAGGCACCCCGCAGGCTCTCCCAGGTTTCATCTTTTCTTGGAAGTTTTCCCTCATAACATAATTCCTAGGGAATTTCATGACATCCATTCATCCATCCATCCATCCATTCATTAAATCATTCAACACATTCTCAGTAAGGTCTACTGTGGGCAGACTTTGCCCTAGCATCCTCTAGGAGCCAATCTTCTAGGTGTGGAGTCAACAAATAAAGTAGACAATTAAATAACAAACAAACAAAGTAGACAATTACAACACAGACTGGTTAAGTACTGTGTTCAGGGGAAGAGCAATGGACCTAGGCAGATGGGTCAACCTGGGGCCTACAGGAAGCAGATGGCCATCTCAGGCCAGTAATTTGAGGAGGCTCTATTCACAGAGGTGGGCAGGGAATAGGGAAACCACAAGGGATAGATCACAATGTACCCTGGAGCTGGAAACATTTCAACATCATTACCTCCCCAGGCCTGGAGAGGAGAGGGAAGGGGTGGTCCCAGGAACATGGAAACAGGGAGCGCTCTGACATGGGGCTGATAGACAGAAGCTGGGAGCCTCAGTTGAGGCAGGTAGCCAAAGAAACAATAGCCAAAGGTTTCTGTTTTTGTTTTTTAAGTTAACTATATCAGATGATGTTAGGTGTTCCTGAAAAACAAGGCAGAAAAGGGAGTTAGGGAGGGCAGTGGAGGGGGCAGCGGAAGGGAGGGATTACAGTTTGTAAACTGAATGGTCAGAGAAGACCTCAGCAAGAAGAGGGCACTTAAGTAAAGACTTGAAGGAGCTGTATCTCCAGGTGAGTCTTCCCCTGACCCCTTCAGTCATCCCACCCCACTCCCCTGCCCATCCTGTCCTAAGGTCAGGGCCTTGTCTCCAACGTTTTTGTATTAGAGGTCCCTGAAGATCTGTCTCAGACTTTGGTCTCCTGGGGACAGGAATCCTGTCCCACCCTTTCTTTTCTCATCTAATAACAATAGGAGCTGTCATTTATGAAGCACATATGTCATGCTGGGCTCAGCTCTGGGCCCGTTACACACACTGGGTCATCTAAGTCTTGTAGCAAATCTGCAAAGCACAGATAAAGAAAATGAGGCATCTCAGTCCACTTCCCAAGAACCCCTTAGCCAGCTGGCTTCCCTAACAGAGTTCTTGCTCCATCCTCACTCCAGAGAAAGGGAAGTAGAGAACAGGCCTTAAGTTTCTTTCTTTCCTTTTTTTTTTTTTTTTTTTTTTTTTTAAGATTGTATTTATTTATTCGACAGAGAGAGATCACAAGTAGGCAGAGAGGCAGCAGAGAGCATGATGCACGGCTCCATCCCAGGACCCTGAGATCATGACCTGAGCCGAGCAAAGGCAGAGGCTTAACCCACTGAGCCACCCACGCTCCCCAGGCCTTAAGTTTCTGAAGGACAGAAAAGGGGAATAGAAGTTAGGCATATACTTTGTGTCTCCAGTGAATGCAAAGACCAAACGGTAGAAGTAACTAGGAGGCAGTTTTTGTTAAAACACGAAAACGTCCTAACAATCAGAGCCTTGGCTGCCTTGGAAGCAATGAGTTCCTTGTCACTAAGGGTGTGCAAGAGAAACTGGACAATATCATGTCAAAATGGAATATAGGGGATGATCAGGTAAGGGATTTGACCAGATAACTCTAAGAGTCCTTCCAACTTAGGTTCTATCACTAAATGACTCTAGAATTCTAAGACCGTGTGATTCAAAGACTAGGATTCTAAATGCCTATCTTCAAAGAACTCACGATCTAATAGATGAGGTAGGCAAATAGTTACTTTTGATAACTGTAGTAGATAGTCCTATAGAGGAAATGCAAGGCCCTGGGTAGCAGCCCTACCTGAGCTGGGGCTGGTTCCTCAAGGCTGATCTTAAGAAGCACTGGCATCAGAATCATTTGGGAATCTTGCTTGCTTGCTTTCCTTCTTCCCTGCCTCCCTTCCTCTTTTCATCCCTCCTTTTCTCTTTCTTTCTTTCTTTCTTTCTTTCTTTCTTTCTTTCTTTCTTTCTTTCTTTCCTTCCTTCCTTCCTTTCTTCCTTTCTTTTCTTTCCTTCCTCCCTCCCTCCCTCCTCCTCTTTCTTTCTTTCTCCTCCACTCTTCCTTCCTTTCTTTGTTCTCATGTTTACTCTCCATTCCAGATCTCCTGCATCAGAACCTCTGGAGCGGGACCCAAAAGTCTACTTTACCAGAATGAGCTCTGAGGTGATTTCTAGGCAGACTGAAATCTGATTCTTCATGCCCAGAGTCAGGATGACTTCCTTGAGAGGTGATTAATCAGACTGAGAAAAAGGAGTAGGTGGGTCAAAATATGCAACCACAGAAAAACAGGGAAGTAATGTGTTTTGATAAAGAATAGCAATCTTGTACAGTGTTCTCTCCATGCAGTGGGTCTTTTTAAGATGATAGCACCTCTTAAATATAATCTGAGACTCTGTGATAAGAGTATGTGCCTCAGATCTCCTGGAACAGATCTTTGTTTGCAAGGGAGCGAGAGCTGGCCTCAGTTTATTATTAATTATGCCAAGGCGGGAGGCTGTTGAAAAGGATTCCGACAAGCACTCCCACAGAGTCCCAGAGAGGCTGCTCCTGGCCACTGTCCACTCCTCTGCCTACAGCCCCCAACCCTCATTCCCCAACTGCCCCTGGCCACTTCTCTTTTCTGGAGCCTGCAGTGTCACCAGCAAGAAAGCAATAGTGTGGGGGAGGGCCTGGTGGCCAGAAAGTGCAGGGTATTCTAGGGCAGGGACCAGTGGAGGTATGGCTGGACAACAGTCGTCCTGGCATGTGAGAGCTGTTGAGACTTGGAAGGAGAGGACACTGCTGGGGTGAAAGACAGAAAGTGAATTCTGAGTTGGAGCTCTGCCACTGACGTGTGGGAAGCCTGGGCAAGTCCCTTCCCCAGACTGGGCCTCTGCATTCCTGTCTGAAAGAGACAGTTTGTGTTAGAAGCAGATGACTTCTCCAGTGACCATCGGCTTTAATATTTTGAATTCTACAATCTCACCCGACCCAACCCATCACCGTACAAAGCATACAGGCAGGACCTTGACCCATTTTACAGAGAGGAAGCTGCGGCCCAGGGAGAAGCAGTGATTTGCCCAACACCACACAGTCACTTAGGAGCAAAGCTGGATTCCACCCTCACCCAACGCTCAGCCTGGCGTTTGGGAGATCAGTCTCATGCTGGGCAAGCTGAAGCAAAGTGAGAGGCACTCGGTCTCCGGTCCAGGAAGCAGGCGCTGCAGGGGACGGAAGGGTCGGAGCCCACGCCGCGTGAGGCCAAGTAACTGGGCGGAGGCGCCCGAGGCCAGCCTGGGGAGAAGTGGGTGTGCTGGGGGCCGGGCGCGGCCGGGGGAGGAGGCGCCCTGGGGAAGGTTAAAGGGAGCAGAGCGCGGGTCGGGGTGCAGAGCCGAGGGGCCTCGGGCTGTGTGCGGACAGGTAGACGGAACGCGGAGGGCAGCTGTGCGGGGGCACCGAGGAGCACAGGGTGTGGGGTCCTGTCGAGAGACGGGCGCCCGTCGGAGTCTTGCCGAGAGGCAGGTAAGGCGCGCTCGCAGGGTCGGGAAGGCTGGGCTGCAGCCGGGGGTAGAAGTCAGAGGTCTTCCCGCCTCCCTTGGGAACACCGACGGGAGGTGGGGGGCGGCTCCCATACGGAGCTGGACCTCCCCAGAACCGAGCTGCAGGAATCCCGGGGCCCCACATGGGAGTACCAGGAGCCCAGCTGAAAACCCTAGGGGCTTGCACCAGCACCCGCGGGCCCCGGGACGGCGGCTGGAAAGCTCTTTCCACGTCCACAGATACGCATGCGAACACCGGAGGGGCCGCAGCGAATGCACACGCAGAAACGGCCCCCGGGGACCCCACGCGGTCTTCTTCTTTGGCCAGAGCTGCTTGCTCCGTGGAGCCGACGTGCCCTTTCGCTACTGCATCGTGCCCCGAGCCTCAAGACCCCTAAAGACACCCTCTGTTGCTAATAACAGAGGTCTAGGTTGGGAGTCAGGAGAGTGGGTTCTAGTTTATAGGTTGTGTAAACCTGTGCAGGTCCCCTATACCGGCTGTATGCCTTGAACTTTCTTTTCCGGGGTCACCACTTGTAAAATGAGCTTCTTGGTCCTGTTGCCTGCACGCTTTGTGGGACATGAGGGGAAAGGGGTCTGGACCTCGGATGCTCTTGTCTAGAAAGTAGATGAGTTCAGACAGGCCCTTGTAGGAGGGCCCATAAAGAGTATCTCCTCCTATTCCTCCTCCCCACTCTTCACCAATTTGCATGTGGGGAGGCTGAGGCCCAGCGGGGAGATAGCTTGCCCAGGGACACACCAGGAACCTGAGAGAAGCAGAAGGAACCCAAGTCTCCTCACTTCTAGTGCAGGGCTCTCTCCACTCCTATAAAGGTGCATTATAAATGTGTAAGTTCCTCATTATCTCCTAGCATCCATCCACTTTGCTGGTTCCAAATGGAGGAGATTCCTGCTTGAGACATAGAAACGGTTTTCAGATTTTCTCGACTCCTTAAGATGATAACCAGCAACCTTCTTCATCCCTCACTCACTCCACACATCTCAAAACACATTCCTCTCCATAAACTGAATGGGTGGGTGCTCCAGATACCTACCAAGAGAGAGGTAAGACAAAACCCCCAACTTACTGATGGGGAACATGAGGCCCAGAGTGGAGAAGTGACTTAACCAAGATACATGGCTAGACATGGCCCAGTAGGAGCATGTCTCTTGATTCCAGTTCTGGTGTGTTCTCCATCAGCCACAGAACTACTGAATGGTACTGCTAAATGGAAGGGGACGATAGAGCTGATCGGGGTATGAGAAACAAGGAAGCCTTTTTAAAAAAAAAAATTTAAAGATTTATTTATTTTAGAGAGAGAGAGAGAGAGAAAACATGAGTAGGAGGGGCAGAGGGAGAGGGAGAAAGAACCTCAAGCAGACTCTGTGCTGTGTGTGGAGCCTGGGGGGGGGGGGGGCTCATTTCATGACCCTGAGGTTAGGACCTGAGCTGAAACTAAGAGTCAGATGCTTAACCTACTGCACCACCCATGTGCCCCAGGGAAGGCTCTTGAAGGAGGAAAGTATGTCTGAGAATCAAGAAGAGTCATAAGAACATGCTGACTTCTCCCAAGAAAAGAAAGCCAAAGGGAGGAGGGAGGGGCAACATAGGGTTGGTTGTTCTTGGTAATCTGGAGGTTGGGAAATAGAAAAGGAAATCAGATTGCCCAATAATTCTCTCTTATGCTTCTATAATACTTGGCAATTTCTTAATACACCTTCCCCTCTGTTGTCTGCCCCTGTCCCCACGTAAGGTAAACAGGGCAGGGATCATTATCCCCATCTCATATATGAGTTACAGAGGAAGTAAATGCAGTGCTGAAGGTCACATAGCCAAGCATACAGCCAAGATTGGAACCATCAAAGGCACACATGAAAGGCAAGATCACAGGCTGTGTGACTGGGAATTGGACTGTGTGTGTGCTATGGGTGGGTGTGTGTGGTCACACCCTGGGTAGGTACACAGGGAAGAGGGTGGCAAAACCACTGCTAGTGTTTTGGGGCCAAGAATATTTGCCCTTTAGATTCAATGGGGTTCAGGTCCAGGGAACATCTGGGCCCTGGGGATGGGTACGGGGCCACAGGGTACTGGGGAGAGCTGTGGTGAGATGGGGCTAGAGGTAGGGTCACACCCAAAGAAGCTTAAATGACAATTTGAGGAGGCTAGATTGTTCTACAGGCAACAGGGAACTAAAAGTAGAAAGGTCTGTGGATGGGATACCTGTTTGTGGTCCTGGCTCTACCCCTGGATTGAGGCCTTGTGCAGGGGATTTCCTCAAGGTGGGGGTGCTCTAATTTGCTCTGGTTGAACGCGGTTTATACCAACAACATGATTATTAAGATCCCTGCCAGTCAAATTTTACTCCTGTGTCTCCTTCCAACTCTGTGCTAAGGTCCATTCCTTTAATTCCTCTCCCACTCCACTGCTCCCCAGTCAATGGTAGTGATAAGTCCACCTGAGGGACCAATGGCAAATCTGTGTGGTCCCAGGGGTTGTCTTTGGATCCCCTCCCTATCTTCTTTGTGTGAATCCCCCCTTGCCTCTCTTTACTACATCCCCAGGTACTTAAAACATTCATTCTGAAAGAGCAGCTGAAACAGAGCAGTGGGGAACCCAAAAGAACCAATGGTGGAGTTTCTCTTTTCCCCAGAGAAACCTGAAGGAAAACCTAAGATGCCCAGTTCATCCTTCAAATCACAGCTCTACACCTCCATCCCAACTTGGACACTTGTGAGTTCAAGTCAAGAACATTTAGGGATGGGGCACCTGGCTGGCTCAGCTGATAAAGCATTTGACTCTTCATCTCAGGGTCATGAGTTCAAGCCCCACATTGGGCATAGAGCCTACTTAAAAAAAAAAAAAAAAAAAAGAACATTCAGGAAGAACCTGTTAACGTGCAGGAAATAGCAACAGAGTATAGAGGAAGAGAGTGCTCCTGGCTGGTTTGGGGGAACAGGAGTGTATCTGGAGCAGAAAGGACCACAGGAGATGAGATTATAAAGGAAGGTTAATGCCTCCTCCCACATGCCAACCTTCCCCTACCCCCCGCCACCACAGCCCTTACCAGATTCTTGATTGGTGAGAATATGGAGTTCGAGGACCTGATACCCCAGAACACAAGGAGACTGCGTTCAGTGTGATGCACAACTCAGACGCCAGCGAATATTACCAATGGTAGTGGAAAAAGCACCCACACGGCACATGCCCCCAAGTCCCAGTTCCCATTGGAGCTCTGCCCTTCACCGGCCCTGCCATTCTGGGCAAATCACCTTCCCTCCTGGGGCTTCCGTTTCCCTGTCTACAAAATGGAGCAGTTGGCCTAGAATCTAGATTCTAAATAATCTTTAAAATCGCTTTCTGTGTGGTCAGTGACTTCTTAACTGGCCTATCTTCTGTTTCAAGTTAGGAACTCTCCAGAGAAGAGCTCCATCTCCCACCATTATGAACTTTATAATCAGTGACTTATCTTGATGAGTGCAGCCAAGGAGCACAGAAGGAAGAACAAAATTCTCAGTAGGCCAACGGCAATCCTTGGACCTAGAGGTGGTGCAAAGAGAATCAACGTGTCCCTTTATCAGCTCTCTGTCTCTCCTGACCCAGCAGGGTACCCCTGTGCCCAGACCCTCATTCCTAACCCCACTCAGCACCTCCAGTGGCTTCTTTGCCAGAGAGGCTCCTGAAGAAGGATCTGAGGGATGAACGGTTTCATGAGCTCTACTCCACTCAGTGAACCCCGCCTCAGAGCCCCCCATCCCCCACACTGTCCCTCTACCCCCACTTTCTGCAGAGTCTGCCTCCTTCCCTGGCTTCATCACCCAGGTAGATGGCCTGTTAAGAGGAAAAATGAACAAGTCAACCAATTTGGCTCTCCGTTTATCTAGGCACGAATATTCAGTGCAACTTGGTCCTGGAGCTCAGTTACATCTTAATCTGTGAGAACAAAGTTGGCAGCCTTCTCTATCTTGTGATTTACGGGCTCTAGAAGGACCCCAAAATGCCTCTTCCACCAAACTATTCAACCTCCTATAACCTCACAGTGTGGTTTTGTGATCTGTACCCTCGTGGGGGTGTTAGAGCTGACTTTACCAGATTATGGAGATAAAACCCCTTCATTTTATAGATACAGACAGAGGTGGAGGCCCAGAAAAGGGAAGTCACATGTCCTATGTCACACAAGTAGCCACTGAACCAAGACAGCTCTTTAGGTTTCCATTTCCTTCACTATAAGATGAAGGAGACTAATTAGAGGTTAGACCAGATGGACTCTGAAGGTCCTGCCCACCACCTCTGCTTTGCAGAAATTAAACTGCCTCCCCATCTGTGCCATTTTCTTCTTTAACTGTCACAGTGAGCTGCCCTACCGATAGCACTGATGCTGTAACTGTGTTTTACCCAGTCTGTCCAAATAGGTTCATTGGGGACATCATTGTATCGACCCCACGGCCAGCTGCCATTCTGCCCACACACATGGTTCCGTTGGGTCTCAGGCTCTTTCAACCTTTCAGAGTCTTCTGCTAAGATACCTATACCCTTGGGAAAAGGAATATTTGAGTCTGCACTATTGGCTGGTCCCTGAGCACCAATCCACCTGTTAAACCGAGGCTTCTCATAAAGTCACCCAGTAGAGACGTTGCAGGCCTGGAAATGAGGGACAGCAGTCAGATATCCCTTGGCCATGGCATAGTTCCTGTAACTGCTACTCTAGACTGGCCAGACCCAGCTGCCGCAGGGAGGGGAAGGGGAAATGGGAGGGGGTTAGCAACTACAGTAAGGCTATTGCACAACACTTGGGGCCCCAGCCTTGGGAGATCCACCCTGGTTCTGAAGAGTTTTCTGGGTGTCTGATTCCTTCCTTTCCTCCCTTGTCCCCTGCTTTCCAACTCTGGGCCTTCCCAGCTCCCAAGTCAATACTGAGACCTGAGATGTGTCCAGAGACACCCTGAAGAGGCCGAGCGACTAAGGAACCCGGGGGCACCCACAGGAAGATTCCTGAAGCTGACTGGGTGCCACAGAGGATCTACCTGTTATTTGGTGAGTCTTCCACATTCAGGTTGCCCTTCCTCTGCCCTATCAGTTAAAAGTACCTTGTAAGGATATCTAAGAAAACTGGTAACAGGGACTGTTCTGGGAAAGAGGCCTGGACCCCTGGGAACAGGGAGACTTCATCTTCATTGTATGCAGTGTGTCTATGTATTTACTTCTCAAAAATGGAGAATAGGGGCACCTGGGTGGCTCAATGGGTTAAGCCTCTGCCTTTAGCTCAGGTCATGATCCCAAGGTTCTGGGATCGAGCCCCGAATCGGGCTCTCTGCTCAGCGGGAAGCCTGCTCCCACCGCCCCCCCCAGCCTGCCTCTCTGCCTATCTCTCTCTGTCAAATAAATAAATAAAAATTTTTTTAAAAATGGAGAATAGGCTGGGGTGCCTGGGTGGCTCAGTGGGTTAAGTCTCTGCCTTCGGCTCAGGTCATGATCTCAGGGTCCTGAGATTGAGCCCCGCGTCAGTCTATCTGCTCAGCAGGGAGCCTGCTTCCCCCACTTTCTGCCTGCTGCTCTGCCTACTTGTGATCTCTGTCAAATTAATAAATAAAATCTTTAAAAATTTTTTTAAAAAATGGAGAATAGAGTTCAAACATTTTTTTCACCATAATAAAACTGTATGCTCAAGCTAGCCTGGAGGAAGGCAGGGCAGGGATGATGATGTTTTTAATTGTGGTAGGAAAAAAATACCTAAAATTTACCCTAGTGACCATTTTTAAATATACAACTCAGTAGTATTAACTGTATTTATATCATTGTGCAACAAATCTCTAGAACTTCTTCATCTTGCAAAACTGAAACTCTGTACCCGTTGAACAACTTCCGATGATAATCATTCTGACACATGAGGAAACTAAAGCCCACACAGGGCATAAGGCCATTTCTTTCAAAGTGGGCTCCTTCAGGCATCCCATCTGTCTGTTATCTCCCTGTAAAACTGTCCAAGGCCCCTTCCTCCCTAAATGTTTCCCCACATGCCTCTCACATCTTACATTGCTTCCCACCCCTACCTTGTCATCTCCCGGGCCCCAGCTCCAGACTCTGTGTCTTCTACCTGAACTATTTTCAAGACCTTTGTCACCAGCCTTCCTGCCTCCTTTCTTGCTCCCTCCAATCCACACAGCAGCCAGAGTGTCCTTTCAAAGCACAAATCTTTTATCATTGTATCCCCTTTTAAAATACTGCTCCATGGGGTGCCTGGATGGCTCAGTGGGTTAAAGCCTCTGCCTCTGGCTCAGGTCATGATCCCAGGGTCCTGAGATGGCGCCCCGCATCCGCATGGGGCTCTCTGCTCTGCAGGGAGCCTGCTTCCCTTCCTCTCTCTCTGCCTGCCTCTCTGCCTACTTGTGATCTCTGTCTGTTAAATAAATAAATAAAATCTTAAAAAAAAATAAAAAATAAAATACTGCTCCATGGCTCTTCCCTAGCTACAGGATAAAGTTCCAACTCTGCAGCTTGGCACTCAAGGCTGTCCATGACCTTATTCAGGGCAGCCTCTCTATCCCATGTCCCATCTTATCCTTCCACACATCTTACACTCCAACCCCTTTATGCTATTTTCTGTTCTTCTAAACATTTCTTTTTTGTCGTTCTTGTTCACCTCTTTGCTTTTCTTACCTTCTCTACTTCCAAAAAACCCTTCAATGTCCAGTTCAGATGCCTCTGTCACTGTGACACTCTCTGAGCCCTGATCAGAATTTGTCCCTTCTTTCTCTAAGCCCCAGTAGTCCCTGATCAGTTCCCTACAGTATAGATCACCTGGCAATGTGTCCCTAACTGCAGAGACTGGGTCTGAGCCTCCCTAAGCTCCCAGCATGAGGCCTGCCCAAGAGTGACTGGCTGAATGATCAGTTGAGCCATTAATTTATTGTGCTGCTGTTACTTGGCATAGGCTGTTATGAGGGAAGCAGAAGGCAGAAATTTCTTACCTGACAAGTGGGATGGTAGATGAGAACCTTTGCCTCCTGGATCTTAAGTCCATGAGCCCTTGTTATCTTCCCTTCCTCCATCCAGACAAGGTAGTCCAAGCACCAAATCGCAGGGAGCCCCAAAGGCATTGTATGAAAGGTAGGACTGTCCTGGATGATGGCTGTATTTTTTAGATTCTTTGCTCCCAACTTCTATATTCATAGAGTTGTTCATAAATACTAATCATGGTCATAGCTGTCATCTTTTCTGGGGAAGAGACCATATGGTTACAAGTCAAGTTTGCTAACTGGTTGACTGACAACTCTACCTAGATACAGGAGGGCTTTGGAACTGGTCAGTGAACACTTGAGTATTTGGCCTATGGAGAAGTCCCTGAAGTAGCCATCTTTACTGGAGCCTGCTGAGGGAAGAACACCCAGCCAGTCACAAGGTAGACTCTGGGGAAGCACAACACTCAGCCAGTTTCAGGGTAGTCCCCTAGATTTGAGGGAGAGACTCAGTCCTGCTGACCAGGAGCATGTGGTCTGCTTATCAATAACAAGAAAATAGCCACACATTGCCTTATCTGTAATTGCTGGCCAAAAGAGAAAGCTGTGCTGGTAAAACTTGTGGAGTATGGTTAAGGGGTAGGGAGCACTCAGGGCACCTGGTTGGCTCAGTTGCTTAATCTGCCTTTGGCTCAGGTCATGATCTCAGAGTCCTGGGATCAAGCCCCACGTTGTGCTCCCTGCTTCTCCTCTGCCTCTTTTCCCCCCTCTTTCTCTCAAATAAATAAATAAAATATTTTAAAAAGGTCGGGGGGTGGGGTAGGGAGCACCATTGAAATCTTCCAGAAAGAAGTGAGTGTGGATCCTTGCTTAAAGGGAATGACATAGTTTTTCAATACCAGGCTGTCTTTGGATATTTTTTATATTATAGAGTAAAAATCTCTGAGAGAAAAGAGAAGAAACATTTCAATGATTTATAGAATAATAAAAAAAAAAAAGGTTCATATGGGTTACAGTGGTCAAGGAAGGCTTTATTCCACAAGTATATACTGAGCATCTGCTGAGTGCTGTCTTAAGTGCTTGTATAAAGCAGTTAGTAGAGCAGACACGCTCTTTGCCTTCATTGACCTTACCATCTAGTGGAGAAGACAGACAAACAAGTAGGTAGAATAAACTGTGACATTGGGATTTTAGCTGGGTCTAAAGGGGTCGGGAGGCAATTCAAGCCACAGGTAACAGAAGCCATCTCCTCTCTCTTTTCTGTCACCAACAGAGCATCCTCCAGTTCTTTGCCCATTTGGATCCCTGTTGCTATGGAGACCACCAACGGGACCGAGACCTGGTACGAGAGCCTGCACGCAGTGCTGAAGGTTCTAAATGCCACTATTCACAGCAACTTGCTCTGCCGGACAGGGCCAGACAGCCTGTCTGAGGGGCGGAGGGCCAACCTACCTGGCCGTGATGACAACTCCTACATGTACATTCTCTTCGTCATGTTTCTATTCGCTGCCACCGTGGGCAGCCTCATCCTGGGATATACCCGCTCCCGCAAAGTGGATAAGCGCAGTGACCCCTACCATGTGTACATCAAGAACCGTGTGTCTATGATCTGAGGCTACGGGGCTGGGAAGGGCAGCATATCAAGACACCAGAACCCAGTTATGGACCACATCAGGCCTCATTGTCCCCATCTGTAAGATCAACGAGGAACAGTCCTAAGGGAGGTCATCATTAGAGTGGGAGGAGAAGGGCTGGCAGAGCTGCGCCTTATGGATAAAGATTTTTTTCCCCCAGTAAGGGTAGACTGTATAGACAATGGGAGCCCCGTGAACAAATATATAGAAGTAGCAAAAGATAATAACCAATAATTGGCCCAGTGGCTGGAGTACTGGGGGTTAGGGGCTAGAGACTGGAGGAAGGAGAAAAGGAAATTGTAGCAAAGGGAGATGAAACAGGAAGATGCACTGAGGACACATTTTTAAAAAAAAGATGTTATGTATTTGAAAGAGAGGCAGAGATAAAGCACAAGCAGAGGGAGGGGGCAAAGAGGGAGGGGAGAAGCAGGCCCCCCACTGAGCAGGGAGCCTGACCCGGGCTAGATCCCAGGACCCTGAGATCATGACCCCAGCCAAAAGCAGACATTTACCTGACTTAGCCACCCAGGCACTCCTGAGGACACATTTTTTGATGTGTTATCTTCAACGACCATGAAGAACAGCAGTGATTATAGCATCACAGATAAGAGTCTGAGTAAGGTGACTTATTTATATTTGTTCACATTTTATGTGTTCCAAGATACTTAACATTTGTGATTTTCCCCCCTGTGAGGGAAGCAAAGTAAGTACAATTCTGGCCATTTGGGCAAGAGCAGGACCATAGGACTGGAACCCAGGAACTCTGATTTCCTTGCCTACCACTTTTCAAAACTGCACCACACAAGACAGGATCCAGGCCTGAAATGTCTGCAATTTCTGGGGGCCCTCCTTAAGAAAAGTAATTTGAAAACATCCTGCTTTTGCAAATGACAAACACACATCACCATGTGAATACATGACTAGGACCCCCCCTCCTAAGATCCTAAGGAGTGACCTGTTTCAGCTCCATGGGTCATGTGCCTCTCCGGCCGTGTGGCGGCGCCCTTCCCAGCCACCTCTCCAGGCATTCCCTCTAACACAGCCTCTTCTGATTTGTTGAAGTTCTGTGAGAAGTTTTCTGATACCAAATTGAAATCTTCTAGAAGATTACCATCACATCTAGAAGATTACCAAATTAAAAGGAGGTTGTGCAAGGCAGGTATCCATCTGGTTCAGTGGAAGGATTCTGGTACGTAACGAGCTGGTTACTTCTCTCTTTGATCTTTCTTCCTCTTCCGAAATGGAATAGTTAAGACTTGAAGGTCTCTAAGGGCTCTACCAGTTCCGACATTCTGGGCATCACAGCTATTGGGTTAAATCATAAAATTGTGTTTGTAGGTCAAAAAGCAGCTATCAGTGGTTTTCATATGGTTCGGTCTCATATGTGCAATGCGGCGAGTGAATCCTCTACAAGCTACAAATCCCAGACTGGGACCTCCCACTGTTCTGTTTGATTCTATTTAAGGGATCTACATGGGTTCTCCAGAAGGCCCTATTGAAACATACAAATTTGTATATAGCAAAAACTCTGAAAGAATATTTTAATTGCCATTATCTCTGAAGAGAAGGACTGTGGGTGATTTCCCCTTTCTACTTAAAAAATTTATGTAATACTTGATTTATTTGACCATAAGTATGTTGCTTGTACAATAAGGGGAGGGGGACGCTACTTCCACTTTGAAAAATAAAAATAAATGCCTATGTGTTTCTTGAGTGAAGGATCACAGAACAAGTTCACTCCCATGAGCAGTTAGTTGTGTTCTCTCCCCATAAAATCTGTGCTGAGCAATCTGTGTGCTCAAGCCTTTCTTTAGTTCTTGAGGGAGAAGGCAAAGACCTACTTTAGAAGATTTGACAAATGGGAAGACAACAGATTCAGAAATCTCCAATTGAATGGGACTTTAGAGATCACCCAGCCCAAACTCCCAAATAAAACAGAAAATGCTATCAAGTATAGGAATGGTCCTAGGAGGGTTTTAAGAAACGAGATCGAGTAGGGGCACCTGGGTGTCTTAAGCCTCTGCCTTCAGCTCAGGTCATGATCTCAGGGTCCTGGGATCGAGCCCCACATCGGGATCTCCGCTAGGTGGGGAGCCTGCTTCCCCCTCTCTCTCTGCCTGCCTCTCTGCCTACTTGTGATCACTCTCTCTCTCTGTTAAATAGATAAATAAAACCTTAAAAAAAAAAACAAGGAACGAGATGGAGTAGATTTAGAGGACTCAGAGAAACGTAGAATTTGAACTGGGCTTTGAAAGAGGACAGATCTAAATGGGCTAAGTGAAAGAAGAGAACAAGACAAAGGAAGCTTGGGGGCAGAAATGTGGTGAAACCACACTTTTTTTTTTTTTTTTTTTTAAGATTTTATTTATTTACTTGACAGAGATCACAAGTAGGCAGAGAGGCAGGCAGAGACAGAGAGAGGGGGAAGCAGGCCCTCCGCCGAGCAGAGAGCCCGACGCAGGGCTCCATCCCAGGACCCTGGAACCCTGACCCGAGCCAGAGGCCCTAACCCACCCAGCCACCCAGGTGCCCTGAAACCACACTTTTAAAGATAGTGGTTGGCTGGGAAATTGATCTGGAAGCAGGCCGACTGTGGCATCTCTGGGACTTCAGTGTGCCTACCCATGGAAGTGGCTCCCCTTCACACAGTCCTTACACTTACAGGGATTAATAATAAGATAATAGAAATTCTGCTTGTAAGCTGCAGAAATTAATGTATATTAGCATTGAACACAAGTTCAAAAGAAGAGCTACTGACATCTGGGCAACTCCAGGGCCCAGAGTTACTTATTGGTCTGAATTCACAAAGTAGGGGCTCAATCTACCTCGGTATTCACCTCCCCCCCAGTTCTACCCACCACCGACTGTCTGGAGTTGAGTGGCCCTTCCTCTTCTGAGCCCAAGATCTTTTATCTGCACCAGTTCTGCCCTCTGCTGGCCAAATCCCAGCACAATATGTTAAGCCCTCAAAGCAAACTTTAGGAAGCACTCATTCAACAAATATTTATGGAGGGCCTACTATGTGCCAAGCATGCATCTCGGCCCTCTGGGGATTCATGAGTAAAAAAGATCAAAGAAACCCCTGCCCTAACACTTTCGAGCATTTACTATATGTCAGCTAGTAGTCTAAGCATTTTATACATTAATTCATTTAGCTCGGAATACCTTTATAACAACCATAATTAGTAGGTATCCCTTACAATTACTTCAGTAGAGTTCACCAGTTCTCCATCTAACTGCCGCACCACCTTTAGCCCAATTTTGGCACCACTGCACACCCAACCCAGGGTGTGGATCTGAATAGTCCCCAGAAATGAATGGGAAAGTGATCTGGGGAAATGATAGCAGAATACTGATCCTGATAGCTTGAGGCTGGGTTCCCTAGAAAGAGAGTCTGAGACAGGCATTTATTGACTGGGCAGTTTCCAGGAAAAACCTGCAAGGGAGAAAGGACAAAGTGTGTCTCAGGTCATGTCTAGCCCTGGTCTAATCAACAGGGAACTGGTCTACATGGCTGAGGCACAAACTGCACAGCAGGATTATACCCCCTTGAAGCCAGGGGTCTGGTCCTTTATGCCGCTGTATCAGTAAGGCATTGATTATGACCCACTCTGGTGGGGAGAGGGGAAAAGGGGAGGGTTGTAAGGAGGATCTCATCAGCTGAGAGCAATTCTCTGGAGACAAGTGGCACGTGTGAGCTTACAGCAGGCTAGCACAGTGGAAGAAAGCTAAGCAAGGAAGTTATTTTGGTTGGAGGTTTGCAACCGCCTGAGTCCTCGGGAAGGTTCTGAAGTTCAGTATTCATCACAGAATTGCTCCACCTTTTTTGGCTGACATTTTCTGCTCCATGTCACACATCATTGGCTGCTGGCTGCTAGAGGGGGCACTTGACCTCCCGGGGATGCTCACATTGGGCTGAAGCCAAATCTCTGGAGAAGGGAGCAGCTCCGAACTGATGGCAGCAACACCCACAGCAGCTGGGGAAGGGGGCCTCTTTGGGCTCCATCAGTGTCCATGACAGATGTGCTACTGGGGAAATGGGAGCAGAAGCAAAGGAGTCACCTCTTAGGATCTCCTTCTGTTAAACACACAAGAAGCACACACCAAAAAAAAAAAAAAAAAAGAATAAAACAAAGTAACACCAAACAGCACCACAGAGGAAAAAATGTAGTTTACAAGAAAACATGGGGAACAGATATTATAAGTGATGGTCAAGAAGAGGAGAGAGAATTGGTGGATGTTTCCTGGAGATTTAAAGAAGGATTTGAAGAACTATAAGGATTTGATTAGGAGGTCGAATTTAGTATGATCCAAGGCAGCATTTCCAGTAGGTGGATGGCTCTGCTCTACTCAGTCATTCAGAGAATAAGGACAATGACTGCCATCTTCAACAGGTAGCTTCCAAGTGCACTCTGCCTGGAGCATTTCTACATAGAGAGGAGAGAGAAAACAGAATTCCAGAGCCACAGATTTACTCTTAACAAGCAAGGCAAAATCTGCCTATATCCCTTCTGCTCACAACCGCTGGTAAGGGCTTAATAACATGACCACAACTGGCTTCAAGGAGAGCCAGCAAATGAAGTTTCTATCTGGGCAGTCGTATCCCAGCCGAATCTCTACGGAAGGGATGAATGGATTTTGGAGGACAGCTAATGGTCTTCACCCTACCTTCCCCATTCTTTCCCCCAGGACTGGCCTTGAACAACAACAACTAGAAAACACATCCAGCCTTGTAAAGGAGAAAGAAGTGCTGTTACTCTGATTTGATCATGTTTTGGGAGGGTTGGGGGTTTGGAGCCTTGTGGGTATAATTAAGCCTGTCCTGGCAGTGTGACTTTTGCTCATTTTTTTCTGGCATCAGTGAGTCTTGTTTCATCTCTCCCTGGATTGGTAATGTCCAAGATATTGGTTTAGGCATAAGGGAAATAGACCAAGCAAGGCTTTCAGCCAACCTTATATAGGAGAAAGAATCCTCTTTCAGGTGTCACTAAGAAACCAAGAATATGATCTGCCCGGATGAAATCAGAGAACCCATCTATGGCAGTGGTTAAACTCTGACAGAGAATGAGCTCCTGGGGAGTAGGAAAGTCAGAAGTTAGTGATCAGGAAAGGAAAGAAAAAGGGAAGAAAAACTACTTTTCCAGGAGCACACAGCCTCTGAAAGGCACTATGCTAGGAATTTCCATGTTACCTTATTTCAACTTTTCCAAACACTCTTAACTTTCTTTTTTTTTTTTTAAATTTTATTTATTTATTTGACAGAGAGTGAGAGAGAACACAAGCAGGCAGAGCAGCAGACAGAGGGAGAGGGAGAAGCAGACACCTTGCCAAGCAAGGAGTCCGACATGGGGTTTGATCCCAGGACCCTGGGATCATGACCTGAGCCGAAGGCAGTTGCCCAACCAACTGAGCCACCCAGGCACCCCACTTTTATTTTTTTTTTTAAAGATTTTATTTATTTTATTTGACAGACAGAGATCACAAGGAGGCAGAGGCAGGCAGAGAGAGAGGAGGGGAAGCAGGCTCCCTGCTGAGCAGAGAGCCTGATTCGGGGCTTGATCCCAGCACCCTGGGATCACGACTTGAGCCAAAGGCAGAGGCTTTAACCCACTGAGCCACCCAGGCACCCCTTAGCTTTTTTTAAATCACCATTTCATAGATGAGGAAACAGAAGCTCAGAGGTGAAATAGCTTCTTTAACATTCATTTAATAAATGAGGCTGTCTAGATATTAACACCGATTTGCCCACATTCAAAGCCCATGTTTTTTCCCCACTGTCTGTAGCTGGTTTCTTTGAGAGTCACATTAGATGGCTTTCTTACATCTAAACCTCCTAATCCCCCAACAGACTGTGACCGGCCTCTCTGTTCTCCTTCAGGGAATAAATAGGGCAGTCACAATCTCATCCCTGCCCAGCACCTTCCATCCCCAACTAAGATGCCACAAAGAGAAGAGAGGACGTTGTCACAATTCTATGGGAATAATAAGCCAGTTGGGACAGCTCTTGGGTGAGGGTCCCTGAGTCCCACGGCACGGACTCTGAACGCTGGAGACAAGGGGAACAGAGAGACCAGCCACAGCATCTGCTGGGAGATTAGAATAATTTAATCTCAAGAAAGCATCTAATGTGAATCACGGCTGCACCTCCCTTAATCAGAGTGAGGATGGTATTTTATTTTTATTTTTATTTATTTATTTGACAGAGATCACAAGTAGGCAGAGAGGCAGGCAGAGAGAGAGAGAGGGAAGCAGGCTCCCTGCTTGAGCAGAGAGTCCGATGCGGGGCTCGATCCCAGGACCCTGAGATCATGACCTGAGCCAAAGGCAGAGGCTTTAACACACTGAGTCACCCAGGCGTCCCTGAGGATGGTATTATTTAAGCACATCTGAAAAGAGCTCTGTGGAACAGCTACAGGCTTACAGTTCTGCTCTTGGTTTATCATTTATTCGCTCGTTCAACAAATACTTATTAAGTGCCTAGATGAAGGCAACGTGTTTGATTCTAAGAACACAGCAGCAAATACGGTAGACATGGTTTCTGCCTTCATGGAGGCAAGGATTAGCTCTCCCACTTCAGTTTTCCTACCTATAAAAACGTTCTCTTTCTATGAAGCTTTACATTGACCCCATCTATGCTCCTCCTCCCCATAAACTGAGGCTTCTTTCACTCATCGCACTGCCCTGTTTATGGTTCGACAGGACTTACCACATTGTACTCTCTTGGCATGTCTTTTCCCTTCCTAGAAACAATGCAAAGGCACAGGCAGGGACCATGTCTAATGTATCTCTATGCCTCCATCAACTAGGAGAAACCTTGGCACAAAGTAGATGTTCAATAAATTAGAGAACAAATCAACATTATGATGAGTATTGTGTTATATAATCTCTCACATGTGTGTGGGGTGCTTCCAGTCTTTCAAACTATTTTTGTCTCCATTTTCTCATTTAGTTTAGAGAGTTTTGTTCGGTGGATTCAATTTCAAGTGGATGTGAGAGCACTTTGTAAAATGTAAATGAAGCACTGTTGTTGAACTCTCTTCCTAGCCCTGAGGCCACGGTAACTTAGGTGACATCCTTAAGATCATGCAACAAGAGTCTGTGCTAGAATCTGTGACTCTTGACTTTTCGTTTCTGGGCTTTCCCTCCACGAATCAAGGGAAAACTGACAAAAGAGAGGAACAAAGTCCTCAGGGAGCCCATGAATGTGAATGCAAACTCCCAGGAGTGGATACGGTGGTGTTCGGCCCAGATCTTTTAAATCACCAGCTGCTGGGAATGTGAGCTGCTGACAGCTCCCAGCTTCTTCCTTTCACTGTATGCTGTCCTGGGTCACAGCTAACTATTTCATCCAAGGCTAGGACCCCTCCTGGACGTGGCTCACAACTAATGACAGACTGATGCAGGGATACAAAGTTCTGGTTCCATGGCACCAATTTGGGAAGAGTCAGGTGCCATCTCAACTCCAGAACTCCCGTTAGGATCAGCGGAGGCTTCAGCCGCAACCACATGCGGAGACAGCTTCTCCCTCTGCCCACTCCTTCTTCCTCACTTCTTTACTGGGGTACTCCCCTCCAAACCTGCATGCCACTCTCCATCTCAGTCTGTTTCCAAAGGAACCAATATTTCCCTCAAGCTCTGTGCCCTAGCTCTGAGCCAGTAATGATAGAGGGATGGGAGGGCAGAATATAGATGGAAGACTTAGTGGTTCTAACGAAACCAAAAAGAAGACAAGACAGTGATGGAGACTAGAGAAAACAGCATTATGTTCATTGAATACGAACTAGCCACTAGAGGGCCCGGCACGACAGGTCTAGAGCTCTGTTGCTACATTAGAGCAAAATTCTAATTTTGCTCTTCATTTGGTAGACACCTAGCATAACCGTGTCTACTAGGGGAAAACGTTTTCCCAATGACCCAGCACTTCCTGTCCTTTTACCTGTTCCATGGACATCAGTGTCCTAACCTGTTGCAACACCCTATTACCAAGACCTCTACAATACAAACACCACTACATATAAATATACTCCCAAAAATCAAGGCTGCCAAAGCCTGTGTTTTTTCCACCCACGGCTCATTGTTCCTAAGGGGTTCGGAAGATCTGAAATATGGAATTCCAAACAGTTGGTTGTGAAAATTCTCACCCAGAAATGGGGAGAATCAGCAACATATTCCGTCTAGTCCTGTGCTTTCCCCAAAACCTTTACTTCCCCAGTTTCAGTCTTTACTGAAGACATGTAGGCTTCAGTGTGAAATACAGTGGCCAAAGGAGATATAGGTTACAGGTGTCTTCCCAGAAGATGAAAAAGTTTGAGAACATGGTGTACTCGAATGAATTAATCAGTTAATTTTTTTTCTGCTGTGGACTTAGTAAAAAGACATAGAAAATTTTCCTTTGTACTCTTTTTGGAAAGACAGTTAGTCCTTTGTAAGTTGGGAGGCTTTCTTTACCTCAGGGGAACACATTTAGAAGTCCCTGTTTCCAACCTATATGTTCTTTTTTTTTTTTTAAGATTTTACTTATTTATTTGATGGAGAGAGAGAGAGCAAGAGCAGGAACACAAGCAGGAACACAAGCAAGGCGAGTGGGAGAGGGAGAAGCAGGCTTCCTGCGGAGCAGGGAACCTGATGTAGGGCTTGAACCCAGGACCCTGGGATCCAACCTGGGCCAAAGGTAGTTGCTTAATAACTGAGCCCCCAACCTGTACCTTCATGAAGGGACAAAGCTGGATTGTTTGGAGGGGTAAGCAAGCCTTGGTTGGAGGATGGAGGGGTGGTAGGGATCCATACTTGGCTCTCTGCCAGTATCTCTACAGTGATGACTACAAGGACACCTGGGGAATGAACACCAAGCCATGGCTTTGGGAGCCATGCAGGAGCTCTTGGTGGCCAGGTATAGAATAGGAGTAGATGCCTTGAGCAACTGGGCCAGATACATCTGACTGCAACACACCTGCTTGGACAATGAGCTACGACAACAATGGACTGAACACAGCTGCTCACGTTTCCCAGGTAGCGTAAGTCTTGAGGTTTTTTGAATCCTAACAAAAGCTCCGAAATGTTATGTCCCACCAACCTGGTAAGTGAAAGTGAAGCTAAATTTAATTTGATTTGAATTAGAGAAATTAAAATTTGATTTGATTTAGAAAAATTAAAGAAATCTAATGTTCTTTCATTTGTTATTGAATAAATCAAAGGTGTTCTAAAAAGTTGGTGTTCTCCTTCAGCTCAGGTCATTATCTCAGAGTCCTGGAATCAAGCCCCGCATCGGGCTCTCTGCTCAGCCAGGAGCCTGCTTCCCTCTCTCTCTCTTCCTGCTTCTCTGCCTACTTGTGATCTCTCTCTCTCTGTATCAAATAAATAATTAAAATCTCTAGAAAAAAAGTTGGTATTCTGATATCACAACAGCAAATCTAGTGTGGTTAATAAAAAGATAGTCATGATCTTTTGAGAGATTACCATGTGTTAAGCAACGCATTATGTCCCTGAATCCTCATAATAACTTAAGAGGCAGACTGAGACACAGAAGTACAGCCCTAGGTCACATGGCTAGTAAATGGCAGAATCAGGTTTGTTGGACTCCATGTCTGTCTGACTTCTACAACCACTCATTCCCTGCCACCCAGCCATGTGTTCCCTGACATTTGGTCCATCACTCCCTAATTCAGTTAGCCAGACAGTCCCTCAGACAACAAATGGTATTAATGCAGTTCTTCTGTTATTGGAAGATTGAGATAGAGCTACTAGTTGGAAGAACAAAAGAATCTTAGAATTTCCAAATGTTTGCCCTGGCAGCTAGTCTAGTGGGAAAAGCAAGAGCGTTAGAGCCCAGTGGACTTGCTGGGAATCCGGGCTCTGCTGGTCCCTCCTCACGTGAACTTGAGTAATTTATTTGACCTCTTTCAACCTCAGCTTCAATATCTATGTATCACAAATAGTAATACACACACATTCTCACTAGACTGATGTGAAGTTGAGAGATTAAGTATTAGAGATAATCTCTCTCTTTCTCTCTCTAAATGCACACACACCCTCACAGGATCAGCTACATAATTTATGGGGCCCAGTGCAGAAAAAAACACAGAGCTCCTTATTAAAATATTATGAAGAATTTCAAGATGGTGAGAACAGATGGTAACAGGTGATTAAACCAACCATGGGGCCTTTCTAAGGTCAGGACCTTGATGGCATGCCAGTGTGTGGCACAGAGTCAATGTGCGATAAACAGTAGTCCTCTGTTTCTCTCTAGATCGTTGCTTTCAAACTTCTCCTTTCGCAGATGAGGAAACTGAAGTCCAAATATGATGAAAAATGCAAGTGGGTGGTAGAGTCAGGACCACAACCCAGACCTCCTCCGCTCCCAGTCAGTAGTCTTTACCTCAGCATTTCACAAGTGTGTTCTGTACGGTAATAGATATTCCATGAATAAAAGTTTCCATCAGGAAGCAAGTTTGCGAAATATTGGATTAAGGTTAAATAGACATCTTTTGCAGAGCTCTTCAGGGACTTTTCTATGAGCAACATTAGTCTCCAAAACAAGGATATAATATGAAACATTCTCCCAAAGTATTGATATGGAATCCCTTCTCAAGAGCATATTAGAACTCTTTTGGAAATGCTGATCAACACAGTGCTGCAGAACAGTGGAAGTTTCCCTGATTTTGATCTGTGGGGTGTGGTCGTTATTATTCTAAATTAGAAACAAATATATTCCTTCCATTAGGCTTTTCTGTCGGCATCTCTGCCCCGGCTGATTTGTGAGCCTGAGGATATAAAAATAATGAAAACCACACTCCAGGAAGAGCATATTTGTTTAAAGTCACCCAGTTGCATTCAAAAGTCACATCCACTCTGCCCCTCTCCCAGGAGTAGGAACACACGGACAAAACATACACCATGACCCCAAAATTCTTTCCATTCTGAGTAATCTGCTCACAGCCACCACATTATAAAAGTAACAGCTAAAGTCCCATATGACCATACACAAGAAACCAGAAGTCATGATTCTAGTCTTAGCCCCTCCAGCTGTTAGCCATTTGACCTAGATGGTTAATTCATCTCCTCATCCTCTTGTTTTTATTGAAAGCCTTCATGTGTCAAATCAATTTCTTCCTTCCTTGACCTACTACACATTTATATTTCGTCTGTAGCACTCCTTCCCCTCCCCCAGGTATTTGAGAATTTCTCTGAAACACAGTTTGAGAATTAGCAGCCTAGATGATCTCTGTAGTTCCTCTCAGCTCTGCTACTCTATGATTCAAATTTGGTTGTAGTTTTATAAGCTCTTGTCTCTACCTCTTGACAAAGTTACCCTAGCTCCTTGAGAAATGTTCCTCTTAATTTTTGGGAGACTCAGAGAGTGACTCCCACATGCCAGGTGACATTGACCCTTCAGGAGCCCACAGTACAGAGAACCCATTACATGGATTGTGCAGAGGAGAGACTACTTTTCTCCCCTTATCATGCTATACTTCGTCACATGGGCTTCTAATAAGTATCATTTATGCCCTTCAGAGTTTTAGTAAAGCAGCTTTTCTATTTTTTGCTGATTCCTCCTCACCCCTGTTCCTCTCCATAAATTACTAAGCTTAGGCCAATGGTGGGGACACAGATGTAGGGCTGCATCAAGGCCAGGAAACCAGTCCATGATATGCTGAACCTAGACTCACTCCTCTTTAATTTTGAAGAGTCCATTCTGGACCCACATTGTCTATCTCCTCACTTTCCTTAGGATAAGCTCCTTCCCAAGAGAGACCTAAAGCCCTCATGAAAAATAGACTTTTGGAAATTTGGACCAAATAGCAGACCCCCTGATGAGCAGGAGCCCAATGGAGGGCTCAGGTCAGGACCCTGGGACCAAGACCTGGGCCTAAGGCAGATGTTCAATTGACTGAACCACCCAGGTGCCCCTCCAACAGGCATGTTTTAATAGCCTCTATTGCATATTAATACTATGTCAAGCTTAGTACAAAAGAGAAAAATCCTTAGGGAGCTCAAGGCAGTTAGCAATAAAATCTCCCTCACCCGTGGGTAGCTCCAAGGAGACCTGAAGATTTTCCTCATGCTAATCACTGGATGCTCCAAGGAAAAAGGAGCTTTTAGTAGAATTGGCCTTGGAAGTTACCAGAGAGACCTTGAAACTGATCTGGCAGCCTACCGGGTGGCACAAGGGCATGCTCCACCCCCAGGAGCCTGCCAGCCAAGATTCAGGATTCGCCGAGAGGCAGGCCCAACACCTGTTGCCGCTCCTGGATCGGACTCAAAATTTGAGAGAGACAAGGGAGGGAATAGGAAAGAACTGGGAAAAAGGGATTTATAGCTAGAAAGATAAGACAGTGGGTTTTCCAGAACCATGCCAAAATTCATCCCAACTTAATCACCTGGCAAGAGAGATAGTGTCAGTGGTGGAAAGAACACCAGGCTTGACATCTAAACTCTGTCTCTAACACTCTGGCTGACCTTTGTCATTCAATGCCCCCCTGGGCCTGTGCTCTTTAGCTGTGATCTGCAGAACTAGGCCAGACATTCTTTAATGTTCCTCCATTTGAACAGTCTAAGATTTTAACAGCTTCCCTAAATTAATCTTGGAAGAGTCTGCAGAGAGTCATGAAAGGGAGGGAGTATAGAATGAAAAGAATTTCCAATGAACCCAGGAATAATATAATATAATAATATAAATTATAATATAATACTATAGTATATATATATTATAGTATATATAGTATATATAATGTAATATATTACATTACATTTTATTATATTATGCCTTATATATTATATTATATTATGCCTATATATACTATATTATATAGTATATATAATGTAATATATTATATTATATATTTATTGTGCCTATATATACTATATTACATATAGTATATATAATGTAATATATTACATTACATTGTATTATATTATAATTAACATAACACAATATAACAAGCATTATGATAAGCAGTAGAGTGTAGGAATGGGGACTAGTAACATCTCTAAAGCGGAGCTAAATTCATGATCAAGACATCCAGGGCATCGAAATGTGACTGTTCTATCTTTATATAGAGGTACAGATGATCTGGGAAGGAAAATAGTTCCTCTGCCAGCTGGTTCTAAAATATCTAATATTCATATACATTCCAGCAATCACATGGACCCTCCCCAAGGTTACCAAAGCTAGGAAGATGGAGCTGTCCGTGACCTTTACTGAATCCTTCCATTTTCTCTTATAAAAAACAAACCATCTCTACTTCCTTTTAAGTCTGAGTTTGCTGTTTATGTTCACTTAGATGAGAATGCTGGGGTGGGGGAGGCATACTGTGGGATTGCTATCAGGTTCAGTATTTCAGGATTCTCAGAGCAACAGGATTCTGTGCTCCCTTCTCATTTATTTCTCCTATTGAGCTAAGCACCACAGTTAAAAATAAAAAACAAAAATCACAGTCAAGAGGATGGCATAATTAGCAGCCAATCAGGAGAAGGCTCCACAATCGGCAGGACTTCAAATACTGTACCTTCCAGGCTAGCCCCTCCCAGAGAGGATCAGGTTTTCTCTTGGGGTTTCTTCCTTTTTGAATTAATAAGCACCACTGAGGGCTACGGTCCAGAAACACAAACTCTTAACCTAATATCTGGAAAACAAACAGGTCTAGGGAGATTGTATGACCTGCAGGGAGTGAGTGCTCTGGGTTTCCTGGGAGACCAGGCTAAAGGGAAGGGAAAGCATGTAGTGTCCATGAGGACACAAGAGCAGCCACAGGAGGGCCTTGCAGCCTAAATAAATAATGGCCTGTTTGGCAGAAGACTCAGTTCTAGGATATGCAGGGGGCCTACAGGTAGGGAGTCTGCTAACTCACTTTTTTGCCCTTTAGATTTCAGCTTAAACATTATTTCCTCTGGGAAGCAGGGTGCCACACACAGTTGTGCAGGTTGTATACTGCGTATAACTAGAGTTTGCCAATTGTAGAATAGATATTACAGATTTACATATTTTTATTACAATTTTCTGGCAGTTGGCAGTTAAGTATTTTGAGGAAAGGGCACCTTTTTTTCTGATTTGCAGACAGGTACCATAAAGGCTGGCAGTGACCCTGCTGTGGAGTTTTTCCTAACTCAGATCAGGTGTAGTGCTACTCTCATCTGCTCCAGAAGGACCCTATATTCCCCCTATGTTTACATTTACCACACTTTATTCTAAGTGCCTAGTTACCGGTTTGTATTCACACTGTTTTATCAGCTTCATGATAGCAGAGATTGCACCCTGGGCCCGAGAATGGTGCTTGGCTCTAGCTCCATTTTATTTATTTATTTATTGGTATTTATTGAACATCCTGGATCAAGTCCTTGCTCTACCTCTTACATAACATGTGACTCTCAACAAGTCACACCACCCCAGTATCCTCATGCAAAACATGCTGTGTACCATGAAAGGGCACTGTAAGAAACAATTTTTTTTTTAAGAGAGTGTGCATGCAAGTGTGGGGGCAGGGTGGAGACAGAGGGAGAGGGAGAGACAGAATCTTTTTTTTTTTTTTTTTAAAGATTTTATTTATTTATTTGACAGAGAGAAATCACAAGTAGATGGAGAGGCAGGCAGAGAGAGAGAGAGAGAGAGGGAAGCAGGCTCCCTGCCGGGCAGAGAGCCCGATGCGGGACTCGATCCCAGGACCCTGAGATCATGACCTGAGCCGAAGGCAGCGGCTTAACCCACTGAGCCACCCAGGCGCCCCGGAGAGACAGAATCTTAAGTAGGCTCCACACCCGGCATGGAGCCTGATGTGAGGCTCAATCTGTTGACACTGAGATCATGACCTGAGCTGAAATCGAGAGTTGGAGAAGCCAAAATCAAGCCCCAGGAGAAGCAATTTACAAGTACCACTTAGTAAACTGTAAAAATACTAAGCAGGAAAAGTAAGGGGCTGTTTCAGGGAAGCTGAACCTACAAGGGGCCCAGGACCAGGAGCAGCCTTATCTCTGAACACAGTAAGGAGTCACTGCCAACAGAAAACAAATATTTCTGGGTCAAGCAATACTTTTTGGTTTTCAGGGACCGAAGCCCAAAAATGTCAAAAGGCAAATTTAT
This sequence comes from Mustela nigripes, assembly GCF_022355385.1. Lineage (NCBI taxonomy): Eukaryota > Metazoa > Chordata > Mammalia > Carnivora > Mustelidae > Mustela > Mustela nigripes. Next base: position 50,241,765 of record NC_081557.1, on the reverse strand, counting down.
TCCCTCATGTGACAAAGGGAAAGTTGTACCAGGGTTTTGAGGACAAATGGAAACAGGCACAATAATGCCACAGGTAACCTGCCTCCTCCTTCTCCCCCTCCCTTCCCCCCGACTCCCTCCCCCCTATCCCAGCCTTCCTGTCTTGTCAGTCTTCCTTGTGCAACAAAGGACATGGCTACCACTAGCTTCTGACTCCATCTCAGTTTTGCTGTCTGAGAAGGATTGAACCCTTTCTCGTAATTCCAATTTGCAAAATCTCCCCTTGCCCTGGCTTGAGTGACACATTACCTCTGTGCCAAGAGTGAGGGATACTATGATTTCTAGCCCCTATAGGAATCACACAATTCGAGAGGGGGAACCGGTGTTTAAACAGAAGGGAGGCTACTGTCCCAATATGAAAAGATGGGTGTTAGTCAAACAAGACAAAAGATGTCCACTACAGTTTTCTAAAGATCATTCCCACACTGAGACCTGAAATGTGAATATTTGCAATCACTTAGTTTGGTTTGGGTTCTGCTCCTCTAGGCTCATTTTTTCATTTGCCTTCTCTGAGTTCCTTTTAACAGCAGAAGCGTGACAAAGAGCAGGGAGAGAGACAGGCAACCAAGTAAAAAATCACAGTCCACTTTCCTCCACAAACATTCAATGAATAATTAGAGGAGTGAGCTCTAAGTCTAGAAAGCTTAGTTCCCTTTACAGAACTGGTACTACTGACTTCACCTGCTCAACATCAGATCCTAAAACCCTCTGTGCTTTGGCCAGGTTGGGGCTCAAATGACAATGTTACCGAATTGGAATACTATTCAGCTAGTCCGACCACTTTCACTTTCTGTTCTGTAGCATTCATTCCTTTCTTGTCTTTCCTTTCAAATACCGTTGACTCTTGGACAATGTAGGGGTTAGGGGCACTGACACCTTACCCAGTCAATAATCTGAGTGTAACTTCGACTTCCCCAAAACCTAACTACTAAAGCCCACTGTCAACCAGAAGCCTTACTGATAACATAAGCAGTCGATTGACACATTTTTATTACGTTATATGTATTATTCATGTATTCTTACAATAAAGTAAGCTACAGAAAAGAAAAAAATGTATTATTTAAAAAATTGTAAGGAAGAAAAAATACATTTATAGTATTGTACTATATTTACTGAAGAAAATCTGCATACAAGTTGGACCCGTGCTTGTTCAAACCTGTGTTGTTCGAGTCAACTGTAGTCTAACACATACAGGCTGGAGATGGAGAAATCAGTCTCAGAGAGGAAATATTTCTAACTAACACCATATACTAAAAGGCCAAACCAAGATCAGACTTCATGTCATCTGACACTTGTTTTTCCCATTAATACCACCCTTTGTTTATCTGAACATTTACAACCTGAAATACGAGCTATCCTTTAATCTCACCCTTTTTCCATTCTTTTGTCCCTCTGGGTCACCTATTCAAATGCTTTCTCTAGGTCAGTTTTATTATATCACTGTTCAGTCACCTCTAGGTCCCAGTCAGCTGCTGCTGTCTTATCCTTAACTGTCAGGAATAAAATTCCAATTCCAGAGGGAACCCTTCACCTCCCCCAACTACACAGTATTCCCTACACTATTCCTCCAGGTGAATACACCATTTAAGCAAACTCGACTTGGGGCAAATTTTCAGGCATCATCTTAGCTAACTTCTACTTATCTCTCAGCTAACCATTTAGATCACTTCATTTCAGGGAGTGAAATATATTTTATTTGGTCTCTTTTCTCAGTCTGGGTCAGTAGGACCTCCTACAAGTACCCACTGGATCTCAAGCTTTCCCCAACAAAACATTCATCCCCCTGGACAGTAACTGCCTCCTTACTTTGTCTCAAATTCTCCAATCCACTGTAATTTCTATGATTGCAAAAACCATTGTGATTTCCCTGTACTATTATTTTCCCCAGGACACAGCGAAGAGCCTAGCACATGGCAAATGCTGCATAAATATTTACTGAATGAATGAACTCTGACTCCATGATTCCTAATTACTTGCATAGTAGTGATCAGATAGACAAAAAGATGTGAATACTTTATAGTTGAACATATGTATATGTTAAAGACTTATGTTAAAAGAAGTCCTTATACTAGCTATTGTTATAATAAAAATTTCCTGGCTTCGAACATGGAGATAAAAAAAAAATCAGCAGTCTATCCACAAAAGTTTCCAAGATTCTTAAATGTTTAGAAGGGTCCTGCTATTGCCAGGCAAGCATCATCACCAGACTCAAACACTGCCTTTTTGACGTCGCTCTTACCTTAAGGACAGGCTGGACTCTCTGCCTGTGGTGTCTTCCTTAGTCTATCTACTTGGTGTCCACATATTTGAGAGCTCACTGTGAGTCAGTACCTGTTCTAAGTTAGTACTTGCATTATCTCATTTAATTCTTAAAACAACTCTAGGAAGAAGGTTCTATTTTCATTATCTTTTCAGAATGGAAATTCCAAGACACAGGGAGGTTCTCTGACTTGCCCAAAGCTATTGAGTGATGGACGTAGGATTCAAAACTAGTTTTTGCTCTTAATCACTATACTATAAGATTTCTTTCTACTACCTCTTTAACAATAGCTTTCTTACTTAAACTGGTTTCCTCCTGTAATCCAAATACACCTTGGATTTTCCAACTCCATGTATCTAGAATATCATTCTATTAAGAATTCAAAGGAGCCTTATAGATACCTTATCAAATACTCCTATGTTATCAATAACAAAGTGGTAGTATGTGTCATGGAAAGAATACCAGCAGTGGAACAAGGAAGACCTAAAGTCAAAGCTTGGCTGTTTCAGTTATCTAGGGCTATGTAGCAATTACTTCATAACACAGAAGTTGGAACAACAGCAATTTACTACTTCTCACGTTTATGTGGGTCAGTTGGGCAGTTCCTCTGCTGAGCTCACTCACAGGGCTGCATTCAACTGGAGAGTCTATGGGGCTAGAAGGCTTGTCATGACCTCACTTACATGTCTGGCTTTGCTTGGGTGCCTTCCATTTGGCCTTTCAACTCCCAGATGTATGGTGGTCTTGGTGACAGGAGCTGAAAATAATTTGCGGCCATATTTAATCTACCTCACTTCCTAATTGGTTGACCTTGGGGCACTTTACTTTTTCTCTCCCGAGATCAGTTTCCTATCTGGGAAACCCTGAAAGTAATCTCAGTTGTCTCAGGTTCTGAGTATTAGATGATATGATACATGCCAACTACCTAACAAACTCCTTGTCATATGACAACTGTTTATCCAATGTTAGTTTCCCTTGCTCTAAATCATAGTTACTTGACACTTCTAGGGCCTAGAGCGAGCCCTTCCTCCCACTCCCCATAATCTCTTTATAGTCTGTTTAAATCCTATAGTCCAAAAAAATGCAATTCTGCTCTCATTTTCTTTACAAAAATTTCCAAAATCACTAGACTTCAATAACGGCATGTATTGGGAAATTCCAAAGTTCTGTGTATAAATGAACAGTTCTCAGCCTTTCCTTCATATCCCCATAGAAACACTTAGTAAAGTTACGTGTGAAATGACTTACTGTTATGTACAATTTATCATTTCTGGCTAGCTGGATATAATTCAACCCCTATCTCCCCAGCTTAAAAAGCATATAGAAATGTGAATATCTTTATTATCCTTATAATCCGCTAGAATTTATTTTATAAAGGCAAATCATCTACAAAATTGGCTTCATTATTAGCAAGAAATTACTTGTAAATACTGTTCTAAATCACTCATTTGACACTAAGCACATGCTCCTTTGTGTTTAAAACTTTTGAATCTTTTTAAGGATATATCCTGTGTTCCTAACTAGATTTAAAACACTAATAAAGTGAAAGACCTTGATATATATACATGCATACATATAAATATATACACATATATATTATCTTGTAGTTCCATCATAGTGGACTAAACATAATAGAAGCCTCTCTGTCGAGTCTTATATCATGAATGAGCATGAAGCAGCCTGGAACAATGGGAAAGATGACTGTATAGAGAAGCACAGGCTCCGGGCGCCTGGGTGGTTCAGTGGGTTAAGCCTCTGCCTTCGGCTTGGGTCATGGTCTCAGGGTCCTGGGATCCAGCACCTCATCGCCCTCTCTGCTCAGTGGGGAGTCTGCTTCCCCCTTCTTTCTTTGCCTGCCTCTCTGCCTACTTGTGGTCTCTCTCTCTCTCTCTGTCAAATAAATAAATAAAATCTTAAAAAAAAAAAAAAAAAAAAAGAAGCAGCACCAGCACAGGCTCCAGGTTTATGTACTGGCTCTAGGGTTCTGGATCAAGAAGTTATTTACTTAAACCTTGAGCTTCTCTGGTATAATGGGAGAAAAACACTGAATGAAGAGAATGGGGGCCCTTGGGTACTCAAAACTCACTATCTTAGACGCAGTGGGTCTCAAAGTGTGCGTGAAGGTCACTTTTTATCAAACTGCACAGGCCTGATCCTTCCCCTCCCTAACTCACGGTTATACCCTGGAATGGGAAGGCAAGAGAGAAATAGATAAATTTGGAATATGTTCTCCTGCTGAGCACTGCTACAGCATTGGACTGTTTATTCAGTGTAGTGAACTCCAACAGTTTTATGCAGTTGCAGGGAGAAAGAATTGTTCTTCATATCTCCATAATTATTCTGAGTACTGAGAGTATTTTTATTAACTTGAACCAGGTTACCGTTTTCTCAAAGTAGATTTCTCATCTCAAGTCACCTGGAGAGGGAAACAGAGAGATTCAAAAGTATCATTCAGTCTACGGTATACAGTCTACTCAAAAAATCCACCTTGCCAAATTCCTAACCACATAATCATTTCCTTCAGTGCTTTTCTTTCTTATCACAGTCAACCCATAAAAGGCCTTACACTGATATGAGTTTGCATAATGCCTGGAAGATAACACAATGTTTTTTGCTTAACTAATCTCCAGCGGCATGGAGGGCTGTTCTCTCTGTGACAATTCACACTAACAGGCTGTTATGGTTTTATCTATATCTGCCATAGTAGGTGACACCAGAAGGTACTTAATATGTGCTTTTGGATTGACTAGAATGACCTGTACACATCTTGGTTCTTTCGCAGAGCAGTGGAGAAAACCTGATAATTTAATCCAACTCTGGCTCTTAGCAGCTCAGAGAGAAGTCTCTTATTGAAAAGAAGGAGGATAAGACCTTAGGGAGGTTGTTAGCAATTTAGCATTTCTCAGCCAGGTGGAATCGTCTAATTTGCTCACTAAAGAGAGCAACTTATCTCCAGGGTGTGGCAACAACAAAGCTAGTGCTAATTAAGAGTCCTCACTTTTGTTTAGCCCTTTCTGGGTTATAAAATGCTTTACTACTTCTCATCTCACAGGAGCTCCCAGCAACCTTGTCAGGCAGATGTTATTAACCTTCATTTTGGGGCACCTGGGTGGCTCAGTGGGTTAAAGTCTCTGCCTTCAGCTCAGGTCATGATCCCAGGGTCCTGGGATCGAGTCCCGCATTGGGCTCTTCGCTCAGTGGGGAGCCTGCTTCTCCCTCTCCCTCTGCCTGCCTCTCTGCCTACCTGTGATCTCTGTCTGTCAAATAAATAAATAAAATCTTTTTAAAAAATAACCTTTATTTTACAGAAGCAGAAGCTAAGGCATAGGTGTCTTATATAACATAACCGAAGTCACACAGTTAGGAAATGTCTAGAACAAGTACCAAGATACTCCTAGTTGAATTAATCATGGCTTCTTCAAGACAGGAAAGAAACTTCAAATAGTTTAAGCAGGAAATAACCTTTTGGCATATATAGCTTGGAAGTCATAGAACATACTGTGGTTATCTCTCCCAAGATCTGTTCCTTTTTCTCTTGGTATCTCCCCAATCTCCTCCCTCATTATCCAGGCTCCCCCTTAATCCAAGCCGTGGCACCATGTGCTCTTGTGGAAACTGACCTACTCCTGATTGGAAGAGAAAGGTTTATACTCAGGTTTACACTCATCAGCATAATCCTACTTCCTGGCTGCAGTTACTGGTTCAAGGATGGACATGTGATACTATATGGACCAATGAGAAGCAGGGAGAGGTTTGCTGAGAGTTTCAGGAAAAGAATTTCCTGAATTTTCTGAGAAAGTATGTGGAAGCAACTCTCTCCTAGCAGATGTTAGAGGAATGGATACGACTGCTTTTTTATAACTATGTAGAAATCCAGACTCTAGAATAAAGCTGATACTGTATATGGCAAACAGGGTTTATAATACATTATTCAACTACTAGATCAACTAATTCTGAAGAACAACTATCTCTGGACTTTGCAGTTTGGTAGGTCATGGGCTACCTTGGTATACTTTGTGGCAAGTAACAGAAAACTCAACTCAAATTAGGCTTCCTGTTACTTGCCTATTTACCATGGAGTACACTACGGTAACTGAAGGAATTGAAGGGGGAGCTTGAGGAAGAAGTGCTTGGTGGCTGGAATTCAGATCTCCATGACACCAGGACTTTCCCTCTTCACCTTGCACTCTCTCTCTCTCTCATTCTCTTCTACTGCAGACATGCCTTTTCCACTGTGTGGCAAGTAAATGATCATCTGCCATTTCAGTCTATCAGTTCGTTTGCTGACAGGAAAGAGAGATGTTTCAAACTGAATAATCTGAGGAGAGTCTACTGCAAAGATTATATACACAATATGAGTAGAAATACCACAAGGAATAATGTAGGGCCCCAGAGCTAGACACACTTGACGAGGAGATATTACCTCTCTGAAACCTGTAGGGATGAGGGAAGGTAGCAGTTACTGGAATCAGAAACAAAAAGGGATTTGTGGAGAGAATCACTTGACATCAATTATGTCAAAGAATAAATCAGATTGCATTCCAGCCTCATTCTCTTCCTTCTTTCAGTTATCTGCTAGTGTTCCCCATTGTCCAATGAGACTGGAAGTAGAAGAAAAGGAAGCCTGTGGAGGCACTCCATATAGGTCACCCTTCTGAGGCATGGTGGGCTGCAGAAGGGTAGAGGATAGATTTAGAGGGGCATAAGGAAATCATCCAGTACAATAAAGTTTGCAAACTCTGCAGAATGACAACTTTTTTTTTTTTTAAATTAAGTAATCTCTGTGCCCATTGTGGGGCTCCAATTCACACCTCCAAAGTCAAGAGGTGCATGCTCTACCAACTGAGCCAGCCTGGTGCCCTCGGAGCATTTATTTTTAAGTTACTTGAATGACAGTAAAATGAGTCTGGCCCTACTTGGGGTTAGTGGCTGACTTCTTGGACCAGTTGTATAAACATACAAATAATTCATAACTCTCAACAAACACTCCATGGAAGAGTGTATCAAGGAGAGTTTTATTATAAAACATAAATATCTCCATGAATGAGCAGAATATTTAGATCTTACTTGGTTTTCCACTGACATTTTATTTTAATTCAATTAATTAACATATCATGTATTATTAGTTTCAGAGGTACAGTTCAGTGATTCATCAGTTGTATATATTACCCAGTGCTCATTACATCACGTGCCCTCCTTATGCCCATCACCCAGTTACCCTGTCTCCCCGCCCACCTCCCCTCCAGCCACCCTCAGTTTGTTTCCCTGTCTGATTTCACCTTATTTTATTTTTCCCTCCTTTCCTATAGGATCCTGTCTTGTTTCTTAAATTCCGCATATGAGTGAAATCATATAATTATCTTTCTCTGACTTATTTTGCTTTGCGTAATACCTTTTAGTTCTATTCCACCTTTTTAATTGATCGACCTTGTTAAATACAAGGCTAGGGCTATCATAAGCATCTCAGATCACTGTAGCAGTGTTATGATGAGCAATCACATTATTACTGTCATTGCTATTATTATCATTATAGATTATAGCAGCATCATTATTACTGCTAAAAGAAAGAATTATTATTATTGTTATTACTAAATTATAGCTTAATGGTTAGAAAAAGGACTTGCTCATAACAGCAAAAGCTGAAAACAACTTAAATTTTCTTGTTATGTTCTCACAATGGAGTATTAACCAAGAATGAAAGTAGTGACAGCAAAATTTTAGTAACACAGAAAGTCCCAGAAGATAATGTAGGTTGTTAAAATCTTTTTATAAAACTAATAAGTAAAACAGTATAAGTGGTAAAACATCTTCTCCCCAAATGCAATTACATACACCAGGGCACCTGGGTGGCTCAATGGGTTAAAGCCTCTGCCTTTGGCTCAGGTCATGATTCCAGAGTCCTGGGATCGAGCCCTGCATCGGGCTCTCTGCTCAGGAGGGAGCCTGCTTCCTCCTCTCTTTCTGCCTGCTTCTCTGCCTACTTGTGATCTCTGCCTGTCAAATAAATAAATAAAATCTTAAAAACAAACAAACAAAAAAACAAAATAGATGTGTCTTTGGGGTATCTGGGTGTCTGACTCTTGATCTCAACTTACATCTTGATCTCAGGGTCATGAGTTCAGGCCAGGGTTTGGGTTCCATGCTGGATATGGAGCTTACTTAAAAAAAAAAAAAAAAATAGAAGAAGAAGAAGAAGGTGGATGTCTTAAGGGAGAGGTAAGGCAATGGATAGGGATAAAGAACATAAGAAAATGTAAGTTATCTGTTCTTAGTTTAGTGATAGGTTCATAACAAGGGGCAGATATATAAAGGAGTAACATTTGGAAGTTCCTTTGTAGTTATGGAACAGTTTTTTTTTTTTTTTAAGATTTTATTTATTTATTTGACAGAGAGATCACAAGCAGGCAGAGAGGCAGGCAGAGAGAGGGGAAAGCAGGCTCCCTGCTGAGCAGAGAGCCAGATTTGGGGCTTGATCCCAGGACCCTGGGATCATGACCCAAGCCAAAGGCAGAGGCTTTAACCCACTGAGCCACCCAGGCGCCCCTGGAACAGTTTTGCATCTTGAATGTGGTGGTGGTTACACAAGTATACACATAAGACAAAACTGCATAGAAACACACACACACACACACACACACACACACACACCCAAAACCCCAGCATAATATAAAGATACAGTATTCTAAGCTTGTTGGTACAGACACATGAATGGACAAAAAGATCTTAAAAAAATTTTTTTAAAGATTTTATTTATTTATTTGACAGAGAGAGAGATCACAAGTGGGCAGACAGAGAGAGGGGGGAAGCAGGCTCCCTGCTGAACAGAGAGCCTGATGCAGGGCTTGATCCCAGGACCCTGAGATCATGACCTGAGCCGAAGGCAGAGGCTTAACCTACTGAGCCACTCAGGCACCCCTAAAAAGTTTTATAATAAACTTAATTGACCAAAGTTTATGGAGAAAAAAATGAATTAATTAACATCTTAGAAGGTCAGAGACCCTAAAACTTATAGGTAATTATCATTTCATTCCTATGTTTATTGATCAAAAAATTCACAATACTTAGCATCTGCACATGCCAGGCATTACTGGTGCTGAATATGCACCACTTTACAAAATAGATAAAAGCCCCTGCACTCATGAAGCTCATTCATTCAGATAAGGAGTAGAGAGGCATCCTGAGAGTTAGCTTTGGCAACTATTTTTTTTAAGATTTTATTTATTTATTTGACAGAGAGAGATCACAAGTAGGCGGGGGGGGGGGGGAAGCAGCCTCCCCACCCAGCAGAGAGCCCGATGTAGGGCTCGATCCCAGCACCCTGGGATCATGACCTGAACAGAAGGCAGAGGCTTAACCCATGGAGCCACCCAGGCACCCAAGAGTTAGCTTTGGATGAAGACAGGAGTAAGATGAGAGAGACAAAGGTAAAATCTACCTACTTCTATATAGGTAAAATCTACATCTCTACATACAAATCTCCTCCCATTCAACTGCCTGGCAATAACCTATCCATCTACTTCTGAGTTCCTCTCTAATGAATCCTAATACCTCCCTGATTTTTTCCCAATCACCCTACATTGTAAAAAATATTTTTATGAATTATAAAACAGTATATAATGTAGTGACAGTTTTTCATTTCTTGCAGTGTGTACAATTGTGCCTTGGATGTTTTGGATGTTTGGTATATGAATAAATGAATTTTTGTCAAAGGAAGCATGTAAGCAGGAAAGCTGTTATAGAAGAAAGCAGATGGCTTACAGGGAGGGGGAAGAACAGATGACCATGTGGCTGCTCCAAGATGCAAGATATACCTCTAATTAACTTCATAAATGTGAATCATCAATACCATATCTGCAAATATGAAATCATTTTCAATAGGCCATAATGTAGCTAAAAGAAATAATGAAATACAGTAAAGAGAGTCCAACATGCACATCCATTTTTGTTTGACTATTTGAAAACAAAGTATTAATAGGTAAGGCTATAAACACAATGGAAATATATTTAATTAATAGCTAAGTGAAAATACTTTACGGTCAAAGAATTGCTTTTTAGGCTTTTCACCACCTTAACTTTAATTAACTAAAACTCTTTTGAAGTAGAACTTAGTCTTTTTGAAATGAACTATTTCCCCCAGTGCTATTATTATAAAGCTGCAACACAACATCCTTGCCTTGGCATGTCATAAAAGCCACTTCCTTGTATATACTTGTAATTCAAGCATACAGCAAGGAGAGACTACAGAACATTCATGAATAAAAACCAAGAACAAGTGGGAAAGAAACATAATAAAAATCCAGGATTACAATGTTCAAATACATGGTGCTGACAGCCTTAATGAATGTACTTTTCAAAGATTATACATCACCAAAACCCCTTTTCACCAACAGGAAGCTGAGAAAACAGAGGAAGTAACACAAAAGGCAGACTTAGAATAAAGATGTGATATTAATTCAAGTCAGTGATAAATTAGAAAATAGTTCTTGAGAGTTAAATGACTCATAATCAATTTTAAGTAGTAAAAAATTCCAATTCTTATGTTGGGGAACACATATTGCTCTATCCCTACTTGGAATCAGTATTGTAACATTAAAAATTATTAAATAAAAATACAAAAACATTTTTAAAATATAATAAATAAATTAAATAAATAAATAAACCAAAGTGGTTCTACATCTGTGATGGGTAAAAACCAGAATCAATTCTTTTATTTTGATTTTGATTTTAATTAAGGACAATTTTTTTAAGTAGGCTCCATGGAGCCCAATGCAGGGCTCAAACTCATGACCCTCAGATCAAGACCTGAGCTGAGATCAAGAATTGGACACTTAACCAACCAAGCCACCCAGGCACACCAAAACTGGAATCGATTCTGAAACTATCCCTGTGGCAGCTAGAATCCAAGAGGTGGTTATGCCAGTTTGGAAGTGAACAGAATGGACTTCCAAGAAGGGAATCCTTTGCAAGGACCCGTCTTTACCAATTTTACAAAATTAGGCCAGTTCCAAATTATTAGACCAGGTCCAACTTGGGCACCTCTTTTACATTATTACTCAGCTTACCAGTGACCAGGGTCACCTTAGGAGTTGAGGTTCCCCAACATCCCTTGGCTACTCCATGAGTTGGGAACTTGGTAACTTCTGTACTCTGGAGAGGTCCAGTCAAAGACAGCTGCTACTCTGGTACCATGTCACTTCCTCTGAAGTCACCTCAGTAGGACAGGCTCAGCTGGTTGTGTTCTTCTACTCAAGATACCCTGAGAATAGGGAGTGTGGCCTGGGGAGATTATTATTTAGCTATTAGTTAGATATATTTTCGTTGTGTTACTTGCCTGCATGACGGACTAGGTGGATCAGATCAGTCACTTACTCAGGGATGAACTACGGCACAAAATCTGTGATGTGAGAGGGCAAGGGACATGGTGGCTATATAAAACTTTTCTGCCCCACTAGCCTTTAAGTTCTCCATGTCTTACTCTGGTACTCTGCATTGTTATACTACTCAGCATCATGCCTGTCTTCCCTACAAAATAACCTAAAATGCTCAGCATGTACACATCCACATCCGCCCAGCTCTCATTGTTCCCTGACCTGAATCCGTGTTTCTACACCTGTCTCAACTCTTCCTCCTAGTCTCAGTGCAACAGTCAAAACAATCTCTCCTCCCCCAAGAGCTCTCCAGTTGTCATGGTAACCAAAGACAAGTGCAAAGAAAAAAAAATCACATAACAAGGCTGGATACAAAATTTGAGCTATTCCCAGGGGACTTGCTGAGACTACTTCATTTCTTTTCATCTTGAATGCATGTAATAAATAAACTATAATCTGTGTGGCTAGTTTTAACTGTTTACCTTGATTAGTTGAAGAGAGGTATATGTGGGGGGAGACTAGCTCAACCGGTTTTAAAGAGGTTTGTTGCCAACCTTTTAAGGCAACTTGCTTTAATTGCCTCAGGTTTTTTAAAATGTCATGATAAAACTTCAAAAGTGATTCAAAAAGACTGTAATGAAAAAGAAAGGACTGTAATGAAATTCCACTCACTTCAGACAAAAAATATCCCTTTTCTTTACGATAAAGAATGCTTTAAGTAAAAGCAGGTTGTCTGTACAGCTCTATCCTTGCTTATTTTGTCTTGATGGAGATCAAGCATAGAAACAGTTTCTCCAGGCGCCTGGGTGGCTCAGTGTGTTGAGCCTCTGCCTTTGGCTCAGGTCATGATCTCAGGGTCCTGGGATCGAGTCCTGTATCGGGCTCTCTGCTTGGCAGGGAGCCTGCTTCCTCCTCTCTCTCTCTGCCTGCCTCTCTGCCTACTTATGATCTCGCTCTGTCAAATAAATAAATAAAATCTTAAAAAAAAAAAAAAGAGTTTCTCCAAGTGTTCCATGAGCACATAGCATAGGGAAAGCAGACTGCTCTTGGGATAGAATTTATACCAAATATTTGAAAAAAGTACTTCATAAGATCAATTATTATTTCCTCTGATGTAAAAGTCTATGCACTCAAAAATAAGAATTGAACAACTACTAATTGCCATATTAACTCACTTCTCTCAAAGTTGATACATGTTTTGATGCTCTCCTGGAGAAAATTTTGATGCCACAGTGTGGCATCAAGAACCCAAGATAGTATGGCCTCTCTGTCTCTTGCCCTTTCTTTTGGAGTGTCACACACACACATTCTCTCCCTTTTCCTCTCTCTTTTGAATCTTTCCCATTTCTCCCTATCTATAGCAGATATTATGGGAGCTTCTCCATATGCCAATTCTTCCTATTCTCATGCTGGCATAGTTCCACTTTTTTTTTTTTTTTAAGACAAATGGTTATATATTTTTTAAAAGATCTTATTTATTTATTTGACAGAGATCACAAGTAGGCAGGGAGGCAGGCAGAGAGAGAGTGGGGGAAGCAGGTTCACTGCTGAGCAGGGAGCCTGATGTGGGGCTCAATCCCAGGACCCTAGGACCATGACCTGAGCCGAAGGCAGAGGCTTTAACCCACTGAGCCACCCAGGTACCCTCATAGTTCCACTTTTAAGTAGATCTCATCTTCCTGCTCAAGGATCTCTATCTAGTTCCAGCTCACTGCATGAGGGAATTATGACTGATCTAAGGCACTCATATGGTCTTATTCTCCTCGCCATGAATTGATTAGGTATGTAACTAATTTGGACAATTAATTGTGAGCAGAAAGCTGCCAAAAACCTCTGTGTTTTTATTTTTATTTTTTAAAAATTCATTTATTTATTTGACAGCGATCACAAGTAGGCACAGAGGCAGGCAGAGAGAGAGGAGGAATCAGGCTCCCCGCTGAGCAGAGAGCCTGTGGGGCTCAATCCCAGGACCCTGAGATCATGAGGCTTTAACCCACTGAGCCACCCAGGTGCCCCTGCCTCTGTGTTTTTAATTTCAAATTCCATTTGTTCATTATGTGTGTATAGGAATGCGATTAAGTTTGTATATCAGCCTTATATCATGAAACCTTGTTATAATTACTTATTAGTTCTAGGAGGGTTTTTTTCCTCAATTCTCTTGGATTTTCTACATCGACATTCATGTCATTTGCAATCAAAGACAGTTTTATTTCTTCCTTACCTATCAGTATACTTTTTATTTCCTTTTCTTATGTTAGTGCATTAGCTACAATTTCCAGTATTATGTTGAAAAGAAGTGGTGAAAGGAGACACCCTTGCCTTATTCCTTATGGTATGGGGAAAGATTCAAGTTTATCACCATTAGCTGTAGGTTTTTATATACCTAATTGAGATATTACCAAATTGAGAAGTTCCCCTCTATTCCTAAGTTCACTGAGAGCTTTTGCTATGAATGGGTATTGGGTTTTGCACAATGTTTTTCCTGCATCTGTTGATATGATCATGTGATCTTTCTTTATCCTGATGTAATTGATTACATTAAGTGAATGTTGAGTCAGCCTTGCATATCTGGGATAAATCCTACTTGGTTATGGTGTCATAGTGTATAATTTTTTTATACATTGTTGGATTTTATTTGCTATGTTTTGTTGAAGATTTTCATATCATGCTCATGAGATATTGGTCTACAGTTTTCTTTTCTTGTAATGTCTTTGTCTGGTTTTGGTAATAAGGTAATGCTGGTCTCACAGAATGAGTTAAGAAGTATTCCTTCAGCTTCTATCTTCTGAAAGAGAGTGTGGAGAACTGGTTTAATTTCTTCCTTAAATGTCTGGGAGAACTCACCAGTGAACCCATTTGGGCTTGGTGCTTTCTGTTTTAGAAAGTTATTAATTACTGTTTCAGTTTCAATTTTCTTAACAGATACAGGACTATTCAGATTGCCTGTGTCTTCTTGTGTGAATTTTGGCAGATTTTGTCTTTCATGGAACTGTCCATTTCATCTAGGTTACCAAAAATTTTTTAAAGATTTTATTTATTTATTTGACAGAGAAAGGGAGAGAGCACAAGCAGAGTGAGGTGCAGGCAGGAGAGGGGAAAGCAGGCTCCCTGCAGAGCAGGAGGAGCCCCATGTGGGACTGATCTCAGGATCATGCCCTGAGCTGAAATGAAAGCAGTCTCTTAGCCAACTGAGGCACCCAGGAGCCTGCTTCTTCCTCTCACTCTCCCTCTGGGCTTGCTCTCTCTCTCTCTAAAATAAATAAATAAATAAAATGTTTTAAAAAGTAAAAGAAAATCAAATGCTTTTATTTTACTTTCACTTATTTCTTCTCCAATGCTTTTTTTTTTTTTAAAGATTTTATTTATTTATTTGACAGACAATGATCACAAGTAGGCATCGAGGCAGACAGAGAGAGAGAGGAGGAAGCAGACTCCCCACTGAGCAGAGAGCCTGATGCGGGGCTTGATCCCAGGACCCCCGGGATCATGACCTGAGCTGAAGGCAGAGGCTTTAACCCACTGAGCCACCCAGGCGCCCCAACGCTTTTTTTTTTTTTATATGACCTTCTGACCTGTATCATTTTCCTTTTCTTTTTTTTAAAAAGACTTTATTTATTTTAGAGAGAGAGAGAAAGCACATGCAGGCAGAGAGTGGGGGGAGGGGCAGTGGGAGAGAGTCTCAAGCAGACTCTTCACTTAGTGCACAGCTTGATGCAGGGCTCAATCTCAGGGTTGTGAAAAGCAGAGTCAGATGCTCAACTGACTGAGCCACCCAGGCATCCCTCATATTCCTTCTCTTCTAAAGAACTTTTAACATTTCCTGCCAGCCAAGTCTACTGGCAACAATTCCTTTAATTTTTGCTTGTCTGAGAAAGTCTTTATTTCTCCTTCCCTTTTGAAAGATTAGTTTGCAGAGAACATAATTCTAGGTGCTTGTTGTTGTTTTATCTCTCAAGACTTTCAATAGTTCACTCCATTCTCTTCTTGCCTGCATGGGTTTTGAGAAGAAGCTGATGTAATTTGTATTTTCGCTCCTCTATGGGTAATCTGTTTTTTAATTCTGGGTTCTTTCAGGATTTTTTCTTCATCTTATATTATCAACAATTTGAATACAATATTCCTACATAAAGTCTTTCTTGGGCATTCATCTTGCTTGGCATTCTCTGAGCTTCCCGGATCTGTGATTTGGTATCTGACATAATTTGGGGGAATTCTCCTTCATTATTGCTTTAAATATTCCCTGTTTCTTTCTCTTTCTGATATTCCCATTACGCATATGTTGTAATGGGGATACAACTACTTTTTGTAGTTGTCCTGCAGTTCTTGAATATTCTGCTCTGTTTTTTTCTGTCTCTTTTCTCTTTGCTTTTCAGTTTTGGAATTTTCTATTGAGATATCCTCAAGCTCAGAGATTCTTTTCTCAGCTGTGTCCAGTTGAGGAAAGAAGCCCATCAAAGGCACTCTTCATTTATGTCACACTGCTTTTGATCTCTAGAATTTTTTTTCTGATTCTTTCTTACAATTACCATCTCTATGCTTACATTACCTATCTGTTCTTGCATGCTATTTTATCAATTAGAGCGCTTAGCATATTAAACATAGTTGTTTTAAATGTCTGATCTGATAATTCAAACAACCCCACCATATCCGAGTCTGGTTCTGATGCTTTCTCTGTCTCTCTAAACTGTTTTTTGCCACTCAATATCTTATAACTTTTTCGTGATAGTTGGACATGATGTACTAGGTAAAAGAACTGCTATAAATAGGTCTTCAGTAATATGGTAAGGTGTGGGGGGAGCAGAAGTATTTTATAGTCCTATGATTAGTGTTAGTCTTTTAAGGAGCCTGTGCCTCTGGATTGTGAACTTCACAAGTACTTTTCAGTCTTCTCCCCAATCCTTAGAAGGGACAGGATGGCTAGAGTAGGCTTGGGTTGGGTATTTCGCTTTCCCTAGGTCAGTTAGGCTCTGATAAAAATCCAGCAGATTAGGCTCTGGTTAAACAGTTTCTCCTGAAAGCAGGCCTTGTTAAGAACAGATGCTCTGGTATATTCACAATGGCTACTTTCCCCCTTGCCCTGCCAGAAGCAGGGGCATTTTTCTCCAGTATTCACTATGAGAACTGGACATTGACAACAAATTGAGAATAGGACATTGACAACAATATATACCCCCATATGACTAGGTCTTCTAGGAGTTTTTGATTCTTGGACTTGGGCACATTGAGTCTCCAATAATTCATCAGTTGCAGTTTTGGTTTTCCAACCCTTGCATTAGTCCCTGAGGTTACTACTTGTGTGTTTCTGCTACACTAAATAGCGACTAAGTCTCCAGTTTGGGGGCAGCAGTTTGCATTGTAACCTCACTTCTCTGATGGACCTAAGAAAGCTGTTGATTCTTCAGTTTGTTCAGCAATTTACTTATTGTTAGGGTGCAATGGCAGTTTCCAAATTCCTTACAGGCCTGACTGGAAACCGAAGTCAGCAGGCATTTTTTGACCATAGGGCTGAAAGCCACACGTTTAGGATGAGAGAGCAGGAAGATAAAAAGGAGACAGGTCATTATTGATGTCTTTGACTTATTGCACTTGGATTGCCTTCCTTGGGACTTCTTGTTGTTTGGAAAACAAAAATACACCTCTCTTTGGTTAAGCCACTCTGGTTTGGTTTTCATTACATGTAGCTGAATGCAATCATAACTGATACATAGCCATTTCACTCCTCACTAATACTGATAACTAAAGGGTGGGCAGAAAAGTGTGTGTGTGTGTGTGTATTACTCATTCTAGTTTGTGATTTATACAGAATTCTTTAAAAAAAATGAAATCCACAAAAACAATACCTTTTAGTTGTCCCTTTGCCATAAAACATTGGGTTATGTTCTCCTATTGCTTTGAGTCCAAAATCTTTCACTTTCTAATCTTAGAAATTTCTAGGATATATCAGGCTGTGAAGATCACATAATCATAAAATCAGTTTCCCTCCCAGAGCCCTGAATTAACTCCAACAGATTCAATTTCCCTTCATCCACAATATACCATACTACCTGAATATTATAATAGAAGGTGGATCTTAGTAGTTCATCAGGAAATGTAACATTGTTAGAGATAGAAAACTGACTACATGCTACCTTTTCTTTCACTAAATAAATAGAAGATCTCTATAGAGAATAGGAAACCATAAAAAGTGCTATTCCAAATTGGCAAAAGAATCTAAGAGAATTATACACACACACATACAAACACACACATATATATACAAAATACAATAACTGAAATTAAAACTGCAAAGACGGATCTCCCAGGTTGGTGGACACATTCAGATACTAGGAGGACAGCATGCCCTGAGGACATCAAAGCTACATACTCCCCCATGCCCCCACATTTTGCCCTGTGCATCTATTCATTTGCTGTTTTTGAGTTGGAGGAGAAGGCCATGTGAAGACAGAGGCACAGACTGGAGTTATGCAGCCACAAGCTAAGGAAAGGTTATAGCCATCAGAAGCTTAAAGTGGCAAGGAAAGATTCTCCACTAGAGGCTTCAGAGGGCATGGCTCTACCGACACTTCAGCTCAGACTTCCAGCATCGGAACTCTGAGATAAAACAGGCTTAATCTGTTCTTTTTTTTTTTTTTTTTAAGATTTTATTTGTTTATTTATTTATTTATTTTCACAAGTAGGCAGAGAGGCAGGCAGAGAGAGAGGAGGGGAGCAGGCCCCCTCACCGAGCAGAGAGCCCGATTTGGGGCTCGATCCCAAGACTCTAGGATCATGACCTGAGCAGAAGGCAGAGGCTTAATCCACTGAGTCACCCAGGTGCCCCAGGTTTAATCTGTTTTAAACTAAGAACAAACAAACAAAAAACCCAAGGTCAGATCCCTGCTCTGTAAAGATGGCTCTCAGACTTGGTTGCACATTGGAAACACAGAGAAAGCTTAAAACAAAAAACAAACAAGCAAGGAGAAAATACTTCATGCTCCAACCCAGATCAGTTGAGTCAATCTCAGGGGTTGAGGTCCAGGAATCAGTTCCTTAAAATACTATGCATCCAGGGTTAGGAACTATTACTCTGGATTGGGGTGAGCAAACTCTGGCCCTCGAGCCAAATTTGGCCTGCTGCCTGCTTTTGAATAAAGTTTTATTGGAATACATGTACACACACAAAACCTACGGCCCAGTTTAGTAAGTTAGATTCTGATGAAAAGAGAATTAGGAAACTGGAAGAAGAGAAATAATATAGATTAGAGTGGAAATTAATGAAACAAAGAATAGCAAAAGCAATAGAGAAAATCAATGAAATGAAGTTCTTTGAAAAGAGCAACAAAACTGACAAACCTTTAGCTAAACTAAACTCTGCTCCTAAAAAAAGACTCAAATCACTAGAAGCAGAAGTAAAAGAGGGGACATTATTGCTGACCTTATGGGGAAAAAAGGATATAAAGGAATACCATAAACAATTCTATGCCAACAAATTAGAGAACCTTGATGAAATAGACAAATTCCTACAATGAAACAAACTAATGAAATTTACTCAAGAAGTAAACAAGTGAACAGACCTATAAAAAGTGAAGAAATTGAGTTAGTAATCAGAAAACTATTCACAAAGCCCAAATCCACATGGTTTCACTATTGAATTCTCTACTAATAATTAAAGGGAAAATATGCCAATTACTTACAAACTCTTTCAAAAATTAGAAGAGTTGAAAACACTCATTTTATGAGGTCAGTATTACTCTGATACCAAAACCAGAAAAATGCATCACAAGAAAACTACAGACCAGTATCTATTATGAATACCAACAGATTAATCCTCAACAAAATACTAGCAAAACAAATGCAGAAACATGTAAAAACAGTGTTATACCATGAACAAGTAGGATGCAAGTTTGGTCTAACTTCTAAAAATCAATTAATGTAACAATTGTAATAATGTAATCAACTTAGAAATAAACTTACATGTACATCTCATTAGATACAGAAAATCATTTGACAAAATCCAACAGTCTTTCATGTTAAAAACACTCAACAAACTAGAAGCAGAAATTCTCTTCTGTTTCACCAGTATGAAAAAAGCATCGACTAAAACCCCACAGTTAACATTACATTTAATGGTGAAAGATGGAATGCTTTCCTCTAAGGTCAGGAACAAGACAAGGATGTTTGCTCTTGCCACTTCGATTCATCATTGTACTGGAGGTTCTAGCCAAAGCAAACAGGCAAGAAAAAGAAGTAAAAGACATCCAGATTAGAAAGGAAAAAGTAAAACTATTTATTCACAGATGATATGATCTTATATACAGAAAATCCAAAGAAGTTAAATGAAAAACTATTAGAACTAAAAAATGAACTCAGTGGTTTCAGGATGCAATTGAGGTACAAAAGCCAACTGTATTTCTATATATATGCAATGAGCTATCCAAAAATGAAATTAAGACAATTCCATTTACGATGACATCAAAAAGAATAAAATACCTAGGAATAAATGCAACATATGCTCTGAAAACTATAAAATATTGTTGAAAGATAACAAGGAAGATCTACAATTAGAAAAAAAATCCCATGTTCACAGATTGGAAGACTTAACATTGTTAAGATGGTAATACTCCCCAATCCAATCTATAGATTCAGTGGACTCAAAGATAATCCCTGACTTCTTTGTAGAAATCAACAAGCTGACTGTAAATTTATTTAGAATCATGAGGGACTTAGAATAGTCAAAACAATCTTGAAAAAGAAGAATAAAGTAGGACTCATACTTCCTGATTTCAAAACTTACTACAAAGTAATAGTAATCTAGATCTTGTGGTACTAGCACAAGATTAGACATAGAGATCAATGGAATATAACTGAGAGTCCAGAAATAAATCCATATATCCATAGTCAACTAATTGCCTACGAGAATGCCAAGAACATCAGGAAGAGTAGTCTTTTCAACAAATGGAGCTCAGATAGCTGAGAATGAGGTTAGATCCAGAAGAATGAGGTTAGATCCCTTCCTCACACCATGTATTGAAATTAACTCAAGGTAGATTGAGAACCTAAACATAAGAACTAGAACTATAAAACTCTTAGAAGACAACAAAGAGGGGATGCCTAGGTGGCTCAGTCAATTAAAAGGATCTGCCTTAAGCTCAGGTCATGATCTCAGGATCCTGGGATTAAGCCCTCAGTCCCATTCACTGGGCTCTGTCTTCTTAAAGAAGACAACAAAGAGGAAATCTCCTTAGATTTGGCCAAGGATTCTTTTTTTATTTTTTTAAAGATTTTTTTTATTTATTCATTTGAGAGAGGGTTAGAAGGAGAGAAAGAAGCAAGCTGCCCCTCTTCCGACCATGGAGCCCAACCCAGGGCTCAATCGCATGACCATGGGATCACGACCTGAGCCAAAGGCAGACGCTTAAGGGCATGAGCCATCCAGGTGCCCCTTGGCAAAGGATTCTCAGATATAAGCAACAAAAGTAAAAAACAAGATAAATCAGACTTCTCCAAACTAAAAAGTTTTCTGCTTCGGACAACACCATCAAGACTGTAAAAAGACAGGGTAGAGGGATGGGTAAAATAGGTGAAGGGGATTAAGAATCACAAACTTTTGATTTTGGTTACAAAATAAGTTCTAGAGATGAAAAGTACAGCATAGGGGATATTGTCAATAATACTGCAATGATGTTGTATGGTGACTATATTTATTGTGGTGAGCACTGACTAATACATGAAATTGTCAAATCACTATGTTGTACCCCTGGAACTAATAAAACACTGAATGTCAACTGTACTTCTATAATAAATAAAGGAATGTGAAAAGACAGCCCACAGAAAGAGGAGAAATACTTGTAAATCATTTAACTGATTTGTATCAGAAACTTAAATTGAGAAATACAAATACAAATAAATCTTAAAATTCAAAAATAAAACAATTTTTAAAATGGGCAAAAGATGTGAATAGTTCTTCAAAGATACAAAAATAGCCAATAAACATATGAAAAGATGTTGAAACCACTAGTCATCAGGGAAATGAAAATCAAAACCACAATGAGATACCACTTCACAGTCACTAAAATGGCTAGAATCTGGGGAACCTGGGTGACAGAGTCAGTTAAGTGTCTGACTCTTGATTTCAGCTCAGGTCATGATCTCAGTGTGGTAAGACTGAGCCCAGAGCCCACACTCAGTGTGGAGCCAGCTTAAGACTCTCTCTCTTCCTCTCCTTCTGTCCAAGCATCTCCCCACCACACACACCTGCTCTCTCTCTCTCCCCCCAAAAATAATTTTAAAAATAGCTAGAATCAAAAAGTGAGATAATAACAAAAGTTGGAAAATCTGTGGGAAAACCCTCAAACACTGCTGGTAGGAATTTAAATGGTGCAGCTGCTTTGGAAAACAGTCTGGTTGCTCCACAAATGGTTAAACATAGAATTACTACATAGTCCAGGCAATCCATTCACAGCTATAGAGAAATGAAAACCTATTCCACACATAAACGGTACATGAAATGAATATTTGTGGCAGGATTATTCATAATAGCCAAAAGACAGAAACAACCCAAATGTCACCAATGGATATGGACAAATAGATCAATAAAATGTAGTATACCCATACACTGGAATATTACTCAACCATAATTCTACAAAGAGAGAAAGCAAATTAGTGGTTGCTTAGGCCTGGGAGTAGGATATAGGGTGATAGGTGGTTCATATCTAAAGGGCTTGAGGTTTCTTTCTGAGGTTATGAAAATATCCTAAAATTGACTGTGGTGATGTTTCTGCATAACTAAGAATATAACAAAAAAAACACAGAACTGTACACTTTTTTTTTTTTGTTTTTTTTATTTATTTGACAGAGAGAAATCACAAGTAGATGGAGAGGCAGGCAGAGAGAGAGAGGGAAGCAGGTTCTCCGCTGAGCAGAGAGCCCGATGCGGGACTCGATCCCAGGACTCTGAGATCATGACCCGAGCTGAAGGCAGCGGCTTAACCCACTGAGCCACCCAGGCGCCCCAGAACTGTACACTTTAAATGGGTGAATTATTTGCTATGTGAATTATATCTCAAAAAAGCTGTTCAAAAAATGTAATAAGGGGGGCGCCTGGGTGGCTCAGAGGGTTAAGCCTCTGCCTTCGGCTCAGGTCATGATCCCAGGGTCCTGGGATCGAGTCCCGCATCGGGCTCTCTGCTCAGCAGCAAGCCTGCTTCCTCCTCTCTCTCTCTCTGCCTGCCTCTCTGCCTGCTTGTGATCTCTGTCTGTCAAATAAATAAATAAAATCTTTTAAAAAAAAAATGTAATAAGGCACTCACTCTCAGGCACCAATTCTGCACTTCCAAAACCTGAAAGGGATGTCTCCTTAGATTTTGCACCCTACGTTCTTTGCCTTGCTTCACCCTAATCCCAAGTGTGCTCTGCATCCTTCCCTCTCCCTTACAAAAAGATAATCACTTCTTATTTGTTGTTGTTGTGTTCCTTTGGAATTTTATGTAATAGGGCTAAAAGTAGAACATAGAAAATTGTTTACGAGATACTTCCTTTATTGACTAAAAAAAAATACAGAGTTCACTAGAGTTTAGGTCAAGTATCTTGATGAGCAACAAGAAAATACTTATCTTTTCAGAGAAATCACACAACAGAATGATAGATTTGCTCAAGACTTAAAGTCTTAAAATATCAGGGTGATGAGAGAGCAAGAGAGTCTCCAAAGATTGTTTGGTGGCAATACTTCAAGGAATTGACAAGATTTTTGGGGGGATGTCTATATGGTATACCTAGACAGAGGCTTTGGGGTTCATAGCCTTAACCAAGGTTCCTGACAACAGCTTATGAATGGTATGCAAGGAGAAAGCTGTCAGACTTCCAAAGACCAGTATGATCCTAGACAATACAGATGTTAGCAGAAACCTTGATAAACTGGAGCTATCGACTCTGTTTCCCTGGTATTATATAAGCCCTGGATGAGAGGGGAGCCCCCTGATATTGATGAAAATACAATTTCTTGTTACCCTGACAGAATGAGAGCTTTGAGTCTCTTAATTTGGTTTTTTAAAACAATAAGTAAATGGATATTTCTTATACACTTGAGGTTTTTCTTCTAAATTTTTAAATTTGGAAATAATTTCTAATGAAGTTGCAAAAATTAAAATAGAACAAAGATTATCCAACTATCTTTTACCCAGATTCCCCTATTATTAAAATTTCCCCCATTCAATTTATTATTTTCTATTTATCTAATTATATGTTTGTATATATATTTATATATATGTGTATATGTAATATATATTTGTGTGTGGACATATATACATACAGGGTATTTTTTTTTCTGAACCATTTGAGGGTAAGTTATGTATCATGATCCTAAAATATTCGGTCATATATATGTATTAGGACCAAGAGAGATATTTTCTTTCGTAATCACAGTTAGGGTTGCCAGATTTAGAAAATCTTGGGCAAATTCCCATCAAAAAGAATGAAATCTTTCCACTTGCCACAACATGGATGGAGCTACAGATTATTATGCTAAGTGAAGTCAGTCAGAGATAGACAAATACCATATGATTTCACTCATATGTGGAATTTAAGAAACAAAACAAATGACCAAAAGAAGAAAAGAGAGAGAGAGGCAAACTAAGAAACAGATTCTTAACTATAAAGAACAACCAGAAGGGAGGTGGGTGGGGGGATGGGTGAAATAGATGATGGGGATTAAGGAGAGCACTTATGTTGATCAGGGGGTGATACATGCAAGTGTTGAATCACTATGCTGTATACCTGAAACTAATATATTTTTTTAAGATTTTATTTTATTTATTTGTTAGAGAGAGAGCACAAGCAGGCAGAGTGTCAGGCAGAGGCAGAGAGAGAAGCAGGCTCCCTGCTGGACAAGGAGTCCAATGTGGGACTCGATCCCAGGACACTGGGATAATGACCTGAGGCGCAGGCAGCGGCTTAACCAACTGAGCCACCCAGGTGTCCCATATCTGAAACTAACATTATACTGTATGTTAAATAACTGAAATTTAAATAAAACCTTTTTTTTTTTAATAAAAACTTAAAAAAAAAGAACTCTGGGCAAATTCGACCAGAAATTTAAGCTTCTGAGGGGTACCTGGGTGGCTCAGTGGGTTAAGCCTCTGCCTTCAGCTCAGGTCATGATCCAGGGTACTGGGATCAAGCCCCGAATCAGGCTCTCTACTGAGCAGGGAGCCTGCTCCCCACCCCCGCCCTACCTGCTGCTCTGCCTACTTGTGATCTCTGTCTGTTGAATAAATAAGTAAAATCTTAAAAAAAAAAAAAGAGAGAGAGAAGAAAAGAAATTAAAGCTTCTGAACTTTCCCTGACTAGGAAAACTATTATACTCCCTCTTTTGGACACACTTACACACTATTCTTTGATTTAACGAGTTCTGGGTCTCTTTGGTCACCCCTCAATTCTTAAGCAATAAGCCAAAGATGCTGGGCAAGGTTTCTAGTGAACATTGTATATCATAATCTTGTTGATAAAATTAAGGGCTGGTTGACTCTGGTATTGAATTAAAACTTGTATTTCTCCAGTCTTTTATAATTGCCTTATATAATTCCAACTCTTGGAAATTCTGTTGATTTAAGTGTTTCTCATAATTGAATTAAATTTAAGAATTGTCTTATAAAAACCACTGCTTATCAAATTTAGTAAGTGTAGAATTATCATTGGATCTTGTTAAAATATAGATTCTGACTCAGTAGCATTGGGAAGGGGCCTGAAATTTTTATAGTTTCCAGAAAACCTTATAAGAGGTCCTACCCTGTATAGCAAGGTTATGGCCACTTATACAGCAATCAATAGGCATTTGTTAAATATGTTGGGACCTAGGCCCTATCCAATGTACTAATTTGGAATCTCTGGGGCAGTGACCAGGAATACACATTTTAAACGAACTCCTAGGTAGATTTGAGAACCAATGGTTTATGGGTTTGAAACGCCCTCCACCTTTTTCTCTACTTATTAATTTTTTTGTCCTTCAAAGCCTAGTGCTTGTTGCTCCTGCTGCTTGTTGCTTCTATTGACCACCTCAGACTCTGAATTCTTTAACAGTCCTCTACAGGAAGCATTTGCTGCTTATCATCGGCTATCTTTTCTCACATATATCCTGTCTCCCCAGACACATTTCATTTTTTGAAATGAACAGTTTTGTTAAATACTTTCTTATAGTCTCAGCTCCTAGCATAATGCTTGGCATAGAGTAAATATTGAATCAACATTTGTCATGGACAATAATCGTGATGATAGGGAACGATTAATTTCTTTTCAGGACACATGGTTGTTTCCCAAGCCTTGTATGATTAAAAGAATTTGCTGATTCCATAAAGGAAACCACCCAACTGCTTAGCGAAGATTGTAAATGCCGACTGTGGCACGTTTATTCTCAGGAATTGGCACTATGATCCTTTTGTACTTTGGTAGTTTGGATTTTATTATGGTAAATGGCTTGTTAACGGAAATAAAGTAATACTTTGAATTTATTACGCCTTTTATCTGTGAACCTGAAAGCCCTCTAAAACCATTTATTAAGTTCCTGTATAGCCATGGTGTAAATATTATTACACCCTCCTTACAAAACAGCTGACTGGGGAAAGAGCTGTAAGATACTTGGCCAAATTCATACAGCCATTTTAAGAAGGCCAAAGCAAGAAAATCAGCAGCTGCTGAGTGTCTGACAGGTAAGCCTTTCTCTGCATCTCCAAGACCTCAAGTTGCATGACTTTGCAAGGTGAGCGTTCCTGAGGACAGAGGCCAAAGCAAGAAGAAACTGAAGAGGACTTCAGTGATCTCTTCTCTTCTTCCGTAAGCTTATTGCCATTGCTGTTTGTATCCCCCTCTTATGAAGCTTGTACACTGTTGCTTGTGTTATGGTTAAATGTTGACCCATCTTCCCCCCCTTAACTTCCCTGTCTATTTTTTCTGTCATCTTTTTCTCTCTCCTCCTTCACTGCAGCAGCAAAAAGAACTGCCAACAGACGAGATCTAAAGGAGGTTGGCACCCTCTGGTTCTATCACTTAGAACTGAATTAGAATTGAATTCTGAATTCTGCCTCTTTGATAAAGTCCCTTCACACTCTGAGGTACTTTCCTCGTTTGTAAAATAAGGGTAGATCACGCCCACCTACCTCACAAGAAGGTTGAAGAGATAGAACACGATTCGCAAACTGTAAAGCATTAAATGGATACCAGTGATCCCCTTACTGCATTAGTCCTGCTTTAAATTAATTTAATTCCATGGCCACACTGCGCAGCAAAGCAGGGACAGGGTGTGTCCGTAGGGAACAGCCTGCAGGCATATCTTTTTCATTTGAGGAAAGAGAGAGCGCGGAGCTGCTGGGTGTTGTAGTCTTTCCGGCAGTCTCCACAGAGCTCAGAGAAAGAGAAGAACTACAATTCCCGTGAAGCCCTGAGGTAACAGTCCCTTGCACCCTCCCGCCAAGCGCGTGCCCCAAGTTGAAACTGGAGGGAGAAAGGGTTCCTACGCGGGCGCCAATGGTGCACGGAGCGATTGCTGAAGTGGGGTACTGGCGGTGGATACGTCAGCTGATTGAGAAAAGGAGACGCGTGGGAGTGCGTGGGTACTGTAACAAGGATAAGACGCGAGGCAAGAGGCAAATTAAAAAAAAAAAAAAAACCCCAACGCCTCACCACCCTGGCTGATCCGAGATCGTACTGCTACAGACGAACCGCGGGCGCGCTCTCTGGCTCGGGCTTCACGCCCCAGCGACTTAAATGGGAAGGGGCGGGAAGGGGCGGGGCCTGTGGCGCTGGAGGTGGGGCGGGGCGTAGGGCGGCGGCGGCGGCGGCGGCGGCGGCCACGACCCAGACATCTGGGACTGTTGTTGTTCTCTCGCTGTGCGACCGCCTCAGTCGGTTCGTGCAGAAAAAGACCTGGAGCTGGTTTGGTGGGAGCGGGCAGCCTCATCCCCCTCTTTTCTGCTTCCCCAAAGCTGCAGCAGGAGCTGGCTCAGACATCCCGTGGTTGGTCGGTCTCCGATGCCCTTCATTGAGGAGGGGGCGTCAGAACCCTGGTGAGCGCATCTCAGGCCCCCCCCAACCCAGTGTCTTCGCGGCCCCCCAGGCCCTCACACCCCAGTCTCGCTGCCATGGCTGAAAATGCAGAGGGGGACCTGAACTCCAACCTGCTCCACGCCCCCTACCACACCGGGGATCCTCAGCTAGACACGGCCATCGGGCAGTGGCTTCGTTGGGATAAGGTGGGTACCTGGTCAGCCCGGCATCAGCCCTGTCCTCCCGCATGCCCTCGCATACGCGGTCCGCTTTTTCCCGACCCCACCCGGTGCTCGGCAGGCTGCAGAGGAGATGGCTCAAGCCACCGGGCGGGGACCAGCGGAGCCGGGCGTTGCCACCCACCTATGCTTGGGCCGCCTCCCCGGGACCGGCTGAGCAGGGCTGCCAGTAGTCTCCCTTCTTTTTGCAGTGCGCGGGATGGCAGTCTCCCTTTCTCACCCACTCCCTGCCCTTCAACAGCACGGCGTCTCTCTCTCATAAAAAATAATTATAATTATCATCATCGTCGTAAGTTAAACCCTTAAAAGAGCTATTTCCTTTCTCCTCCCTTGACTTCCTTCTCTGCAAACCTGAAAGTGGTTGATGGTACCCTTTTTAGATGTCCTTAACCGCTCTCCGCTTTACTTCTGGTCTGGTGTGTTTCCACCTTCTGTTGCTAGGTAGTCACTGGTTTTTTATCACTCCCTGGTATTCTCTAGTATCACCTTTTGCTCTTGAGAAAGGTAAGCGTTCCTTTACCTCTTTATTTCTCTTGCCGGGAGTTATTTTCTGGAACTATCCTTTTCAAAGAATCATGTTTTCATGGTTTCACTTGATGTTCCCGATACGGAAGTGTTTTTGCTTTACCCATTCCTTTTCTTCCTCTACTCCTGCCACCGCCTCGGAGTTGTTGGGGTGATTTCATCATGTGAAGGCATATGTGATGGATCTGTGAAAGCCAGAATTAAAATTCAGCTCTCTTACTTGTAGAAGAGGCCGTTGGTGACTCCAACAGGAGAACATGATCCAAGCTTTTGCTTGTCAAGTGCATTAAATGCATTTGTTGAAGTAGAGAAGGCAATGTATTTTAAATGGAATTAATAATAGTGAATTAAGGAATTAGTATGGCAGTATGTGAAACCATGTACACAAGAATTTTCTAAAGGATTTGCTTTCAGAAAAAGTCTGATTTTTGCTTTCAGAAAAAGTCTGATTTTCATTAATATATTTAGCAAAAAATATTTATGGAGCATTGGGTCAATATTTTCCGAGCCTGTTAGGGATGATTACTACTGGTGAGGAAATAGAAGGGTTTGACCTCAACAAGCCTTCAGTTAGCAGATAAGACCAAAAAATAAGCAATTACAATAAGTTAGTTATTGTTGCTTGTTCATAGGCATCTCAGACATTCTATTTTTCCTCTGGAGTGTAAACCAGTGCTTCTCAAAACCTAAAGTGCTTACAGATCACCTAGGGATCTAAAATGGAGATTCATATTTAATAGGCCTGGGGTAGGGTCTAAGATTCTGCCTCAAGAGTGAGCTCCCAGGTGATACCAGTGCTGCTGGTCTGTGGACCACGCTTGGAGTGGGAAGACTCGAGAGTGTTGTGATTCAAATATCAAATTAAAGAACTAACTCCCTTATTATAGGATTTGACCATAATATTTTTTTAAGTCAAGTGTGCAGAATTTTTGATATCTCATTAATTACCATAAGAATGTATAAAAAGCAAGTAACTTTAAAGCCATTTGCCCGAAAATAGCTTAGTACAAGAGCTAATGCTCAGCATACAATAAAAACAAATGTACTACAAACTGACTATATAAATGTCTCCAGCATGGAAACCTTACCAAATTGCAAATGAATGATAATCTTATATGTTTAATAAGGTTAGTTGTTTTATTTTAAAGCCATCTGCTTTCATTGGTATTTTCAGGAAATGAATGTTTTTGGGCACTTATGTGTCCCTGAAGAGAAAAGAGGACTCATGAAATTTGAAAACACTTGTAGAATTCCAACACAATTTAATTTGCTAGTAACTACTATGCATGTCACAGCTTTTGATCCCAGCAATAGGAATTTGTTTTCATTGCCATGGGTGAGATCTTTTGTTCTTTTTAGGTGCCAGTTTTGACTATGCTTTTCCTAACGAATCTTTGATATTTTTTAAAGATTGATTGAATGAAATAATATTTATTAATTGTCTATGCTGTGTCTAGATACTGGGATATATGAAAATATGAAAAGACTATAAAATTCATATAAACACAAAAAATAACACTGGGACAGTATTTGTGGCAATTTAACATTTATAGGCAGTCCTTACAGGAATTCAAAAGTAAGAGTGATCTGTGGGCCAGGATGATCAAGGAAGACTTTATAAAATGGGATACATTTAAAAAGACTGAGGGGGAACCTTCACTGAAAATAGAAGAGAAATTCTTAAATTATTTTTAAAGTACCCTTTCTTTTCTTTTTTTTTTTTTTTTAGATTTTATTTATTTATTTGACAGAGAGAGAGATCACAAGTAGGCAAAGAGGCAGGCAGAGAGAGAGGGGGAAGCAAGCTCCCCACCCAGCAGAGAGCCCAAAGTGGGGCTCGATGCAGGGCTTGATCCCAGGACCCTGAGACCATGACCTGAGCCGAAGGCAGAGGCTTAACCCACTGAGCCACCCAGGTGCCCCTAAAGTACCCTTTCTATATAAAGTACTAGCTAAAAAAAATACTAGCTAAACCTGTGGAAGATACAAAAATGAAATAGATAGGGATTCTATCTTCAGAGAACGTAGAAGGGAAAATGAAACAAAAGCTCACAAAGGGAGCAACTAAGTGCCCTTGCCCAGGGAATAAATCTAAATAATTTTAATAATTATTTAATAAAAATAAGTAATTAATTGATCCCTCTCATATGGGAAATAATACTTTTAATTGGTAAAAAAGGTGTATTTACTGTAGGTTGATAGTGTGGTTAACCTAGGCTATATCCCAGGGCACTGAAATTTAGAGTGCGGAAATGTGAAATAATGGATCAAACTTACAGCATTTATTATATTACAGGCTGACAACAAATATTGTCTCTTAGAACAGAAACTGAGTTTACTACCTGATTAATATCTCTTTAGTGAAAAAAAGGAGCCTATAAAATGTGGCTGATTCTTAATGACTCTGCTTGCCCATATCACCAAAATTGCTAGTTTTAGCTGTGGTAGGGTGGTGTACTTAGAAAAGTCTTCATGAAAAAAAGTATTATTTGTGTTAAACTCTCAGAATTAGTTAATATTTAGACTTGCCAACATAGAGAGGAGCTATTCCAAGCAGAGATAGAAACTTGGTGTACTTAGAGCATTTGTTTCTGCTGTAGCTTTGGGTAAGAGAAATTTTTGGAAAGGTATGTGAGACCATGTCATAGAAGAGCTTTAGTATGTGTTTAGTGGCCTTGAATAAAGGTGTATGTAAGTGTTAAAAAGAAAATAATGCAATGAGACAGGGTTTTTATTGGGGCAGTCTGGAGTACCCCACATAGTTTCTATGCGGTGGCATTCTGTTGTTTAATTTACTGTAGTTCCTTATCTGACCCTGAGTTTTTATGCCTTCAGACTTTGTTAGTTTGTCTTGTCTCGGGATGGATTGACCCTCCTCAAGAAACTGAAACTGATGTCTGAATTCAGAATGCAGTTTTATTAATTTAGGGTATAGATGTAATGTAAGTGGATTTGTCTCTAGTCAGGGTATTTGCTAGAAGTACCATAAGGGAAGTCAAAGACTAAGAAGATTTATAGTAATCATGAAATCAGATCACAGGGATTCAGATACATGCTTAAATGTTTAACAGCATTGGCCAGTAATAAGTAAATGCATCCATTTCTGTGATGGGACTATCCTACCACTGGAACCCAACAAGTCCGAAGTTCAAGGTGTTCCTTCTCCAGGTAATGCACAGATGACTCTTATAAAGTGCTCTTTCCCTTCTATGCTTTAGGGCTAAAGCCTCCCACTTTCTTCCAATTTCTTTTTTTCAATGTTTTCATCATTCTATCACATTATAGACAAGTCTTGACTGGCCTAGAAGCCAGATTCTCTTTAATATGACAACCATTACCTGTTTCTGATCTACTGTAAATTTTAACTTTTTGAAAACAGATACAACCGAGATACTGAGTACTGCTCAAGTTTGGGTGTGTGAATGTGTGGGTGGGGAGTGGGACAGTACTGGGCAGCGCTGTTCAGTCAGTTGGAGGAGCAACAGCTATAGATTGACGAAATGTGCAGGCAGAGATTGGCCATGGCATTTTGAGAAATAGAAAGTAGAGCACTCTGGTCTCAAAATGTAGGTCTCTGTTGAGAAAGGATAGAATGTCAAGCTAAAGATGAGTTAGGTTAGGTTAGGGTTGAAATGCCTGAAACTAGAAACAAAAGACTTTAAGCCAGTGATTTTCTGATATCTAGCAGTGAAACTTTTTCAAGCAAAATATAGCCCAGGAAACTAGTGGTGAATGAATTCCCTTTTAAATCATCATTGTGTGATAGAAAATATATCCAAGAAGCACATCTACAAAGGCGGTCTAGTGTAATTTCATTGTATAGAGACCTGAAGAAGTTGTGGTAGAGTCTGGACCACAGCATCTATCTGCCACCTAGTTCAATCCAAGTTTTACAATACTAGTTTATATTACTCTTTTGGTTCACATTTTTCTAATTAACTTGGTCTTTAATCAATGAAGAGTATGGAATACATATGGTTTTATTAATTTGGGGGAAATATTAGTACTTACTAGTTGAATTTATTTGTGTAATGTTTCAAACTTTTGTAAAATGATCTAAATCTCATTTGATACTCACAGCAACCCTGAATGGTAGGCAAGCCAGGCAGTAGTTATCCCCATTTTTACAAGTAAATAAACTTAGTTTAAGAAAAGGTAAATGACTTACCCAAGGATGTATGACTTTTAAGCAGTAGAGTTGGGACTAGAATTAGAACCTGACCTTTACTCTAGTTTTCTTATTACTGCACTATACTCTATAACCTGAATATTTAGTAAATGTTAGTAACATACCCCAGGTTCAAGGACTTAATTTAAAGCTATTTTATTGGCTTTTGTTAAACCTGAGTAGGATGTAATTGCAGAATAAATGTCATGGAATTTTTTTAAAGAGCTGAATTTGCAGATCAACAGTTTGCTTTGGTCTCCCTGGCAACAGCATTCTCCCTCTGAGAAATTTAGTGCATATAAATAAGGGGTTGAATTTATTTTACTTCTTAGAAATGAAATTCCTTATTTCTTTTTGTTTCCAGACTTCTTACATTTTCTCATCAGTTTCCACCATTTCATATTCAAGGCATTTTTATTTATTTTAAAGAAATACATGCTTGTGATTAAAAAAAAAAGTACAAAAGAGAACATAATAGAAAACAATGTTCCTAACCACTTCTCATTTTTTATTTGCTCCTTAGAAGCCATTTTGAGCTGTTTGTTTTTAGTTATTCTCATGGTTACCATCAAAAGACTAAATGATATGCCAGTACCAGTAGTCCTTGACTTAGGTTATTATTTTTTTTTAAGATTTTATTTATTTACTTGAGAGAGAGACAGTGAGAGAGAGCATGAACGAGGAGAAGGTCAGAGAGAGAAGCAGACTCCCCATGGAGCTGGGAGTCCGATGCGGGACTCGATCCCGGGACTCCAGGATCATGACCTGAGCAATCGTCCAACCAACTGAGCCACCCAGGCATCCTGACTTAGGTTATTATTTGTCAAATATGTGCTATAAAAACTCAGAGCTCACTTACACAATTCTCTATCTCTCCTAAATTTCAGTAGTTACGTTTTAGTTATTCTCTTAAAAGTTTAAATAATGTACTTAGTGCTAACAAAATCTACAGAATGATAAGCCCAACTCACAAATCAGAGCTCCCAATTGACCATTTATTTTAAGAGGACACTGGCACTGACATGGATGAATTACCCCAATGTAAAGAAATCCCAGATGACCATAGAGTGCTAGATCCACACTGGGCTTCAGGAAATGTGTCTATGCCATAAATAATAAAAAGCTGGA
The DNA here is from genome assembly GCF_022355385.1 of Mustela nigripes. NCBI lineage: Eukaryota > Metazoa > Chordata > Mammalia > Carnivora > Mustelidae > Mustela > Mustela nigripes. The sequence continues at coordinate 50,208,027 of NC_081557.1, read as the reverse complement.
AGATGTTAATGATATGGTGAAGATGGTGTGTTTTTCTGGCAACAACATTTAAAAAAGAAAGGCAGTTATCCATGGATAGTAGAGAAGAAGGGAGGGGAAGAGGGAGGGAAGAGGGTAGGAAGGAGGACCTGAGTAAGCAGGTTATGGTTTGAACATGAAGCAAACGAAAACAGGGCATGATTTTGAACAATGAATTGACAGAGTTTAAGAAAAAATGCATTTTGATCTCAATACCTTCAGGAAACATAGGTGGGCCTGAACAGAAGCAAATTTTATTCAAATCCACTACAGGGATTCACAATGAACAATATTTAGATGATCTTAACTTATGTTTACATTATGTTCAATTTTGAAGATCAACCTGAAGACAAAACATAAGATTTAGTAATTTTTTTATTGTGGCGAAAAAACATATAAACTAAAATTACCATCTTAATGATTTTTAAGTGTACAGTTCAGAAGTGTTAATTATATTACATTGTTGTGAAATGGATCTCTAGAACTTTTTCAGCTTGCAAATCTGAAACCCAGCTGTTATGTAAGTCCCCTTTTACTTCTCCCCTCACTCACTGGTAATCACAATTCTATTCCATTTCTGTGAATTTGACTACTTTAGATAGTTCATAAAAAGAGAATCATACAGTATTTGTCTTTTTGTGACAGTTTATTTCACTTAGTATGATGTGTTAAAGGCTCATCTTGTTGTAGCCTATGACAGGATTTCCTTCTTTAAGGCTGAATAATATGGTCAATCACACTTCATATATCCTTTCATTCATCAGTGGACATTTGGGTTGCATCCACCCCCTGGCTGTTGTGAATAGTGCTGCTGTGAACACAGATGTGCAAATATCTCAAGACCCTGCTTTCAATTCTTAACCAACTGAGCCACCCAGACATCCCACCTGCTTTCAGTTCTTTTAGCATATACCCAGAGTGGGATTGCTGGAACCAAATGTAGATGTTATTGGGATAAATAGGGTTTTGGCTTACTGTGCTTTGTTTCATGCTACTTTCTTTCAGAAATATGTTGAAATTTCATCTAGTCCTCAGTACCCATTATGGGTTTAGTCCTTTTATACCTTTACTCTCATGTAAAAAATTCTCAGGAAGATGAGGAGACAAGTGTTTGAGACTTTCATCTTCAACTGAAACTATTATTTTTTCAAATTAAAAATATACTTAAAACTGGAAGCAACCAAGGTGTCCTTCAGTAGGTGAATAGTTAAACAAACTTTGGTACATCAGTACAGTAGAATATTATTTATTGATTTTTTTAAAAAGTTATCAAGCCACAAAAAAGAAATAATCTATCAAGCCACAAAAATATAGTTAAACTTTAAATACTTACTATTTAATGAAAGATGGCATTCTGAAAAAGCTACATACTGTATGACTCTATATGTCATTCTGAAAAAGGTAAAACTATAGAGAAAAATTTTTTTAAAATTACCTGGGGAAAGGAAGGAGTGAAAAAAAAAATTACCTGGGGCACCTGGGTGGCTCAGAGGGTTAAAGCCTCTGCCTTCGGCTCAGGTCATGATCTCAGGGTCCTGGGATCGAGCCCCACATCGGGCTCTCTGCTCAGCAGGGAGCCTGCTTCCCTTCCTCTCTCTCTACCTCCCTCTCTGCCTACTTGTGATCTCTGTCTGTCAAATAAATAAATAAAATCTTAAAAAAAAATTACCTGGGGAAAGGAAGGAGCACAAGGGATTTTTAGAGCAGTTAAGCTATACTTGTTTGATACTGTAATGTGCAATACATTATGTATTTGTTACTACCCATATGTAAACTATGGACTTTAGTTCATAGTATTGGATCAATATTGGATCAATTACAACAAATGTACCACACTAATACAAGATGTTCACAACAGGGGAAACTGAAGAGAACACCTTGTACTATCTGCTCAATTTTCTTTTTATTTATTTATTTGACACAGAGAGAAATCACAAGTAGGCAGAGAGACAGGCAGAGTAGGGGAAGGAGGCTCCCTGCCAAGCAGAGAGCCTGATGCGGGGCTCAATCCCAGGACTCTGAGACCATGAACTGAGCCCAAGGCAGAGGCTTAACCCTGAACTACCCAGGTGCCCCTATCTTTTCTTTCTTAAAGGATTTTTGATTAGTTCCTTCAAGTTTTCTACGAGGCCATTAGAAAGCCTATGTGGAGGGGCGCCTGGGTGGCTCAGTGGGTTAAAGCTGCTGCCTTCAGCTCAGGTCATGATCTCAGGATTCTGGGATTGAGCCCCACATGGGGCTCTCTGCTCAGCGGGGAACCTGCTTCCTCCTCTCTCTCTCTCTCTGCCTACCTCTCTGCCTACTTGTGATCTCTATCTGTCAAATAAATATAAAATTAAAAAAAAAGAAAGCCTATGTGGATATATCCTTGATCTAGAATTATTTTCCCTCTATCTTTCCTGTTTAAAAAATCAGAGCCTAGAGAACCTGATGAAAAGGAATTTGTCTTCATTTGATTCTTTCAGATTTTACTTGTAAGATACATTGAACTAACCAAAGAATGTAAGTATTATATTTCACCATTTTAGATTTTCATAGTCCCTCCCTGGATTATCTATATTAGATTTCTTTAATTGTCTTAGAGAGACAGCATGATTTGCTTGTTTAATTGTTTTTACATATTTCATGTGTCTGGTTGTTTTTTATAAATATATTTTCCCCAGAATGAAAGATTGATACATAATTTAGTGCAGATTATGCTAAAATATTTTTTTTCATTAGTCAATTTCTATTTACTGCCAGTTAGTACTGAGAGAGTTAATGGAGAAAAGAATATTTTTCTGGTAGAAAAGAAGAGACAGGTAGGTCACCATAGCTAATCCTTCATGGGACCTTTTACACCAGATAATTTAGTGAGCACTGGATCTTACCAAACAAAACTATGGCATGGTCATATCAAATGTCCTGAAGAATATGAAAATTATAATGTAAATGAAAAATCCTATGCTTCTCAGATACATAGGCCTTTTAGCTTTCAGCTAATCATAAGATCTCTTTAATGTAAATAGTGGTTTTATTTTATGGTTTCTGCTTCACATTTTTCTCTGCCTTCAGCTCGGGTCATGATCTCAGGGTCCTGGGATCGAGCCCCACGTCGGGCTCTCTGCTCAGCAGGGAGCCTGATTCCCTTCCTTTCTCTCTGCCTACTTGTGATCTGTCTGTCAAATAAATAAATAAAAATCTTAAAAAAAAAAACCAAAAACTTAATAATAGGCTTCTTTTCACCAGAAGCCTTAATGATAACATAGTTGAATAACACATATTTTGTATGTTATATGTATTACAAAATATATTCTTACAAAAGAATAAAGCTAGACAAAAGAAAATCATAAAGGGAAAATAAATTCACAATTTTGTACTGATTTTACTAAAAAAAATTTGCATATAAGTGGACCTGCTCAGTTCAAACGTGTGTTGTTCAAAGGTTGATTGTATATATAAATTAAACCATCATGCTGTGTATCTTAAACTTACAGTGATGTCAGTTGTTTCTCAGTAAAACAGGAACAAAAAACATATATATAGATCTATATGTATTGAAAGGATATCCAAGATATATTAAGTGAAATAAGCAAGTTGCAGAACAGTTTGTGCCATATGATACCCTATATATAAAAAAAAAAGAAAGCAAAACTCTCTCCAGTAAAGATCTGGAAGGATACATCACAACAGTACTGGCTCCCCCTACAGGAGGGGCCAGGGACGGATGGTAATAGTCAAAGACCTGTTTAGCTTTATACGAATTATTAGGTTTTTTTTTTTTAAAGATTTATTTATTTATTGATGGAGACACAGCAAGAGAGGGAACACAAGCAGGGAAGGTGGGAAAGGGAGAAGCAGGTTTCCTATTGAGCAGGGGACCCAATGTGGGGCTCGATTGGAGGACTTTGGGATCGTGACCTGATCTGAAGGCAGACACTTAATGGCTGAGCCACTGAGGCGCCCCTGTATTATTAGTATTTTATTAAGTAGGAAAATGTATGAATATAGTTCAAAATTAATAATAATATTTAAAATACAAATAAAGAGGGGCACCAAGGTAGCTCAACTTTTTAAGCATCTGACTCTTCATCTCAGCTCGAGACTTAATCTCAGGGTGGTGAGTTCAAGCCCTGCATTGGGCTCCATGCTGGGTTTGAAGCCTACTTAAAAAATAAAATAAGATACAAATGGGGCACCTGGGTGGCTCAGTTGTTAAGCATCTGCCTTGGGCTCAGGTCATGATCCCAAGGTCCTGGGATCGGCCCCGAATTGGGCTCCATGCTCAGCGGAGAGCCTGCTTCTCCCTCTCCCACTCCCTCTAATTGTATTCCCTTTCTCACTGTGTCTCTATCAAATAAATAAATCTTTTTTAAAAAATGATACAAGTAAAGAACAATTAATGGTCAACTATCTGACACTGCTTTTTAAGAGCCATAGAAATTGAAAGTCAGGAAGACTACGTAACAAATAGAATTGGAGCTGGGCCTTGAAGAATAAATAAGATAGAAATAGATGATGAATATGGGGACAGGAAATTTAAGGTGGGAGAAATAGAAAAATAAAATGGAAAACGAAACTGATCAGGGAAATGAAACTGAATGGGCAGTGTACAAAAGAATAATGAAGATTTTTTTTTTTAAATTTTAGCTCAAGTATAGTGTATGGACTGCTGTGGCAGTGAAGATTACATAAAGGAGGAGCTCCTGGGTGTCATCTGCATTTGGCCCAGGGCTAGATCCCAGGGTTGAGCTCTCTGCTCAGTGGGAAGTCTGCTTCTCCCTCTCCCAATGACCCTCCTCTTGCTCCTGACCTCATTGGCGGTGCTCTCTCTCTCAAAGGAATAAATTTTTTAAAAACAATCTAAAAAAAAAAAAAAGATTACGTAAAGGAAAAAGGAAATCTCTTGTTTATTGAGTGATCATGTGCCAGCTATCCAGATATGTTAATAGATGCTTTCATATAAAAAAAAAAAAAAACAAAAACCCAAACTCTTAATCTTTCAAGGATTGTTTGAGGTAGTTATTCCCATTTTTTTTTTTTAACCCTGTATCCAAACTTAGATTCAGAGAAATGGAGAGAGTATTTCAATCTGAAAATATTTTGATCTCTGGCTTTTGGAACCTAATTCCTAACCTTTATATTTGATATAAATGGAACTGGGCTTTAGTGTGTTGGTTCTTGGCTGATTAGTCTGGCAGTATGTAATTAGGATGAGATGGGTTGGAGATGTGGAGGGTAGCCTGGAGACTCTTCTAGAATTATGGGTAACAGAGTTTTACATTAGGATGATTATAGAGCCTTCCAATGAATTAAAGAAGTAATGAGCCTTTTTAATAAATTGACCTCTCCTTTATAAAAACACAGAATGAGGGGTGCCTGGGTGGCTCAGTGGGTTAAAGCCTCTGCCTTCGGCTCAGGTTATGATCTTGTGATCTCTCTGTCTCTCTCAAATAAATAAACAAAATCTTAAAACAAAATAAATGAAAATACAGAATGATAAGCATCTCCTATTTTGTTACAATATTTTGCTAAATTTGAATCCGATCTCCTTTTTAAAGAAATAAATTACAGGTTCAGTTTAAATTCCCATATCCACTTAACTGATCCCATTTTCCTCTCCTTCCATTTTTCTCCGAAGTAAACAAGGCATATCTAAGAATACTAGAGTTTTGTCTAAATTTCCTCTTTGGTTGAAAATAGCTTTGTTTTTCATTTAATTCAAAGTCAAGATAACCTTGGAAGCTGAACAGCTCCTTTAAAAAAAAAAATCACTTGGTCAAAACTATTTCAGTGCCTGAAAATACTCAAATCCCAAAATTGAAGTATTGTGTTTTTTATAATATGTAAATACTTAATATATAATTTTTAAAAATATTTTATTTATTTATTTGACAGAGATCACAAGTAGGCAGAGAGGCAGGCAGAGGAGAGGAGGAAGCAGGCCCCCTGCTGAGCAGAGAGTCCAATGCAGGGATCTATCCCAGGACCCTGAGATCATGACCTGAGCCGAAAGTAGAGGCTTAACGCACTGAACCACCCGGGTGCCCCCCCTTTTTTGATAATACTCTCATCAGGTCCCAATATTCTTATCACTAGTGTTTTACAAATGAGGAAACTAAAGAACAGAGAGGTTCAATTACTTGTCCAAGATCACGCAGCTAGTTAATGGTGGCTGTGGGATCAGAACCCAGGCAGATGGGCTCTATTCGCCGAAGCCCCGTGATAGTGGTTTAAACTCTTGCTGGACCTGAAGATATAGGGGGAGACTGGAGTGGAGTTTAAGCATAACAAACTGGGTGTGTGTGTGTGGCTTTGTTACATGCCAAGTACTGTTCTGAGCTTTTTTTTTTTATTTGAGAGAGAGAGAGCAGAAATGGAGAGGGGAGGAGAAGAGGGAGAAGCAGGCTCCCCACTGAGCAGGGAGCCTGATGTGGGGCTGGAGCCCAGGACCCTGGGATCATGACCTGAGCAGAAGGCAGAGCATTTAACCCACTGAGCCACCCAGGTGCCCCTATAACTTTGAAAATGTGGATACTGTTAACTTTTGCCTAAATAGTACCAGAAGGTATAGTTCCTTAACAAAATGCAAGTCAACAATAAAATAACATAAAATACAACCTAAGATGTTCACTAGGTAGAAATGTCATATTTTACGGGGCGCCTGGGTGGCTCAGTGGGTTAAAGCCTCTGCTTTCGGCTCAGGTCATGATCCCAGGGTCCTGGGATCGAGCCCCATATTGGGCTCTCTGCTCAGCAGGGAGCCTGCTTCCTCCTCTCTCTCTGTCTGCCTCTCTGCCTACTTGGGATCTCTGTCTGTCAAATAAATAAAAAATCTTAAAAAAAAAAAAAAAGAGAAATGTCATATTTTACAAAGATAGTAAGTTTCATTGTGGTTTCTGTAAAATTAGATTCATACTTACATAGAATTATGATTTAAATATCCCAAACATCAAGGAACTTTTACATAATTATCAGGAAAAACTTAAAAGTAAGAGAGTTGATATGCTACTACAGTGCATCTCACACCCATGACTTTATTTTTGTAATTTGCATGTCTTTAAAAAAAAAAAAAAAACTCTGCTTCATGAAGAGAATTAGGTATCTTTCAAGTTTTGTATTTTTAACTTTAAATTATATTTTTCAAATGTTTTATAAAGGTAATTGAAAAAACCCACCTAATATTGTTTGTTATTAATTCATACTTTATAATGTAAAACCCTGTGCTTCTGGGTTTATGCATATTTCCTCTACTTCATACTCAGCTTTAGGGTTTTTCTATATACTTTTTTTTAAGTCAGACTTATTGAGGTATAACTTGCATTTACATAATGGACAGTAAGTTTCATTCTTTTAAGTGTTCCATTTAATGAATTTTGAAAAGTGTATACAATTGAATAACAATCAACATCACAAAGAGCATTTGTATCACTGCAAAAAGTTCCCTCCTGCCCCTTTTGTAGTGAATCCCCTTGCTCCAACCCCTTTCAATCACTGATCTAATTTTGTCCTGTAGTTTTTGTTAACTGAGATACTATTCACATAATGTGAAATAAAATTTACCACTTTAAAATGAATGATTCAGTGGGTTTTAGTATATTCAAGGGGTTGTGCAATTGTTACCACTATCTAATTCCCAAACATTGTAATCATCCCAGAAAGAAACCCCGTACCCATTAGTAGTCACTCCCTGTTCCTCCTCCCCCACCCCAGCTCCTGACAACCACTCATCTGTCTAAATTTGCCTATTCTGGACCTTTCATATAAATGGAAGTATACTATTGTTGTATGTGACTTTTGTGTCTGCGTTCTTTCACTTAGCATATTTTCAAAGTTCATCTATACTGTAGCACAAATCAATACTTATTACAGTGAATTGTCTATTTATATATCTTCTTTAGTGAATCCTTTGCCTGTTTTTTAATTTTTTTTAAAGATTATATTTATTTGAGAGTGGGAGAGAGCATGAGCAGGGGTGCTACCAAGGGGCAGAAGGAGAAGCAGACTCCACACTGAGGAGAGATCTTGACTCTGGGTTTATTCCAGGGGCTTGATCCCAGGACCCCAAGTTCATGACCCTAGTGGAAGTCAGATACGCAACCAACTGAGCCATTCAGGGATCCCTCCTTTGCCCCTTTTTAAATTGGGTTGTCTTTTTATTGTTGAGTTGTAATAGTTCTTTATTGTCCCTATAATTTGCCTTTACAGAAATCATGCAATATGTAGACTTTTCATGTCTAGCTTCCTTCACTTAACATAATGCTTGTGAGATTTATCCATTTTGTTGCCTATTTCAGCAGTTTATTCCTTTTTATTGCTAAATGTTATTCCATTTTATGGATATACAACAATTTTTTTTACTCATTCACCTGTTGATGGACAGCAGGTTTCCACTGTTGAGAATAAATCTATTATTAAAATTCATTTACAGAAAAAAAATTCATTTACAGGTCTTTGTGTGAACATGTTTCAAACATTTCTCTTGGGTAGATGCCTCTTGGAATTACTATTAAAAATTTACTGAGAAATTTAAAAATAATTATTGGCTGTTGAATTTTTCAAATGCTTTCTCTGTATCTACTGAGGTGATTTTTCTATTTTTTTTTTAATTAAGACTTTATTTTTTATTTTTTAAAAAATATTATTTATCTATTTATTTATTTATTTGACAGACAGAGATCACAAGTAGGCAAAAAGGCAGGCAGAGAGAGAGGAAGGGAAGCAGACTCCTGGCTGAGCAGACAGCCCAATTCGGGGCTCAATGCGGGACTCGATCCCAGAACGCTGGGATCATGACCCGAGCCAAGGCAGAGGCTTTAACCCACTGAGCCACCCAGGTGCCCCAACACCTTATTTTTTAAGAAGCAGTTTTAGTCAAGAAAAGTATGTGTCAGAATACATAAAGAAAAACAACAAACATTTGAAATGCTTTATTTTGATTGCCTTATATGAGAAATATTTTTTGTTTAAAGCTTAATACATACTTGAATATGACTATGTTATTGAACAGTAAAGAAAAAAGACTATGCCTATGTAATCTTCAGTTTTGAAATATAATCAACATTTTGATCTTCATAATAATTTTGATATATTTAGTATTATACTTAAATGTTAATATAGTATATTTGGAATTGTATTTTCTGCTTTTTGAGTAGTTAGAATCTTTATTTCCTGGATACAATTTTTATATTAATTAACTGGTTATTTCTCAAATTTTATTAAGCCAATTCTTATTAATGACAACTCATTTTATATGACAAGAATAGTCATTCGAATTTATTTAAGCCAATTTAATTTATGCTAATTTCTATAATCTTTTTAAATGAGAAATTATTTTACTTATATCTGTAATCTAAAACACAAAACAAATGAACAAACAAAAACCAAAAACAGACTCATAAATACAGAGAACAAACTGGTGGTCCCCAGAGGGGAGGGGGTGGGGGCATATGCAGAATACGCAAGAGGGATTGAGAAATACAAACTTCTAGTTATAAAATAAACAAGTCATGGAGATGAGGAGTATAGCACAGGGAATATTGTCAATAATACTGTATTGTATTAACATATGGTGACAGATGGTATAACTACATTTATCATGGTGAGCATTGTGTAATCTTTTTTTTTTTTTTTAAAGATTTTATTTATTTGTCAGAGAGAGTGAGCGAGAGCGAGCACAGGCAGACAGAGTGGAAGGCAGAGGCAGACGGAGAAGCAGGCTCCCTGCGGAGCAAGGAGCCCGATATGGGACTTGATCCCAGGACGCTGGGATCATGACCTGAGCCGAAGGCAGCTGCTTAACCAACTGAGCCACCCAGGCGTCCCAGCATTGTGTAATCTATTGAATTTTCAAATCACTATTTTATACTTAAAACAATATAATGTATGTCAATTATACTTCTGTATGAAAAATAAATTTTAAAGATGGAGAAATAAAATTTAGAATTATACAAAGACCTTTAAATGGGAAAAAATTATTGATTAGCAAGAGTATATTTTGGACTCAATAAGGAAGCAGCTGGTTGGGAAAACATGTTCTACTCCAAGTCTCTAGATTTGGATCTTCAAACTGGCTGACCCTCAGAAGTAAATGTCAGTTGTGTTTACCCTTTGGATTTTCAGATTGCAGTTTCCTATTTTAACTTCTGTTTAGAAATAAGCTTTAATATTTTTTTCTGTAGTTTTATAAAATGGGTATTTATTGTTTAGACAGCAGCTTCTGTCAGTAAAATTTTAAAATGTTATTTGTAGCTTTGCAATTTTAGCTATATTTGAGCCACTAAAAAGTCAATTTTGTATATTGACTCATCCTTTTTTTTTCTTTTTACTTTTTTTTTTTTAAAGATTTTATTTATTTATTTGACAGCCAGAGATCACAAATAGGCAGAGAGGCAGGCAGAGAGGGAGGGAGGAAGCAGGCTCCCCGCTGAGCAGAGGGCCCGATGCAGGGCCCGATGCAGGGCTCGATCCCAAGACCTGGGATCATGACCTGAGCCGAAGGCAGAGGCTTTAACCCACTGAGCCAACCAGGCACCCTTTCTTTTTACTTTATTACTTGTTTCAGGGGTACAGGTCTGTGATTTATCCATCTTACACAAGTCACAGTGCTCCCCAAAGCACATACCCTCCCCAGTGTCCATTGCCTCATCTTTATATATAAAACAATATTAAGGTTTGGATTGTGAATATATATTGTGTTTTTTTAGATCTGTTCTAATCTTCTAAACAATGAAGGTCACATTTTAAATTATTTTTATGCTGTTAGGTTTAGTACTAGAATATTAATAGAGTAGATTCAAGTTGTATAAAAATTATACAAATATTAGGTTTATAAAAGAAGTAGGAACTAAGATTTATAGGTGAATTCCTCATTGACAAACTTGATTTGTTTTATATAATGATGATTAATTACTTTTACATCCTTTTATACATATTTACATTTATTACACATAAATAATACAGAAACCCTCTAATTACGTACAGAATAGGTTCAGAAAAGCTTGAGTGAGTCCAAAAAAATTCTTCGTAAGTGAGTACTAACACTTTCATTTCATGGCAGGCAGGGTTGGAGTGACTTTGGTCTGGTATATAGCTTTATTCACATCTATGAGAGTTTGTAAGAAGTTTGTTAGAAGAGGTACTTCTGTGTGTGTGTGTGTGTGTATTGCCACTTTTGTGTGTGTGTGTGTGGAAATTGGTTCTTTCATGTTTTCTTTGAATTTGGGCCTTATGGACTACGCTATGGAAAAAACAGAACTCCACAGAGTTTTATGTAAGAAGATACTTTCTTTTCTTCATTTCAGCTATATAAAGTTGCAGCAATCCATAGGATTAGAACCTAAAGGAAAATTTTGGGTAAACAGGTAAAATTTGAAAATAATGCCTGGCTTTAATTCTGTATTCTTTAGCTTACTGATTTCCTACTCAATAATCAGCTTTACTCCTGATGAAGTATAGAAAATGCTAGCAGTCACTAAAATCTTTTTGGATTTTCTTCAGGATTACTTTTTTGGGGTACTGAAATTATTAGGATTCTAAAATATTCTGGCTAAGAGCAAATTTAGTTCAGATTGAATGCATTTACTTTCTAAATAATTAATTTTCATTTTATATGTAGATCAACAAGTGCATTAGCAAAAAGTATGTACATCATATAACTTCTCCACAGACTTACAGTATAATTTGAGATGCTTTCTCTACAGTTGACACCAGTTGAATCATTTTTTTCTCTTTTGACTGATTAGGCTGTTCCTACTCTCAAGTAATGAGTGCGTTATAAATAAGGGAGCACATTTATTAAGCAAACAATAATTTGTATTTGAGGAAGATCCAATGTATGTTTTATTAATAGCCCTCTGTGCGTGCTGTTCTAAAAAGAACAATTTGTGAGGTAAAAAATAGACATACAAGTATTTTTCCCTCAGCGATCATAGATACTTACCTAGTTTTTACCATAAAATAAGTAAGACATCATAAAATATCCAAACAGTACCAAGGCTGTACAAGTAAAAATAATTGCAATAAAATAAAATAATATAAATTGTAATAAAATAATTACAATCAAAAATAATTTTACCTCAGACCTCACTCCTGGTTTCCCCATCAGAGATAATCACTATTTTTAGTCTCTTACATTTGCATGGAGTATTTCTGGAAATGATATATATGTATACACATACCTCTTTTTACACAGATTAAAGCACTTTATACACGCTTCTGCTTTTCACTTAATACATCTGACTTCTCTGTAGAAATAGTATTTAAAAATAATTTGTAGTTCTTTAGAACCTTCATATATGATAGCTTATAAAAATCATAGTCATTTGAAGATTTTAACAACAAAATACAAAAAAAAAACCAACAAAAAAATACAAATTCATCTGAATGGAAAATATAATCATGGCTACATAGAGAGCCCTTTAGGTATATATATATATATATTTTTTTTTTTTTTAAGATTTTATTTGTTGATTTGACAGACAGAGATCACAAGCAGACAGAGAGAGAGAGAGAGGGAAGCAGGCTCCCTGCTGAGCAGAGAGTCCGATGCGGGACGCAATCCCAGGACCCTGAGATCATGACCTGAGCCAAAGGCAGCGGCTTAACCCACTGAGCCACCCAGGCGCCCTAGGTATATTTTAAAACATTTGAGACATCAGTATCTAATTTAAAATTGTCTACCTATGAAATAGTGGAGAAACCTAAAGTAGATTTCATATGCCTGTCACCGTAATCGCTAGCACTGTTTACAATAAAAATATATTTATGTCTAATGCATCATGATTTTTAATCCATTTTTATTTTTTCTCTAATTTACAGGCTCTTTCAGAACCAGGAATTAGGTTAGGACTGGTTGTGATGTTTATAACAGAGAATAGAATTTTTAGGCCCTACTCTAGTAGCTGTGCAGTTGAACATTAGGAAGTACTCAGTAACCTAATAGTATTCATGTCTGGTAGATCATTTTTATTTAGCTGTAATTAAAAATAATAATGTTTTACCTTTTAGTTGGAGTTTATTATTATTAGAAGCATTATTAGCCTGCTGTACATAATTGTTTTGTTGTTTATAGTGAAGTGGTATAGGATTTAGAGCCAGACCAACCTGAATTCAAATCCTGTCTAGACCTCTAATATTTGCTCAGTTACTAGGCTCCCTCTCTAAACCTTAAGTTCTTTATCAATGCAATGGTAATAATACTACTACCAGTAAAATGCTGCAATCAACATTCTTACATGAATAAATCTTTTTGTTTGAGTGAAGATATTGCTGTGGACAGAGAAATTTATGGGCCAAAATGTACATGCAGTTTAAATTTTGATAGTGGCTGCAAACTCTAAAAGGACTACCCCAATTTTTAAAATTATTTATTTAATTTTAGTAATTCTGTATCCAGTGTGGGGCTCAAACTCAATCCCAAGATCAGGAGTCATATGCTCTTCTAACTAAGCCAGTCAGGTCCCCCAGGACTACCCCAATTTCAGTGTCACTAACTATGTGACACTGTCATGTACCCTCTACAGAATGCAGGTGTTTTTAGTGTTTAATTTTTGCCATTCTTATGCTTTCTTTTTTTAAGATTTTATTTTATTTATTTGACAGAAGAGAGATCACAAGTAGGCAGAGGGGCAGGCAGAGAGAAAGGGGGAAGCAGGCTCCCTGCTGAGCAGAGAGCCTGATGTGGGGCTCCATCCCAGGACCCTGAGATCATGACCTGAGCCTAACGCAGAGGCTTAACCCACTGAGTGACCCAGGTGCCCCTTACATTTGTATTTAAGTGTTAGCCCTCTTCAAGTCTCTTTGACCTCTGTCAAATCTGGTGGTATCTTAGACATTAGAATAATAAATAGTAGCACAGGTAATCTTATTGCTTAGATTCTTATCTTAATAGCTATTCCTATTTTGGGGCATCAGGATGGCTCAGTTGGTTAAGCATCTGCCATATGCACAGGTCCTGATCTCAGGGTCCTCTGCCCCTCCCTGGCTTGTGCACATGGCATGCTTTCTTTCTCTCTCTCAAATAAATAAAATCTCGAAAAAAATAGCTATTCATATTTTTATATAGCCTGTGTATTTGCTAGTGTGTGCCATTTATAAAAGGGAGATTCCTTGAGTTAAGGTTTTATGTAAGATACATACATATATATATATTATATATATATTAAAGATTTATATATATATTTATATATATATTATATATATATTAAAGATTTTATTTATTTGACAGAGAGAGAGATCACAAGTAGGCAGAGAAGCAGGCAGGGGGGGGGAAGCAGGCTACCCCCCCAGTAGAGAGCCCGATGCGGGGCTCAATCCCAGGACCCTGAGACCATTACCTAAGCCAAAGGCAGAGGCTTAACCCACTGAGCCATCCAGGCTCCCCAATCTATTTTTATTTTACAGGCTATTTTTAGCAGATTACAATTTCAGTTAATCAGAATTTCCATTAGTTTGTGGCATGTACTCTGGTTACTTTAATTCCACTATAGCCAGAAAACTTTTCTGTTTGTTTGTTTGTTTTAAAAAGATTTTATTTATTCATTTGACAGACAGAGATGACAAGTAGGCAGAGAGGTAGGCAGAGAGAGAGGAAGGGAAGCAGTCTCCCTGCTGAGCAGAGAGCCCAGTGCAGGGCTAGATCCCAGGACCCTGAGATGACCTGAGCTGAAGGCAGAGAGGCTTTAACCCACTGAGCCACCCAGGTGCCCCCTTTCTGTTTAAATATATATTAATGTGTCTTTATTTCTTTGCAAGTACAAATATACTCTCATATTTAGCACCTTGTAGGTGCCTTGGTTTATCATTTGGAATATTCATTATTGTATAGGCTATAGACTTAGAAGATCTAAGTTGTTAGTATGGACTAAATCCATACTACACAAAGTATGGAAGGGAGAAGTTGTGGTTCACTTTATTTTCGTAATATCTGACTCTGACTCTTAAAAAGAAAATACTGGAAAATCCCATACAAATTTTAGTCCAGTTTTTTGTTACATTTCTATTTTAAGTTAATTGTTTGTGAGGTACTATTTCAGTCAGGGGCATCCTTGAGCTTTATGAAAATAAGGTAAAAGATGTGATAATGAAACACAGAATTCTAAAATGTAGATGTTGGTGTGTTCTGCTCAGCAAGCCAAGTTTGGACTGAATTTTCATTCTCATTATTATCTAAGTCCACATGTAATATCTAAGACCATCTTATGGTCATCTTTAGTGTAGATACATTGAGTGGTTTTCTGTGACTTTAAAGAGCAGGAACACTTATCTGGTCACTTTGACTCACAGAGATTTGGGAAGTGGTTGGTAAGTGTCTGTTGATGGCTTTTACCCAATAGCTTCCACATTTCTTTTAACACTTAATAGAGACTCTAATTAATGTTGTTTTTTTACTAAGAGGCTTATTTTGGATTCATAGCTCTTAAGTTTATCAATTTGTTAAAAAAACTCTTGAATAGTATTACCAAAAATGCTGTGATAATTAGAGATATGTAAATGGACTCCAGTAAGGGCCTGGCTCCTTGGGGGACTCTGGAAAGGGCCAGGTATTGTTTTATTATATATACTGATATTGATCATTAGCACCGTGGAATCTATAGTGTGTCTAGAACCTTGTGATATACACATAACACTTCCTGGCTCCTCAGAAGGGCTTCATATTAGAACCCTGCTTGTGATCCTGATTAAGTCTTAATACCTTTTTTTATAGAATCCCAAAACAAAAGAGCAGATTGAAAATCTGTTACGGAATGGGATGAACAAGGAGCTCCGGGATCGTCTTTGTTGCCGAATGACTTTTGGGACTGCAGGACTTCGTTCTACTATGGGGGCAGGATTTTGCTATATTAATGACCTTACAGTAATACAGTCAACACAGGTAAGAATTACAAAGTACTATACGTATACTTCTTAATCACACTATTTTTTGGCTTTCTAAATTACGTTGTGCCTTTCTAAAAACAAAAAACAAACTTTATATCTAGGAAGGTACTTTTTTAAGTAAAAAATGTGGAATAAATCCTGATCTTTGGTCTTGCATAAGATTTATTTTAGAAGGCATTTGTCTATCTTCCAGGTTATAGACTAACTTTCTGATTGAGTTCTTTTGGTGACCATATTCAAACTCTTGACATTGTTAATTTGCATTTGAAATCAGGAAATGGATATTGACATTTCCAACTGATAGAAAGAAACAAACTTAGAAAAAAGAGAATTACTCATTTTGGCATATGGCCATTGATAAAGATTAACCAGAGTATTTGGAAAATGTAGTTAAAAATATTTACCTTTAACATGGTTTTCCATATCCATGAGAGTTCTTTAAGAGTGTCCATATCCATGAGAGGTTTTTTAAATTTAAATTCAATTAGTCAACATATAATACGTCCTAAGTTTCAGATGTAGAGTTCAATAATTCATCAGTTGCGTAGAACACCCAGTGCTTATCACATCGCATGCCCTTCTTAATGCCCATCACGCAATTACCCTACCCCTCTGCCCACCTCTCCCCCAGCAACCCCCAGTTTGTTTCTTATAGTCCATGAGAGTTCCTTAAAACAGCTTATGATATGCTACAATTTATTTCTCCCCATTTTTATGCAACATAGAAACAGATTACTTTCTTTTTCTAGTGAATCATTCCTACTGCTTCAAGGAATTGTATACTTTTGAGGCTAAAATGCATTTAGCATATACTAAAAATAGTTCTGGACTAGAGGATTGCTCAGTAGATATAAAGATATAATTCTAATCAATAGCGCCAACAGTAAATCATCTTTAGCCTTGTTCTGAGGGAATTCTCTAAAGGCAAAGGCTAATGCAGGGGATGGGGAAGAACAGACGACAAGATGACTAAATAGGTAGGTTACGTGGCACTTCTGGCCCCGTCTCTTTCTTTCCCTCATCTAGAGATGTGTCAGCTCACTCTTTAATAAATTTATTTCCTTATAGGCTTTTAATAAAGGAAGATTCCTTGACTTTACAAAAAGGATTGGAGGAGGTGTTTCAAAATCATTTTCTATGGAAATGTAAAATGTTACTAGACTTGAGATTCCATTATGTGAAGTGGAAAAGCCTAATGGAATCTGATTCTTAAGCCCTAGCCCTTTTCAGAATCTAGGTTTATGGGGAGAAGCAAAGGTGATTTTTAAACCAGAGAATAGTAAGAAGTTCTGTGAGATTTGAGGATAGCATCATATTTAGAAATAAATAAATTGGTGAAACTAACCAGCGTGGGTTATAGCAAGCATGCGTGCACGCACACATCCACAGACTCACACCCACAGTCACAGGGAGTATAACCAGAGCGCAGGGGTGCAAGAGCACAGACTCTGGAGATCCTAAGCAGTCCAGGTTCAGCCACTTGCTGCTGACAAAATCCAAAGGCAGAGAAACAGAGTGGTGGTGAAACAAGAAAGGAATTTCAGTGTGCCCAACACCAGGAAGACAGTGGACTTAACATCTCAAAGACTGTCTCCAAAGGGCTGAAAAAATTTCTACGTTTATATAAGGAAAGTGTAGGACAAAAGTAGTGCGTATATGCAGGTGGGCAGTAAAGGTCAGGTCAATCGCTGTCTTGGGGTCACTCATGCAGGGTCTTGCTGGCATTATTGGAGGGGTAGGTAGTTTGGGCTCCTATCACAAGATGCTTTGCCAGCTGGGGTTTTTGCCTGATTTAAGAGATTAGCTGGAGAGAAGAGCTTAATCAAATACCAAGTATAGACTAAGGCCGAAAGGGAGGTGTTTGAGGTTGTCTTTCAGGAATAGGTTGGAAAGAATAATTATATCTGAAAGAGGGGTCCAGAAGTCACTGGGGCCTCATGGTGCTGCCACATATTGTCTTAGCTGAGCCTGCCATATAATAGCCTTCAGTAAATTTAGGTGAATTTAGGCCTTGGGCAAGTCATTGAGTGGAGCTTCAATCTTATTCTGTCTGCTCTTTTCTTTGAAAAGATGTTGAAGGACAGACAAAAATGGGAAAGGTATCTTCATTTTTTCTTTTTGGGGTTGTAAGGATTAAATGTGCCAACATTTGTGAAAGTGGTTTTAAAGGACTGTAAAATATGAAGTGTTATTTTTAGAGATGAAAGCATTTATTAAAGTTAGCAAATCATTCATAGGACACTTAAATGGTTCTAATTTATTGTGATGTTTTCAGTATTAAATACTTTCATTTCTTTTTTTGTCACCATCGGCTGCAAATTTTCCTAGTTTATGAAATTTTCTTTCTGTGAGATTTTAGAACTAAGGAATTGCAAATGGGATCAGCCATCTTAAGAAATGTTCTAATGAAAAAAAAAAAGGAAAAAAGAAGTGTTCTAATGGGGCACCTGCGTGGCTAAGTTGATAGAACATGCACACTTGCTCTTGGGGTTGGGGGTTTGAGCCATGTTGGGTGTAGAGGTTACTTAAAATTAATGAAAGAAAGGGAGAGAGGGGGGGAGGAAGGAAGGAGGAAAGGAAAGACAGAAAGAAAGAAAAGAAAAGAAAGAAGGAAAAGAAAGAAAAGAGAAAGAGGAAGAAAAGAAGGGGAAGAGGAAAGGAAAGGAAGGAAGGAAGAAAGGAAGAAAGAAAGAAATGTTCTAATGAAGGTTTATGTTGCTGATTTAAAATGTTTGTGTCATGAATAGGTCAAATCTTTTTTGTTTGGCTTCAGTCTTGAAATTTAGCAGGGCCTAAAATGGTCAAAATTTTGTTGTCTACAGCCAAAAGGCAAGAAACAATTTCTTTTGGTTCTTCTAACAATTTTTTTTTTTTTAACCATACTGACTCTCTTGCCCCTCTTTTTTCCCTAATGTTTTATGTATCGTATTGGCTTTCATAGTTACTTAATTGATATTTCTGTGGTATTAAATGTGTCTGACACTTGAGGGAATAAATGTTTGTCCTCTCAGATTTGAGGACTGAACAGTATTGTTCCCACACTGGTAAACACAAGCATAAAGGTGGAAGCCAGTTCCCTGTGAGCCAATAAACTGCACACAACACATAAAAATAATGGATTTTAAATGGTGGAAAATGCAGGAATTAGTCAGGAACTAATCTTTTGTGTTTATCTGCTTCAGGGAATGTACAAATACCTTGAAAGATGTTTCTCAGACTTCAAGCAGAGAGGCTTTGTTGTTGGGTATGACACCCGGGGTCAAGTAACTAGCAGCTGCAGCAGCCAGAGGTACAGTGTGAATTGTTTCAGAGATTAAGTTGGACTGGAATAAAACCTGAAAAACAATTAGTGGTAGGATTTCTGAACAGGAAACTGTCAACTAGAAATGGGATCACATGCTGATGTTTATTTTAGAGCTGAAATGGGAGCATGTTAAAGCTTCTATTATAACCTTTTGCTCTTACAGGCAGAATTAAAATTTTAAATATTTAGAGTTAGTATTTAGAATGACATAATGGTTTATGTTATGATTTTAATATTTTGGCACAAGTATCAGGTAGGAGTGATTGTATAACTTTTATTTATTGTACTCACATTTAGTTAGTTTTAGGGCATTTTCACACATAGATAATCAGGAGATAGCAATATTTTTTTCAGGGTTTAATTATTTTTGTTTCTTGAATTCTCTTAATTCACTTTCCTCAATTCTTTTTGCCTTTCGTGGGTTTTATTTCTTGGTAAAGAAAGATGAATGAGGAAAAAGAAAGAAATTAAGATATCAGTTCTATTTCTTATTAAATTCCTTTTCAAAAAATCTTATTTAACATTTTTAAGTTGGGACATGAAGCCTAAATAACCAGTGATTGTAAGAATTTCTTGTATTAGGCTACTACATATTCAGAATGATTACAATATGAAACATTTATTTTGTGGAGGGTTGGGTTTTAAAATGTGTGGTAAGCTAAGGACTAAGTGAAATCTCTATTTTTGTTTTTAGACTTGCTAAACTCACTGCTGCAGTCTTACTAGCCAAAGATGTTCCTGTGTACCTTTTTTCAAGATATGTTCCTACACCTTTTGTAGTAAGTGTGTCATGTTATCGATTGTACACTTTGTTGCTCCTAAAAAGATTTCTTTTTTTTTTTCCCTAAAAAGATTTCTTAATTCAACTGGGATTCAAATCTTTGTCATGCTTATAGTTCTATATTAAGTGATATGAAAGACAAAAGGAAGGAAAACAAATTTTGCTCTGAGTTTATTTTCACTGAACAAGCGTGTGTTGACCCACCAAAGAATTTGATCTATAACAAGATGACAAGTCCACAGTCATGGTCTGATATTTTAATACTCTTCTTCCAGAAACTGGCTTATCAGGCAGATTATAATGGCTGAGGAGGGGCGCCTGGGTGGCTCAGAGGGTTAAGCCTCTGCCTTCGGCTCAGGTCAGGATCTCAGGGTCCTGGGATCGAGCCCCGCATCAGGCTCTCTGCTCAGCGGTGAGCCTGCTTCCCCCCTCTCTTTATGCCTGCCTCTCTGCCTACTTGTGATCTCTGTCTGTCAAATAAATAAAATCTTTAAAAAAAATAAAATAAATAAAATAGCTGAGGAGCGATTTGGACACACTATTAGCATGCTTGATCTGAGTGTGTGTGTGTGTGTGTGTGTGTGTGTGTAAACACTGTATTTAGTAGTGGTAGGATATTCTTTTTTTTTTAAGATTTTATTTATTTATTTGAGAGAGAGACAGTGAGAGAGAGCATGAGCGAGGAGAAGGTCAGAGAGAGAAGCAGACTGGGAGCTAGGAGCCCGATGTGGGACTCGATCCCAGGACTCGATCCCGGGACTCCAGTATCATGACCTGAGCTGAAGGCAGTCGTCCAACCAACTGAGTCACCCAGGCGTCCAGGATATTCATTTTTTTTTTTTTTTTTTATAAACATATATTTTTATCCCCAGGGGTACAGGTCTGTGAATCACCAGGTTTACACACTTCACAGCACTCACCAAATCACATACCCTCCCCAATGTCCATAATCCCACCCCCTTCTCCCAAACCCCCTCCCCCCGGCAACCCTCAGTTTGTTGTGAGATTAAGAGTCACTTATGGTTTGTCTCCCTCCCAATCCCATCTTGTTTCATTTATTCTTCTACCCACTTAAGCCTCCATGTTGCATCACCACTTCCTCATATCAGGGAGATCATATGATAGTTGTCTTTCTCTGCTTGACTTATTTCGCTAAGCATGATACGCTCTAGTTCCATCCATGTTGTTGCAAATGGCAAGATTTCATTTCTTTTGATGGCTGCATAGTATTCCATTGTGTATATATACCACATCTTCTTGATCCATTCATCTGTTGATGGACATCTAGGTTCTTTCCATAGTTTGGCTATTGTGGACATTGCTGCTATAAACATTCGGGTGCATGTGTCCCTTTGGATCACTACATTTGTATCTTTAGGGTAAATACCCAATAGTGCAATTGCTGGGTCATAGGGCAGTTCTATTTTCAACATTTTGAGGAACCTCCATGCTGTTTTCCAGAGAGGTTGCACCAGCTTGCATTCCCACCAACAGTGTAGGAGGGTTCCCCTTTCTCCGCATCCTCGCCAGCATCTGTCATTTCCTGACTTGTTGATTTTAGCCATTCTGACTGGTGTGAGGTGATATCGCATTGTGGTTTTGATTTGTATTTCCCTGATGCCGAGTGATATGGAGCACTTTTTCATGTGTCTGTTGGCCATCTGGATGTCTTCTTTGCAGAAATGTCTGTTCATGTCTTCTGCCCATTTCTTGATTGGATTATTTGTTCTTTGGGTGTTGAGTTTGCTAAGTTCTTTATAGATTCTGGACACTAGTCCTTTATCTGATATGTCGTTTGCAAATATCTTCTCCCATTCTGTCAGTTGTCTTTTGATTTTGTTAACTGTTCAGGATATTCATTTTTATCAAGCAGGGGAAAAAAGGAAATTTCAGTAAATACCAGAGAACTGCTTATCAAGCCGTAGTTCTGGACCTCAATGCAATGAGATCAGAGATAAGAAACTCATAAAACCCCATGTGTTTGGAATTTTTAAAACATAATTCCTGGGTTAAGGAAGATACAATAATGAAGATTAGAAACTACAGGCAGTCAGTCCTTGCTTTGAGTGATACTGTAGGACTGTAAAGATAACTATCAGCTGAAACCATGCACAGTGATCCTTAATAATCAAAGGGAAAATTACAGCTGTTCTGCAAACTTTAAAGTTTTTTGTCCAAATTTTAAGAATACCCTATTCTTGGTTAAAAATGTAAGGAAAAGAAAAAAATAGTAAAATTAATACTTATGTAGTACATTGTAATTAAAACATTAAAAACATTGAGAATAAAGTGTTTTATTTCTTGGTAAAAAAAAAATTTATCAAGAGTATGAAGAGGACAGGGGCATCTAGCTGGCTCAGTTGGAAGAACGTGCAACTCTTGATCTTTGGGTCATGGGTTTGAGCCACATGTTGGGCTAGACAGGTAGATAGGTAAAGAAAGTATGAACAACATGTGCTTCTTATTGTATAACTTAATAGGAGTGAGCATCCTTTCTATTTCTCGGTGAACTGTCACATTCCTTTATAAGTTTGGGTCAGTTTCCCATAGTGTATCCGTTGTACTTTCAATGTTGTGATTTTTCTCTGAGAGTTCCTTTAATGTGAAGGGTTTTTTTTGCCAATATCACTTCCCCCAGGACATCTTCATCCTTTTTGTCACAAGCACATTCCTCACTTACATCCATATGTTCACCTACACTAAGCTCATCTGGTTGCACATTGAGAGTCTCTTGAATGACAGCAATGTCATCATTCCCAGCTATTTTCTTCTGTAATTCCACTTATGTTTGATTTAAATTTCCCTTCCATTGTTGTCACTTTTTGTTCTTTTTCTACCCTCTAATCTTTCTTGGCTAGTTCCTTCTTTCAGTTATCCATTTTTGCAAACTATCCCATGGAGTTAAGTAGACAACACAACTACATGCTTTGCTGTCTGTTGAGAGCTGATAACAGATGCACAGGTCACTGGCAGACTTTAACAGAGTGACGTGATTGGTCACTGGTCATGAGGGATCTCTTATATACATATTGTTTATGGACTGAAGAACTAGCAAGTTTGCACTTAATATGGTTTCTCACAGTTAATATACCATGGTAACTGAAATTTGAATGCATTGTTGGGAAATTGTGCTGTAGTTGACTATATTGTTGAGTGTTATTTAACTAAAATATGGTATCAGAAACTCATGTGTTTTGGAACTGTGCAAAGCAAGGACTACCTGTATTTGAAACTAAGCCACAATGAAAATAGTAAATAACAAAAATTATGGACTATAACTAAAGCCCTACTTCAAGGGAAATACATAGCCTTAATGAACATATTAGAAAAAGGGAGGATGAAAAAATAAAGAGCTTAGTATGTTATAGTCAAAACAGATTAAATCTAAATAAAGTAAAAGAAAGAAAATAGTGAAGGTCTGAGGTAAAAATCAATTAAATAGAAATATTTTAAAAACAGGGTATAAATAAAAGCAGAAGTTGACTCTCTGAAGAGACTAATAAAAATGGACAATACTTTCGCAAAGATGCTCAAGAAAAAAAGATACAACAAATTAAAAGGGAGCATAATATATATACTAGAGATTAAGAAAACCACAGTATTCTGAACATAATGCAAATAAATGTGAAGGCTTAGATGAAATTAGCCAATTTCCTAGAATAATTGATACATCAAAACTAATAAATAGAAAACCTGAAGAGACTTATAACCATTAAAGAAATTCAACTGGTTTTTTTTTTTTTTTAGTCTTCTCAAATTAAAAATGGCAGGTCCAGATAATTTTATTGGGCCAGTTTTCCCAAATATTTGAGAAATAGATAATGTCTCTATAAACCATTCTAGTGATTCACTGGCAATATACTGAGTCGTTCAAAGAAGTGAAAGAATCACTAAACAATTAGTTCTAATGAATGACAGAAAACAGGAAGGGTTCAGAAATCTAGACCATGTCTGTAGGATTCTGCCATTGGGTTGCCAATTCCAAATACCATCAATTCCGGTATGTTAGCCTTCCTCTCTCATTACAGGTAGATTTACTCTAATATGTAGGGAATATATTTTTAGCAGTCCTCCTTGGCAATTCTCTTTGACTAGCTGCAGAAGAAACATCTTGAGGAAGGACTCAGACCAGGTTTGGATGGTTATGAGCCAGTCTCTGAATCATATCATCAGGGGAATAAATTACTCTGGTCAGACCTGGATCTTTTGTTCCCTATGGCCAGGAGAAGAGAAATTAGAAGTGATGGTAGAAGGGGTAGGAGGGATATTCTAGGCTGACAAATGGTAACTACTACAGAGAAAAAGGGAAATCTAACCTGGAAATTAACTTTGGGAGAGAAGATGGTGACTTGACCTGTATATGTCATATATATATGGAATATATATAAAGATCTTCAAATTGGAAGTCAGTAGGCCTATGTTATTCTACTCTTGAATCTTCTCCCTTATGATTTTATAGTGTGTAAAATGTGTTAGATTAGGTGATTCCTAAATGAACTCCCAACACTAACATTTTTAAGATTACTTTCATAATTCATATTTCCAGAGTCTGGCATATAGTAAGTGTTCATTAAATATCTGTTAAATTAAAAAAAAAAGGAAAAGAAAAGTTTATAGGGCTAAGGTAAATTAGACTAGGAGGAAAAAGCCATTCAGTCTAACATCTAAGTGGCTACTGGTGACCTAACAGTTAGATGGCTTTAGCTATATCCCAGCCATTGTATCTGGAGTTGATTGTTGAAGTCATAGGCTGTTTATGTCTTAATGCCTTCTCCTGTTACTTAATCAAGGTTATTCTTATATCAAATGTGTAAGTAGCTGAAAAGCAAAATGGAATTATGGCATTACTGTTTTTTCAGCCATATGCAGTCCAGGAGCTCAAAGCAGTTGCAGGTGTGATGATTACTGCTTCTCACAACCGCAAAGAAGACAATGGATACAAGGTAAACCTGGGACTCTGGATATTTGCTTATTTCACAGTTCTTATTTTATCTGTTTATTTGTTTATTTATTTATTTAGATTTAGATTTTTAAAAATAATATATGCTGAGTATATTCTCATTGCTGAGGAGCAGGCTTAGATGTTGGGGACAGGCAGATAAAAACATGAAGGCCAGCCCTCAAAGGATGTTTTTCCCTAATGACTTTTATTACTTCTCAATGTGTATGACTATGAAAATCTCTTCAGTGGTCTTTTTGCTTCTAGTATATTCCTGCCTTTGATATCCCCATCCTATCCCCAAATCCACCCCGTCTACCATTTTAGAAACAAAGTCATATTGTACTGAGAACTTAAAGAATGAATGAGAGTTGGCAGGAGGAGAACAAGAGAAACTTGATCTTACTCTCCTTTCCCTCCAGTCTTATACTGGGACAAAGGATCCATGTGATGTGTCAGCTTCCATGGCAGAAAGCAGGGTGGAGAAGGGTGAAGACTGGCAAGAGAGGATACAGCACATTATTGAGCCAGTGTCTGGGGTTCCTGGGTGATGAGTGCATGACCTTATATTTGTTTTTCTTCTTGTATGGGAGGTCTTCAGGCACACTGAGCTCTGTTTTACTGGAGAAAAGAAGATTTAATACTAATTTGAGATTTGGGCCCTGCCTAGCTACCATGCACAGAGGCAAAGAAGAAGCATGATTAATTCAGTTGGGGACATACTATGTTTGAGGTATTTGTGAGCCAACCATGTAGCAACATCCTGTAGGCAACTGGATATATAGCTCTGTTGCCTGGGGGAGAAATCTAAGCTAAAGTTACAGATTTGGGGGTCATGATATATATTAGGACATGTAAGATGTAAGGGTATTTGGAAGTCTTTTACTTGGATATGTGGCCCAGAGATGGTATATAGTAAAAAACAAGCCCAAAAGAGATCCCTGGGGAATACCAACTTCAAGGGAAGGAAGGAAGTGCAGGAGATAGGAGAAAGACCAGAAGAGATTAGTGCCATCAAAACCAAAGTGAGAAGAAGAGAATTGCAAGGAAGAAGAAGTCAACTGTTGAAGAGAGCTGAGAACCCAGATCTCTCCTCTGACATCAGATGAGACTCCTAAATCCATTAGGATGTCTAACAGATATTTCAGAATTAGTGTCTCTAGAATAGAGGTATTAATTTCCCCTACAGCCTCTCACGTACATGCCCCAATGTGTTCCTTTCCCATTCTTCCCCATCTCTGTAAATGGACACTACCACTCACCCAAACAAAAAACAAAAATTATTCTCGATTACTACTTTCCCTTCACTCCTAACATTTCACTCACTAACAGGTTTTACAAATTCTACATCTAAAATGTATGTTGGAATATGTTTGCTTCTGCTCACTTCTACCTCCACCATTCTAAAACATGGTTATCTTCCATCAGAGATACAGCATCATGGCTGGTGTCTTCCCTGCTCCCATTGTTCTCCCTAAAATCCATTTTCCACCATGCAGCCAGATGATCTTTGAAAATATGAACAGGTCATGTTACTTCCCTGCTTAAAATTCTCCAGTGACTTCTCATTATCCAAATAAAATCCAAGCTCCTTACCTTGAGGTTTACAGAATCCTGCCTACCTCTCCAGCCTAATTTCATTCATTCCTCTTCTGTGCTCACTGTGTTCTAGTCACACTCCCACTTCTTCCTTTTCCTTTGTCTGCCAGTATACCAAGCCCTCTCCCATCTCTGAGCCTTTGTAAATGGTTTTGGCTCTGCTTGCATTGCTCTTGCCTTCATCTTGTGGATTTGTTTATTTTTATCCTTCAGGTTCCTGCCCAGATGTTATTTCCTTGAAGAGACCTTCCCAGGCCACCTTATCTGAAGTGGCTTCCCTCAATGACTTTCTCATCATCTTGTTTATTTCCTTCACAGAGCTTATCGCTGTCTGATGATCTGTTTTCTTGAAAATGAATTGTTTTCTTTATTGAGTTGTTTGACCTTCTCCAACCCTGTTCCCCAATATAAACTCATGGGTGAAGGGCCTTGGTCTGTTTTGATGTTCATTGCTAGTGAACATATTTGTCACATAGGAAAGCCTCAAAGGTTTTTTTTTCTTTTCTTAAAATATACACACAAGTTAAAAAGGATCAAAGTTAAACAGTGTATAAAGTTAAACATAAAAAGTATCTCTCCCCATACCCCATAAAAGCCCTATACCCCTTTTCAGAACCAAATACAGTTTCTGGTTTTAGTTTCCCCCCAGCACATGTAATCATATGTGTATTTGTCACTCTCACTCCCACATTTTTCCCCCCATAAATAGTAGAGTACTATATGGAGTGTTCTGCACCTTGCTTTTTCACACAACAGTATGAAACAATCTTAGAGATCATTCTCTTAGTCAACTGATAGGGAGATAGGTCTGCCTCATTCATCTTTAAAAGTCTATGTAACAAATCCTGATTTATTGTATTTTATTTTTTTTTTTAAAGATTTTACTTATTTATTTGAGAGAAAGAGAACAGGAGAAGGGCAGAGAAGAGTAGAGGAAGAGGGAGAAGCAGGCTTCCTGCTCAGTGGGGAAGAGAACACATGGGTTGGGGGAGGGACAAAGGGAGAGGGAGAGAGAAAGAATCTTCACTCGTGCAGACTCCATGCTGAGCATGGAGCCCAATGTGGAGCTCGATCTCATGACCCTGAGATCATGATCTGAGCCAAAATGAAGAGTGGAATGTTTAACAGACTAAACCACCCTGCTCCCCACAATCCTGATTTATTTAAGCAATCCTCTGTTGGTGAACAGTTCATTTGTTTCTAATCTTCTACTATTTATAAACAGTGCTACAAAGAGTGTTCTTCTACATATGTCTTTGTTCATATGTGTAAGTAGATTTATATAATCAGTATGGAATAGTAGTTAGAACTTGGGTTGGGTTTAAAACCTGACTGTAGGATACTTGGGTGGCTCAGTAAGTTAAGTGTCTGCCTTTGGCTCAGGTCATGATCCCAGGATCCCGGGATCCCGGGATCAAGCCGTGCATTGGGCTCCCTGCTCAGTGGGGAGCCTACTTCTCTCTCTCTCAAATAAATAAATAAAATCTTTAAAAAATAAAGAGGCTCATTTCTCTGTACTTTAGTTTCCCCATCTGCAAACTAGGGATAATAATAGAACCAAGGTCATAGAGTGGGAGTGAGGATTAAAGGAGATATTGCAGGAAAAATGCCCAGTGCTCAATAAATGTTAGCTGTTGCTTGTATTTTTTTCATTTGCTGCAGTGTCCAATATTGTAGCCACTAGCCACCTATGGCTATTGAACATTTAAACTATGACTAGTCTGAATTGAGGTGTGCTGAAAGTATAAAATACACACCAGATTTCAAAGACTTACTATGAAAAAAGAATGTAAAATATTTCATTAATTTTGTATTGATTATATGTTGAAATGATAATATTTTGGATATATTGGGCTGTATGAAGTATATTACTACTAATTATGCCTGTTTCTTTTTATCTTAATGTGGTTACTAAAAGCTTTAAAATTATGTAAGTGGCTTGCATTTGTGGCTTACATTGTATTTCTATGGCATTGTTCATCTATATCATAAATTTCTAGAAGTGAAACTTTTGAGTCAAAGCAGTATGAAAGAAAACTTGTCACTCTTTCTTTGAGGTGGTTGTACCAACTGCTACTCTCCCTAACAGCGTAAAAGGGTCTTTATCCCATACCTCCCATATTACCATTTTGGTCTTTGCCAATCAGATAGATGAGTGTTATGTTTAATCTGTACCTGTTTTAGGAGTAAGGTAGACTGTCTTTTCATTTACTTGCATTAGATTTGTTTTCCCTTTCCTGAGATGTCTGTTAAAGGTTTTGTTCATTTTTCTCTTTGATTATTGCTCTTTTTCTTAGTGATTTGTGGGAACTCTTTATATATAAAAAGTAGCTCTTGGTCATCAAATATACCCTATCATCAAAATACCTCAATATTTTGCAGATATTTCCCCCCATATCATGACTTTATTTATATTTTTCCATGCATGATACTATTATATTTTTTCCATTTTGGGGAAAAGGCTATTTTGGTATTTTTATTGGTATCATATTTCATTTGTAGATTAATTTAGGAAGCTTCAACATGTTTATAATATTTATTGAGTCTCTTCATTCATTAACAGGGTGTATCCTTCTGTTCTTTCAAGGCTTCTATTGTATACTTTAGTAATATTTTAAATATTTTTAATAGGTCTTTCATATTTTAATAACTTTTTTTTTTTAAAGAGGGAAAAAACGGGATTGTGAGAGGGAGGGCCAGAGGGAGAGGGAGAGAGAATCCACACTGAGCATGGAGCCCAAGACAGGGCTCCATCTCAAGACCCTGAGATCATAATCTGAGCTGAAATCAAGAGTCAAACACCTAACCAACTGAGCCACTACAGACACCTTTCAAATATTTCTTTTAAAGTTTGTTCATGGATATATTTTGTTGCATGGATTTTTCTGTTACTATATCAGATAGGGATACTTTCTGCTACAGATTTGGAAAACTTATGGGTTTTTCTGTCAGTTTAAGCTGATAGGAATTGATTTCTCACACATGAAGTTAAGTCCAGGGTACATGGCTACTAGCGGGATTCTGTAGCTCAGTGTTGTTGCGCCTGGCATCTCTTTGCAGGTTTTTTTGGCCTTTCCTTCAAGTGTGAACATCATAGAATGGTTATACCTCTAGGCATCACATCCATATACAAAGGCAAGAAGAAATGGGCAAGGACAAAGGCTAGGAGTTTTTTCTCATGTTTTATAAATTTTCATGGTGAACCTTCGGGGCCTATGGATAGAATCTTTTTTGTGGCTTGGGATGTGGGAACATCACTCAGAGCAGTTACTGGTTTTGTTTTGTTTTGTTTTTTAATTTCTTTTTTTTTTTTTAAGATTTTATTTATTTATTTGACAGACAAGAGATCACAAGTAGGCAGAGAGGCAGGCAGAGGGAGAGGAGGAAGCAGGCTCCCTGGTGAGCAGGGAGCCGATGCGGGGCTTGATCCCAGAACCCTGGGATCGTGACCTGAGCTGAAGGCAGAGGCTTTAACCCACTGAGCCACCCAGGCGCCCCTGTTTTTTAATTTCTGCAGGAACCAGGAGTTTCACTGACTGGGAGCAATTTCTATATTAACTGAGATCTCAGATTTGAAAGTTTTAAAAATACCCCAGAAAACACATCCTTCCTCAACACCTTTCTGTAATAATGGGCAGGACTTCTATTCTGTATTTCCACTGATCGGGGATGGGGGGAGTCTCAGGTCTCCAATTTCCTACCTTCCACATGAGTATTACAACTCAAAAACCAAATAAATAGACAGTTCCCAAACTCCAGGCAGTCACAGCATCAGCTCCACAACCTTATATCACTCTGGTTTTCCTTTTTTCCCACTGCCTGGAGTTTTCCCTTTTCTTCTTCTGAACTGACCTATGCATTTTAGATAATGCTTTTCTAACAGTAGCTAACATTTCAAAATGTTTATAGAGTGAGAATTTTCAGGTCTTCTTGTCTACCATCTTGTTTGGCACAGAGCTTAGTACATAGTACATATTCAAATGTATTCTTCTTTCCTTCATTCAGGAGGCAGAAGAGGGTAGTCCTGTCAAAATTTGGTAGAAGTCATTATGGATATTCTCTAAGCAAAGTGTCTTCTAAATTTGAAATCCTATGAATTCTAAAAATACACTTTATTGATTTGTTGTTGTTGTTGTTAACTGTTCCTAATGTCTTGTTAATTGAAATACTTGGCAAACTGACAGCTTAATGAAATGTATTTTCATTCATTAAGTACTGAAAACACATATACTGAAAAGTATATATAATAATTAATATGCTAATTATATTTCCTGATATAGACACTGTCTGATATGACATGTATTCTACTTTAATTTACATCTGAAAAGTAATTTCTTCTTTATTACAGAACTACTTAATGCTAAAATTTTATAGTATGAAATTTTATGGATATCCATGATTTCTTAGATTATCTTTAGTATATAGTTATAAATCTAAGAGTATGATTGGCTACTATGGCATATGCATATTAATATGTTATCATAATGATGCCCTGATTTTATTTTAATTGTACTCTTATTAAAGTACACTTCTAAAAATGAAAATAATACATTATCCCTTTATTGAAGAGTCCCTGTAGAATCATTATCATGGACATCCTTTGGTATTAAATTAGTCCCATGTTGATATTTTCTACTTAATTAACTTGGAACACTTCTATGTAAAGCCAAATATCTTTACTGTAGCTAAAAATATCTGGCCAACATTTCAACTACTTATAGCTGTATTTACCTATCATCTAGGTTTATTGGGAAACTGGTGCTCAGATCACATCTCCTCATGATAAAGAAATTCTGAAATGTATAGAAGAATGTGTGGAACCTTGGAATGGTTCCTGGAATGATAATTTAGTGGATACCAGCCCACTGAAGAGAGATCCTCTGCAGGACATTTGCAGGAGATACATGGAAGATCTTAAAAAGATATGTTTTCACAGGTATCCAATGGAAATACAGGGATAACATTACCATATAAGAAGATTAACAAATAAAGAAAAGAAACAGGGATAAAGATGTGTTGGCTGTTCATTATATTAAAAAGATAGCTAAATAGTACCATTCATCATAGTTAAAAGGTGGAAATAACCCAAATATCCATCAACTGATGAATGGGTAAATAAACTGTGCTATATCTATACAATGAAATATTATTCAGCAATAAAAAGAAATTCTGATACATACCACAACATGGATAAACTTTGCAAACATGCTCAATGATAGAAGCCAGTCACAAAAGACCACATATTATATGATTCCATTTATATAAAATGTCCAGAGAAGGCAAATCTATAGAAACAGAAACAGACAGAGGGTATATTAGTGATTGCCTATGGCTAGGAGGAATGGGAATGTTAGGGGATGGTGGCTCTGGGGTAGAGTTTCTTTTGTCAATAGTGAGAATTTTCTAAAATTGATTATGGTAATGGATGAAGAATCTATGAATATAGTAAAATTGAATTGAATTTCACACTTTAAATAGATGAATTGTATAGTATATTAATTACTAATTGTATAGTATATTAGGGTATATATATATAGGATATATATAGGGTATATTAGTATATTATAAATTACTAATTGTATAGTATATTAATTACTAATAACACTGTTAAAGTTATAGCTAAATATATGTATTCTCTATACGAGATTAAGAAATTTTCTCTAAAATTTGTTTTTGCCTTATTTCCATATTTTCATAACTATTCCATAAATAGCTAATGCTATTGCTAGAAAGCTGCTGGCTTGCTGAATATCTTTTCTTCATCCAAAAAAATAGATTTTAGCTTCTTCTCTATAGCTGATTTTAATTTTACCACAAGTACCAAGTTTTATGATATCAATTGAATAACTCTTTTCCTTTATAGGGAATTAAACTCAAAGACCACCTTGAAATTTGTACATACATCTTTCCATGGGGTTGGACATGACTATGTGCAGTTGGCTTTTCAGGTGTTTGGTTTTAAGCCTCCAATTCCAGTACCAGAACAAAAAGATCCTGATCCAGACTTTTCTACTGTTAAATGCCCAAATCCTGAAGAAGGAGAATCTGTGCTGGTATTTTTTTTCCTTTATTTAAATTATTATTAGTGTATTAAACTTTATCAAATAAACTCATTGACAATTCAAAGATTACTTACAAAGGCAGAAACCACCTTCGTTGACATAATTTAATTTCTATTGGAGCTATATATTCTGTTTTATTTGAAATCTCTTTGGTGGATATCCCTACTTCTAGGCTTATTTACTAAATTTAGTCAAACTGTATTCATTCTAAAATTGATGTCAACTAACATAGTGCCCACAAGTAGGAGTATTAACATTGAATTTAACATCTGGAATACAATCTGGTGATTTGGCTTATTATTTCAGGAACTTTCTTTGAGACTGGCAGAGAAAGAAAATGCCCGAATTGTGCTAGCCACAGATCCTGATGCAGACCGGCTGGCAGTGGCAGAACTTCAGGAGAAGTAAGTAAAGCCTGTTATTTAATTAAAAGCTTAAGCTTTGAAAAAGAGGTTTTGATTTTAAGTCTTACAGGCTCATTCAAAATAATAAAAAAATAAGAAAATAAATCTCCTATTAAGTCCACTATCCAAAGATAACCCCTAGGTATATATTTTGACATTTCCTTAAGACATATTTGTTTTTATAAAATTATTATCATGCTACATATATTTTTCTATCTTGTTTCCCATTTGATATTGTACCGTGAACACTTTTTTCAGTCCTTAAATATTGTTTAAAATATTATAAAAGGACATGATATCCCAACAGATTGCTTTATCAATATAATCATTTTCTAATCTTGGTCCTTTGGATTGCAGTGTATTTTTGCCCTTATATGTTGTGATAAATGTCCTTATATAGATAGGACATCATATTATAACTTTTCTTAGATTAAGTAAGAGAACAAAAGTTACAGTGTAATAATTTTTCAACAGACATTGTTGCCTTTTCTACCCTAAATTCACCCATGGTGAGCTAGAAATAATCCTAAACGTTTTCTCAAAAATCTCGTATAATAGCTTTTGGATTTTCGTACATGAAGGATGGTAATTTATATGTCTAAGTGTCAAGAAATTTTAATGAGCAGTTCTAAAAGTCTTGACTTGACTCTTCGTTCTCTCTACAGTGGTCACTGGAAAGTTTTCACAGGGAACGAGTTGGCAGCTTTGTTTGGGTGGTGGATGTTTGACTGCTGGAAGAAAAATACATCAAGAAATGCTGATGTGAAGAATGTTTATATGTTAGCCACCACGGTCTCTTCCAAAATTTTGAAGGCAATTGCACTTAAAGAAGGATTTCATTTTGAAGTAAGAACAGAGAATATCTGCATGCTACTTTTCTAAATCAATTTCTATACATTAAAGCCACTTCCCCACCAAAAGGAACTTGTATTGATTTGATTTAAAATCCTCCCCTTTTTTCTAGTTATGTTAACACTTGCTTAATCTTGTGACAGTTTAGACACCTTGAGTCAAGTCCATCCATCCAGTATGTGAATTTCTGGAACTGAGATAAGATATTCTTTTAAAATTGCATTAATGCTTATTATTCTATACAACAAAATCTGTTTGTTTGTTTGTTTGCTTTTTAAAGATTTTATTTATTCATTTGACAGACAGAGATCACAAGTAGGCAGAGAGGCAGGGAGAGAGAGGAGGAAGCAGGCTCCCCACAGAGCAGAGAGCCCGATGCGGGGATCGATCCCAGGACCCTGGGATCATGACCTGAGCCGAAGGCAGAGGCTTTAACCCACTGAGCCACCCAGGTGCCCCAAAATCTGGTTTTCATACTTAGAAAATCTGGCACCTAGTGACCTCATCAGTAACATAAACTCCATTCCAAAAAATAATCCATTCCATTCCAAAAACTCCATTCCAAAAAATAATCATGACCATTATTTAGGCTCTTCAAGTTCAGTCTTAAGAAACTTAGTCTTCTAAATTATAAGTTAAGACCTAATGATTCTATATCCAAAAAACAAGAAATAACTCTCAGCACAGATCATTAACTTTCGTGAGCCTTAGAGAGTTAAGCTAACAGTTTCTATAGCTTCTGGGATTGATGCCAATTAAATTGCCTTTCCTCTGTCATCTTTGTCAAATATCAGTGCAGATGTCACCTCTGGGCATTTTTCTTGAGCCACAGCCAAGCTATAGGTCTTAACAATAATTGGCTGAATTAAAAAAAAAAAACAATTATATTTGTTTTAATGAAATAGAACTTTCAATCTCAGGCTTAAAAAAAAATACAAATACCAGAGTGCCTGGGTGACTCAGTCCATTAAGCATCCAACTCTTGATCTCAGCTCAGGTCTTGATCTCACAGTCATGAGTTCAAGCCCTGTGTTGGGCTCCACATCCAGCACAGAGCCTACTTAAAAAAAACAATAGGGTTTCTTAGGTGGCTCAGTGGGTTAAGCTTCTGCCTTCGGCTCAGGTCATGATCTCAGGGTCGTGGAATCAAGCCCTGCATCAGGCTCTCTGCTCAGTCTGGACCCTGCTTCCTTCTCTCTCTGCTTTCTTGTGCGCTCTCTCTCTCTGTGTCAAATAAATAAATAAAATCTTAAAAAAAACAACAACAACAAATTGCTAATGAACAGAAATTGAAAATTTATTCAAGCCTAAGATTTTGAATTATGGTAATGTTAACATTTTCCTCATTAATATTTATGGCAAAAATAATGTATAATGAGCACAAAAGAGAACATGATCCTAAAGACCAGTATTATAAATTTGCTTCCTTGTGTTTTTTGTTGGTTCTGGGGATGGCAGCAAAGGTTTTAGCTTTATTTTTTTTCCCACTGAGGAAGTAGAGAGGTAAATTGGGAATCATTAAGTTACTAATGGCGAGTTCTAGAGTCAGTGTCTATCACATGCTCTTTCTGTTGACTCTACAACAGCTCATGTCTTTAAAGTGAACAGTAGCTTATAAGATGAAAAGTCCTTGGACCTAATTACAAAGAAGGGCTGGAGGGTATGTGCTATGATGAGTGCTGTGAAGTGTGTTCACCTGGCGATTCACAGACCTGTACCCCTGGGGCTAAAAATACATTATATGTTTATAAAAAAACAAAAACAAAAACAAAAAAAGAAGGGCTTAGTAACTTTCTTGGTTTTATTTACTCCATGGTGTTATGGTAAGGGACACCTGGTTTAAGCATGCGCTGTGATAATGATGAAAGTACATCATTAAAAACCCAAAGGGGACTAAATCACAAGCTTCATAGGTTCTCTTATATTGTACTTATAATACAGACCCAAAGACAGTTTCTGAGAAGCAGTGTAGGTGAATCCTGGCTCCATCTCTTATGTACAGCATAGTCTCAGGCAAACTCACTGAGTCTCTGAGCCTGTGTTTCAGCAACAGAGTTTTTATGAGCATTAAAAGAGACAATGAGGGGCGCCTGGGTGGCTCGGTGGGTTGGGCCGCTGCCTTCGGCTCGGGTCATGATCTCAGGGTCCTGGGATCGAGCCCCGCGTCGGGCTCTCTGCTCGGCGGGGAGCCTGCTTCCCTCTCTCTCTCTCTGCCTGCCTCTCTGTCTGCTTGTGATCTCTCTCTGTCAAATAGATAAATGAAATCTTTAAAAAAAAAAAAAAAGAGACAATGACATAAAGCGCCTGTTAATGATGCTTGATGAATAGTAGATAATCATAATAGATGTATTTATGTTACTCTGTGACTGTCTGGATCCCCATTTACAGATGTTGGATTCTATTTGGTGTCAGTCAGCTATTTCTGTGCTCAATAAATAGTAGGTTATCAGTCATGGCAATATGAATCTGAGCACTTCCTGGCTATGTGCTTAGTATGGTATAAATCTGTGTGGGCCAAAAGCCATTAGAGAAGATCACTATGAAAGTGTTACATGCATTTAGTGAGAGGTCTTTCTATATGTCTATGAGGAGTCACTTACTTAGAATGGCCTTCTCTTCATTTCAGGAAACATTACCAGGTTTTAAATGGATTGGAAGTAGGATAAAAGACCTCCTGGAAAATGGGAAAGAAGTCCTTTTTGCATTTGAGGAGTCAATTGGTATGTAGTAAATATTAAAATCTTTAAAATTTGAATGAGAGCATATTTTAAAGTGTAATTCTGTGGAGAGGAAATTTTGTCTTCCGGTTTTGTCTTTTGAGTTGTAAAAACCACAGAGAACTCAGAAATATGTAGATGCACTTTTTGTTGGGGGGAGTTGGAGGGAAGACCCTTAAAAGTACCCTAAGTACCTTCAGTATCAGTGGGCTTCATCTGTCAGTAGGCTCTTAAATTCATTGGTTCTTCTGAAGAAATGTAAAACTATTGAAATTATTTTAGGCTTAAGTTTTCCCCTTTTTAAAAAATGTGTTTTAAGGGGCCCCTGGGTGGCTCAGTTGGTTAAGTGTCTGCGTTTGTCTGCCTTTGGCTCCGGTCATGATCCTGGGGTCCTGGGTTCGAGCCCCACCTTTGTCCTGGCTCGTGCTCAGTGGGGAGCCTGCTTCTCCCTCTCCCTCACTCCTCTTCCCTGCTCCTGTGTGCTCGTTCTTTCTCTCTAATAAATAAAAATCTAAAAAAAAAATGTGTTTTAATTCTTAGGTTTTCTGTGTGGCACTTCGGTTTTGGATAAAGATGGGGTGAGTGCAGCCGTAGTTGCTGCCGAGATGGCAGCTTACCTGGAAACCATGAATATAACACTGAAACAGCAGCTGATTAAGGTCTATGAAAAGTAAGTTCTGTTATTATGAATTTCTCTTTTCAATTGCCAAACTTCTCATTTTGGGGGCACTCCTTTTAGCTTTCTAAATTTGGTTTTCGAAAACAGCCAGTCCTTTCTAAAAAGTTCTAAAACTGAAGTAGACTGCCACTTCCTACTTAATACTGTAATAGGCTTATCTTTATACTTTCCTGAAGAGTTATCTGAAATCTGACTTTAACACTTTAAATCTTTGTGCAGATATGGTTATCATATTTCAAAAACTTCATATTTCTTGTGTTATGATCCAAGTACCATCAAAAGTATATTTGAAAGGCTTCGCAATTTTGATTCTCCAAAAGAATATCCAAAATTCTGTGGGACATTTGCTATATTGCACATACGGGATGTTACTACTGGCTATGACAGCAGCCAGCCTAATAAGAAATCAGTAAGTACCCCCTTTTTTTTTTAAGTTTAACGATTTGTAGTACTTTGTACTATAATAAAATAGTGGAAGTTAAAGCCTGTGAATGTCTTGAAACTAGGATTCATTGTTTTTCTTCAGAGCGGTTATAATCCCACTAACAGGCTCCCTGCCTCTGATCCTGTCCTCCTCTCTCCCCAAGTGTATGCTCCTCCCTGGGAGGTGGGAAAGAGAATTAGACAAAAAGAGAAAGGGACGGAGAGAGGGAGAATGTGTGATGTTGAAGATAAAGTCTAAAAGCCTGTCGTTTCAAAGCTCTCCATTACACCTATTTGCAACTTCCCTTTTCAACCTTAGTCCCTACACCTGCAGCCAAATAGACAACTTATAGTTTCTTATATGCATACATTTTTATGAAAAATTTCTGTATTTGGGAGCACCTGGGTGGCTCCATTTGTTAGTTTTCTGCCTTTGGCTCAAGCTATGATCCCAGGGTACTGGGATCGAGACCAGAGTCAAGTCAGGGCTCCCCACTCAGCAGAGAGTCTGCTTCCTCCTCACCAACCCCCTACCCCTGCCCTCCTCTCTCTGGCTATCTCTCTCTCTCAAATAAATAAGTAAAATCTTTAAAGAAATGAAAATAAAAATATCTCTGTTTTTGCTCAAGCTATTTCCCCAATCTGCCTCTCTTTCCTCTGCGGCAGGTCCACACCTTAGCCATTATTTAAGACTTCAGGCAGATATCACCTCCTCCACATACCCTCCAGGTCCTGTAATTAGATATCTTCCTCCTGAGGTTTCATTATATATTGTGCCTTCCTCTTGTCATTTATCACTTTCTATTTTATTGTTATCATCGTGTTGTGCTGTCAGATCCATTTCTGACATACCTCCGTGCCTGTCAAAGCTCCTGCTTTTGTGGTAGGTGCTCAACAAATATTTAAACACCATAAATTGGGACACCTGGGTGGCTCTGTCTTTAAGCAGCTGCCTTCAGCTCAGGTCATGATCCCAGAGTCCTGGGATTGAGCCCCGCATCAGGCTCCCTGCTCAGTGGGGAGCCTGTTTCTCCCTCACACTTCCCTTACTGGTGTTCCTGCTCTTGCATTCTCTCTTTCTGTCAAATAAATAAATAGGGACACCTGGGTGGCTCTGTTGGTTAAGTGTCTGCCTTCGGCTCAGGTCATGATCCCAAGGTCCTGGAATCAAGTACCACATCAGGCTCCTTGCTCAGCAGGGAGCCTGCTTCTCTCTCGCTGCCTCTGCTTGCCTCTCTGCCTGCTTGTGTGTTCTCTCTCTCTCTCTCTCTCTCTGGAAAATAAGTAAAATCTTAAAAAAAAATTAAAATTAATAAAATCTTCTAAAAAAATAAATAAATGCCATTAATTGCTAATCATATGTATTTGGTTATTGTTAGGATTATTAGACTAAATTTCTACTTATAATGTTCTGATGTTGTCCCACATGCTACAGGCATAATATATTTTGGAATATCTGTCATTTCTTGCATAGAATATAGCTCATATTCCTTTTATGTCTATTCATCTAATCAGCAAATATTCATTCCCAGTTGTTGGTATCTATTTTTCTGTCTTTGTAAACTACTTGATGAGACAAACCAAATTTTTTGTTTCTTTTTATTTCACTAATGTTGTGCTTAGGAGTAGTTCTTGGTGTGATGCTTTTTTTCCTATTAACCCCCTTTAAGGTTTAGGATATTCCTTATTCAAAGTGCTTTTCTGTCTGCTCTCCACAGATGCTTACAACAATTTTGTAAGGCAGGTACTACAGATATTGTTAATTTACCCCAGCGGTCACATAGTGTCAAAGACCTCCTGAGTGTTTTCTTCACACTCCAGATTGCTCTCTGTGTGTTCAACAGGCATTTATCAAAGCCCTTGTAGGCACACTGAGAAGGAGCAATGACAAAGCCACTGTTTCTGCACTAAAGAGGCTAGAGGGGAAATGGAAGTAAGCAGGGATTACTTTACAAAATGAAACAGACGGGGGGTGCGTAAGGTGCCATGGAAGAGCATAGGAAGGACCCTTGCTCAGATCTGGGAGCCTTACAGAAGACCTTCTAGAGGACTTCTGTGAGCTGAGTGTAAGAGTTATCCAGATGTAGGAGGAACAGTGGGTATTCAGGCAAAGGAAGCACCAAGTGCTAGGTCTGGAGGTAGGAAGGCATGTTCTCCTCCAAAAAACCACCAAGAGTTCTCTACACTGTAGTGTGGAGTTCAAGGAGGAATGGCACATACGGTATGGGGGTTAGAGAGAGGCAAACTCCCAGAAGTTCAGTTATTTTGCTGTTTCAGGAATCAGGATGAGAGATGATGGGAGCCTGAATTAAATCTATTAGCAGTAGTGGTAGAGAAAGTTGGACGAAATTGAGTTAAAGACTAGACAAGACTTGCTAGTTGATGGTCTGTGAGTGAAAAAGAGGGGAGAAGGGTCTCTGTCTTAAGCAACTGGTGTGTAGTAGTACCTGTAACTGAGGGAGGGATTTCAAAGAAAGGATCAGGCTCAGACCCTGTTGAAAGGCACCACCTCTGTCCTAGTACAACCCCCACGAGTTCCCCCAAGATACCTTCACAGAAGGAGTACTAGGATGAATCCGTGTGTTCAATGTCAGTAAAGATTCATCTCCTTTTTTAACTTTTAGGTAAAAAATATAAACTTTTATTGTACCCCAGTCAGTGGATTATTTTGCCTGCCCTCTAGGACACATGCAGTCTGCTTTGGAGACAAT
The DNA here is from genome assembly GCF_022355385.1 of Mustela nigripes. Lineage (NCBI taxonomy): Eukaryota > Metazoa > Chordata > Mammalia > Carnivora > Mustelidae > Mustela > Mustela nigripes. Next base: position 50,167,680 of record NC_081557.1, on the reverse strand, counting down.
TGATAAACTGTCTATGAAAGTGCTTCGAAATTGTAAAGCCCTTTGCCAACGCAGAGGCAGTTTGGACTGTGATACATAGACCTGGCTCCAACTTCTCGCTCTGCCACTTTAGCTGATTACCTTGACCAGGTCATTTACTCTTTTTGAGCCATGTCAGTAAACTGGCAGTAATATTTACTCTGGAAGATTGTTGCTGAGGCCTGGAGATCATGTGTGTAAGGTATATAACCCAACGCCATATTATTATAAATGTTTAGTAAATGGCATATTTATGAATTATTGTGTATATAATCTTTTGTGTTTTGTAATTTAAAAAACAAATTTTTAATTGTAAAAAATACATAACAAAATCTACCACATGCAGTCCGTTGGTGTTAACTCTGTCTACCTTGTTGTGCAGCAGATGTCCAGAACTTTTTCATCTTGCTGAACTGAAACTCCATGCCCATTAAACAACTCCCCACTTCCCCCTTCCCCTACCTCCTGCCAATGACCTTGTACTCCTGTTTCTATGAATTTGACTCCTTTAGATACCTCACATAAGTAGAATATATTTTACAACTCCTGAAAATGAAAAAGGTACCGAGTGTAACTAAGCCATTATTCACCTTGTGCATAGGTATTGCCTGTGAGTAAAAATAGCCAAATGATTACATTTACTTTTCAAAATGGCTGTGTCGCTACTCTTCGGACAAGTGGGACAGAACCAAAGATAAAATATTATGCGGAGATGTGTGCATCCCCTGAGCAGAGGTGAGAATTGACTTTTAAAATATATATACTATATATTTAGATTTGTATATTTATATATATATATAGGCTTTATTGAGATTAAATTCACATACTGTACAGTTTACCCATTAAAAGCATACAGTTAAGTGGTTTTTAGTATATTCAGAGTTGTGCAAACATCACTACACATTTTTTTTTTACTATATTCCATGTTAGAACATTTTTATCCCCTCAGAAAGAAGCCCCATATCCATTAGCAGTCACTTGCCATCCCCCTCCATGTAGCCCTCGGCAACCACCAATCTACTATCTGTCACTATCAACTTGCTTATTGTGGGCATTTCATATAAATGGAATCATACAACGTATGGCCCTGTGTGACTGGCATCTTCTACTTCGCCTGATGTTTTCAAGGTTCATCTGTTTTCAAGGTGCATGAATCAGCACTTAATTCTTTTTTTTTTTTTTTTAAATTGTTTTCTTGGCCTAATAATATCCTGTTGTATAGATACAACACTTTTTTTTTCTAAAAAAATCCTTTTATCAGGTGGTGGACATTTGGGTTATTGCCACATTTTAACCATTACAAGTAACAGTGCTATAAACATTTGTGCACAAGTTTTTGTGTGGACATGTTTTCATTTCACTTGGGTCCATATGTAGATGGAGAATTGCTGGATCACAAGGTAGTTCTGTGTTTAACCTTCAGGGGAACTGCCAGACTGTTTTCCAAAGAGTTGGACCATTTGGGAATTGAATTTCAAGATTTTGGTAGATTTTTATTACTGGGAAGGTTCTGTGAGCTTTAACTGTTATGCTGAACCTAAAGAAATGATCAACAAATAATTTATTTTCAAACATTCATTTCATATATCTAATATGATTTGACTTAATCTGCCCAATTTATTTCCCTTTAAGAGTCTGAATTGTCACTAAATTAACTTTAATAAACATATTCAAAGGTCATTTACACTTAAGCATTGGTGGTATAGTGGTGAGCACAGCCACCTTCTAAAGCCTATTTACACTTATTAAAAGTAGTACCTTCTATAATGTTGTCACTGATCAGTATATTTTTGGGAAAGAGATGCTTTGGAATTGTCTTCAGATTCCAAGGTACATTATTTTGTATGTCTCTAAACCTTTGCATTTAAGAGATTTTTATTTTCTTTTGGGGGCAAAAAAAGGATGTCCTAAAGTCATTCAGAGTAGAGTTTAAAGGAAACCAAATTAGGGTAATGCTATATTTGGTTGAAAATAATGGATGATTATTAAAGTAATAACAAATAATCATGGAGGCAGTTGAAAAGAGGCTTTCCTAGACATGTTTTGGTCAACAGCAGTGATGACTTTGAAGCACATATTTGTAAATGTGTATTTATTTCTTAAGCATCTCATTTTTTTAGTCCCATTCCCCTTCTGTATCTGAGTCATGCTGTATCATCCCATAACATCTACTGAGTATTCTTCAAAGTATCAGGAAGCCATTTTAGTATAAGGCCTGGTATTGGTGTTCTGGACCATTAAATTGCCTGACCAAGGAGAAAAATCTAGATATACCGAAACTCATCCATGTATCATGTAACAAGGAACTCCCTTTAATGCCGTACAACTTAAGTTTGTGATCATGGTGTTTTCTTGTGTGTGATTCCTGCCCCCGCCCCCAACTTTGGTCTTGTTTTGTTTTAACGGAGTGAACTTCTTTTTGGTTTACAAAGTGTTTAAGCATCCCCTTTTAAAAATTATAACAATTTAAACAAAATTTAAAGTGGTAAAAATCAAGAATTTCAAAACTCCCCATCTTTCTCTTCAGTGACACTGCCTTCCTAGAAGAGGAATTGAAGAAACTCATTGAAGCTTTGATTGAGAATTTTCTTGAGCCTAGTAAAAATGGACTGATCTGGCGTTCTGTTTAGTGCACACCAGTACGCCATGACTTGGCACCGGCACATGGAACAGAACAACCAGGAATTCCATGCATTGAAGTCGTGTTAGCATTCTCTATCTCATCTGGTCAAGTATCTTTGCACTTTGATTTTCTTTCTTTCGGTGGGCTGATGAAACAAACTGTATAAGTTCGAAAGGAAATGATCTGGAGAGAAAGGATTCGAATTTTTTCATAATCTTGAACAAATGTCATTGCATTAAAAGTATTCTAGTAACACATTGTTCTTCCTTTAACAGAAAAAAAAAAACAATACAAAAGTGAGTTTTCTTATTAAAGTGTGATTAAGCTTAGTTCCGTATTGTACTTGTGTATAGCACGGTTTTTTAAAAAGGTAGATAAATGTTATATAGTTGTTGAATTAGCTAAGGAAATTAATCTATAAAATTGACAAGAAAATGGCATTGCTCCCAGCATAGTGTGGCAAAGTATCATTATTACATCATAGGTATTAACTTACAAAGTAGAGTATTTGAAATTGGGCATTTCTAGCTTAGAACAGATGTTACCATATGTGTTTCAGGTGCTCTTGGTGCAGTGTAAATTTATTGTATGTATTTAAAATTCTGACGTTTACTGAACATGAAACAATAGTGGCAATGCTCCTAGTGGCTTCGTTCTTGTCAGATTTCTTAGTGCCTTCTCAGGGTATGTTATGAATTAAAACAGTGTTCCTGCATTGACTATAATTTAGTCAGTTAATTTTCAGACAGTTATTTCAGACCAAACTATATAGGTGCTTCCCCTCTATATCAAATCAATTCGCCCTCCTAAAAATCTTATGAATGTAAATGAAAATCTTAATAAAATCAGATTCAAAGTAACTGTGCTTAAGGATCTTCTTGTAAGAATTAAGTGCAATAATCACAGCCTTCAGGTAGAGAAAAAAATCCGAACTGAGAAAGGAGCTCTTAATTTATTTACAAATATAACTTTGGAATTAAATTTTTGTAAGTAGATTTATTCCTTTACCAGATGAAATAATGCTAATTTTACTAAGAAATATAATATCCAGATTTTAGATGTTACCAAACATTAAAACTACATGTTTTAAAACTAAAGTCCAGTTTATTCTAATATCTTGCTGGCTACTATAGAATTTCTGATCTCAATAGTATAACTTATCTTTTTCAATGTGGAAAAAATTTTTGCGTATTTCTTTTCAAGTAGGCTCCATGCCCAGCATAGAGCCCAATGTGGGGCTTGAAGTCATGACCCTGAGATCAAGACCCAAGCTGAGATCAAGAGTCAGAGGCTTAACCAACTGCGCCACGCAGGCGCCCCTCAATGTGAAAAAAAATTTTGGAAGGTCACTTTTGGTTGATTCTCCAGTCTTCTAAAAATGTCTTAGTAGAGAAGTACTATTTAATTTTCTTAAAGTATATCCTGTCCTATACAACTCAGCAGAATACATAAACACATGTGATATAGCTAAGAGGTAACAGTAACAAGGCCTTGGGTGTAATCATACTAAACAAATTGCTAATGGGACATAACTGGTATTAGAGTATTTATTTCCTAAATAACAATAATAATAATAATAATAATATAACATTTAAACTAATTAGACTATTTAGTAAATGGTATGGTTTGTTGCAGCTTTATTAGCTAACATTTGTTTGAATCCATATAGTGCAAATATAATTTTCAAATTATTTTATTGCCACTATTGTTAATTTGTTCCTTCCTTTTCTATAGTTAGATCCCATATGACTGTAGTTAATAGACAGCTAAGTAAGTGTAGAGCACCATACTTCTGAATGACTTTGTTTTCAAAGGCTTTGTACTGACGAAGAAATGTGCAGACTTTTTTGTTTTATTTGCTTTTAAGAATGTAGAATGTAATTTTGGAGATAGCCTATATTCTACCAAGTAGTATGAACAATGCTATATATATGAAAAGTATGTATATTTGGCTTTAGTATCTGTTCCAGTGACCGAAGAACAAAGGGGAGCTAAAATGATATGCTAGCACATTCATAACCGCTAAAGCCATGCCATGATTGTCAGTCTATTATAAGGAGAACAGTTTTGAGTGCTTTAATATAATGCAACATTTAAGTCATCTTAATTAAGGTGAAAAGTTATTAAAGCCTAGATTCTTACCTCAAAAATTTAAAAATCCAAATTTAAAAATCAACAAAATATTACAAATGTTCTAAAGTGTATAGATTAGGGAAATTATTTGATTCTAGCCAAGCTCTCAAGTCTATCTTAGCATGATATTTAACATGAACTTGACACAGTGGTGTACAGTTGCCTAACGGTAAATTTAGTAACCCAAGCTGACCAGGAAAGACAGGAGTGCTCAACTGTAGATCTTAGCCTTGGGCTCTACAGTGTTTAACTTTTTCTTTACGAACAGTATCTTGAAAATGAATCCATTCTCATTCAGTGTGTAGATTAAAACTGGGCTTTTCTAGAGTTTTGGGGGAAAGGAGAGAACTAGTCTGGCAAGATCAAAGCATACATTGAAAATAATCAGTAGAAATAAACAAACAGATCAATAAGATGGCACAGGAAATGCTTCTTTTGAAAGGTAAACTGAGAGAGCTAAAAGTAGGGAATAAGCTGGCTGTGGGCAAGTTGTTTATCCATGTGTATTTGTTATAATGATGAACAGATAGTGAACCTTTTGTTTCCTTTATTAACAACCACTATAAAGAGGCCAAGTTTTTGAAGGTGAGAAAAAGTACCCCTCTTACTGATTCAATTCCTGCTAGGATGTTGTGTCTTAGGATCATATGGGAGCTGGAGAAGAGAAGACATAGCATAAATAAAACAGAATACCACAGAGATTATGAGAAAAAGTTCAAAGAATTCAGATCATTTAATTCTGGAGGGGAGAAAGCTATTAAGGTAATTTAATAAGTCTTAAGTTGTTTGTTGAATCTTTTCTTAAAGGACGCAAAGTAAGAAGTAATATGGCAAACTTTTCTGTCTTCAGTGAGGACAGAATAAAAGAATAAGGACCTTTTCCAAAAAACTAAATAACAAATTTAAGATTAAGGGATATACTAAATGTCTTTTAAAGGTTCTATCCAATACTTTTTTTTTTTTTTTAACTCAGGTTGGAACAACAATGATGTCATAGAGAGTACTGAAAGTAACATTTGAGTTTCACTCCATATCTAGAAGAATTTAGGTGCTTGCTTCAGCAGCACATATACTACAAGAATTTAGCTCATGAGAGTTTTTGTATATGTTAAGTAGTAGTTGCATGAGCGCAGTCTTCATTCATTGCACAGAGACCAGCTTGGATATTATTTTTTATTTAACCGGGCGAATTAAGTGAGACTTGAACACCATTTTGTTCATCTTGAAGAATGTATAGCATTATAGGATATTTGAGGGTTTTGTTTCAACTCTATTGTTATTTGGATGTAGTAACTTCAGCAGACAGAAAGATTCTAAGAGATTGGAAACTTTGGGGATATCCTTATATAGGAAATAGGGCTCCTGTTTCATAAGGAAGTCGCTTCTGGAATGGACACAACAGAGATATTAGCTGGAGTTTAATGGAGAAATTGTTCTATGAACTGCTGCTACTGGTATTTCTTTCCAGTGTTTTCCACTGATGTTTATGATGCTTGAAAAATCCAAATTTCGCTTGGATACATTTATTTTATGCCTTTTTCTCTCTACCTCCCTCCTTCCCCAGGTGCCCTCCTACATTTTGTTACTGTGAAAAGCTATTGCTCTATTACCTCACTGATAAGAAATCTTAACTGTATTCATCCAGAATGCTTTAAGCTGATTCATAAACTATGTTTTTTTTTACTTATTTTGTTACTATTATGAGAATATTTAAAACATTGTAAGAAGTAATTTTAAATCTATTTCATAGCCTTTTTTGGTCTGTCTGGATACTACTATATGCTAATTTATTATGGCCTTTTATAATTCATTTGTTTTTCTGAGATTGCTCTAGAAAGTGATGAGGAAAGAGTCCGACCAGTCGAAATGGGTGGTCAGTTGAGCTCACATTTTATTTCAGGTCTCCTTGTACTTGGGGCATCCAAAGCACAAAATTTTAGGAAATCTTTTTTCCCTTTTGTCCCCCAGAGCATCTTATTATAAGCCATAAGAAGTCCAAGTGGAAAGAAGAGAACCTTTCATTGCAGGACTTGACATGGCATGACTTTCTTTAGTTCCAGTTGAAAACCAAGTTAGTTTTTACTACTGGCTACTTTAAAATATTAACTATACTGTTATGTTCATTAATCCATCTTTTATCTTTGTTAAAGACCTTATACCTTAAAAAGAGGACATATAAGAATGAGTTAAGTGACCAAGCTAAGGGCACATGGCATGCTAAAGTCTGCTTTGCAAATTTTGCCACCAGCATAACCCTAAAGTAGAGGAACATGACGACTATGTGTGGGCCCAAGCCCAAACTCTGAAGCAGTCTATCGCTCATGAAATTTCATGTTCTATCATAAAAATGGAAGCTGAATTTTGCATTCCCCATAATAAAACTGTTTCAATGTAAAAATGATTCCTCCAGTCCTCACGGAAGCAGGTGCTGCTGGAAAGGAGCTCTGTGTTGATCAGAAGGCTGCTCAGTGGTCTCCCCTTCCCCACCTCAACTGCCACATCTGCCTGGAGGTACACACACCAACCTTAATGTGAGAAATAGAAACACAGAACATATCTAGCCGGTTCCCTACATTTTAAAAGCTGAACTTTGAAAGTCTTACTGCCAAATTAAACTGACCTGAAACAGTTACGTTATCACTGAACCTCATTTTCAGAAGTGTTGGCCACTTTGTTTTCATCCATTCACTGGCATTCCTTGACTGAGAAGGAGCATCTGACTATCAGCTCCCTGAGAGCAGAGATCATGTGTTACTATTTTTCATAACCTCCCCCACCCCCGTTGTAGTACGTGTTATAGAATGCTTAGTTGGCGACAGTAGGAATTCGGGGATTGTATCTTAAAGCAGCTAATAGTTTAAGAAGCAATCAAAAATGTTAATTTTCTGATTCCGTTTTTTAAACAAATCTCATTACTGAAATTTATAATAAATCATCTTCATTAAACATGCATACCCTTAAATACTCAGCTTCTTTTGAGAGAGCAGAACATATTCCTGTTTGGAAAATTATATGTAATGCCTAGTATTTTACACTCATAACAAGGTGTTGGCCTAGTAGGCTAAGAATGTACCTATGTAGACTTAGTATCACTGGGTATAGGTGCCACTTTGAGCCTCCTACTGCTGCCTTCCAAGTGAATCACAGCTAATTTGATACAATTTGATATATTTTTGTCCACTGTTATGATTCATCATACATCTCACAAGAGGCACTCAAGCAAGAGTCTGCATCTGTATATATGGTGAGGCCTTCTCGTTTTAGGCAAAAATAAACTTTGTATACATCACCGAATATGCCAGATGAAATATATGCCGTTAAGAATGAATTATTTTTCTGACTATGTAGCAGTAGATCAAAATTGTGCTCTTGTTTTACCTGTTCTTGTCAATATTTTCTCTTTTTTTTTTTCCGATGAAAACACCAGGGTGTATCATAAGTACTGCCTGTGAGAATTTGCACTTAAAGTGTTTGTGTGTGGATTTCTTGTGGTTTTAGCCAAATTAAGTGTTATCAGTAATAAACAGGCCTCTTTATAGGCATGAGTTTCTGCGTAATTTTTATTATCTTAGTTACTGTATGGTTCATAGAGTTTGCTATCCAAGTAGAATATGTTTTTAAAATATATACATGATATACAGAATCTACTTTCAGCCTAAATGAATCTTCTAGTTTAATATTTGGTAAATATGTATTGATTAGTTCATCGGAAGTCCCAGAAGAAGGGGCACCTGGGTGGCTCAGTTCGTTAAGTGTCTGCCTTTGGCTCAGGTCATGATCCCAGGGTTCTGGCATCAAGCTCTACATTGGGCTCCCTGCTTAGCAGAGAGTCTGCCCCTTTGTCTCCCTCTGCCCCTCCCCTTCCCTCACTGCCCCTCCCCTCCATGTGCACGTGTGCACTCTTGCTTGCTCTCTCTCTCAAATAAAATAAAAAATAAAATAAAATAAAGAGAAAGAGCTAATATTAAAGTCCTTTCCATTTTATTTTTGCATTTCACTCCTTCAGTTGACTTAATTTATCTACCTGTGTTAGCATCAGCTAACATAATAAGAAGCTAAATATATATATTATAATAAAACCTGTTATTCCCCATCTTTCCTCCCTGTCCTCCCTAAACTAACACTTCCTCATTTCTGTTAGTGATGTGACCATTGTCCTATCTTTATTTTCCTCTCTAGTTCTGGTTCTAATCATTAAATAGTCCAGTCTTGCGTGCAGTTTGCTTTAAATCAAGTCTTTGACCTTTATCCTTGTGCTTCATCATTTCTTTTTATAAATATTTATTGACTTGGAAATATGTTTGTACTGAGGGCACTCTAGAAGGCTAAAAAGTAGGAAAAAAGACACAGCAACCATGTTATTGCTAGAATAGTCTGTTTAGGATACCGTTCCCACTATCCCCACTGCCATCAGATCACCTTTATTCCTTATATCTTTGGAGTCAAAGCACTAGAGAGAAGGCGCAGTTGGCTAGACTTTTGTTACATGGCTTCCTCCTAGCTGAAACCAGAAACTAATAAAGGAGGGATTTGAACACCTAGCTTCCTTCTGAATGGTAGTAGGAAGTAAGCCATTGCAATTACCCTTCAATCAAGGCACAGTGGGAGAGTGGGGTGCCTGGGTGGCTCAGCTGATTAAGTGTCTGACTCTTGATTTCAGCTTAGGTCATAATCTCAGTGTTGTGAGATGGAGCCTGGCATCAGACTCTGCACTAGGCATGGAGCCTGTTTGAGATTCTCCTTCTCCCTTTACCTCTCCCCACCTTAAAAATTAAAAAATAAATTAATTAATTTTAAAAAGACAGTGGGAGAGAGTTAATTGACCAATTGGAAATTATGAGGAAGACAAAGGAAGAGGGAGGACATCTTAAGCACAGAACATAGCATAAGCCTGCCAAGAACTCTAAGTAGTTTGGTATTGCTGTATCGAGTAGGGGTGTGAGTAGAGAGGGTCCTGTGTGCTCTGCCTTGGAGTTTGTACTTTAGTCAGCAGGTGAGAGAGTACAGAAAGTCATAAGTAGGTTTCTGAAGTGGTGGTGGGGAGCTAGTATGAGAAAACCCACCCTTGGAAAGAACCTTAAAGGTCACCTTATCTAAGAACTCTCATCAGTTCCCACAATCTGATTTGCAAGTGAGGATATATATTTGAACCTCTCCCATGACAATTTGCCAAGACAAGTTGTATGTACACTTTAAAAGAAAGGCCAGTCGAGAGTTCTTTCTTGCAGTCAGCTGAAATCCACCTCCTACAGCTTCTACCCTTTGGTTGTACTTGGAAGCTCAATCTTATTCAAAACCTCATTTCCTTTTCACTCAAAGTCCTTTCCCCTCAGTCTAAATATGTGCATTTCAGCTACTTATTTCTTGTATGGCCATCTTCTCACCTTCCTGATCACCACATGACAGTTTTCAAGGAGCTGGATCCAGAATTAATAGACTAGAAATAGGGGTGCCAGCCCAAAGTGGGAAAAGGCAGATTTTCCCTTGCTATGGGTGGTGGGCAGCAGACATGGCAGGGAGGGGCTCTGCCCATGGAACACCACTGGACACCTCCTCACTTCACAAACAACTCCTCCCCTCACCCTCAACTCAAGCATCATCCCTTCCATAGAGCATTTCCTGACTGTTTCCCATCACCCCACCCCCCCATCCCTGCCCCAGCAGCCCAGATGGGCAGAGGCCCTGCTCTATACTGCCACAGCTCCCTCTGCCATCCTCTGTTTCAGCATGTTCCATGCCATAACTAAATGATCTGCTTGCATCTGGACTCTCCCAGCCAACCAGTCAGTTGTGAGCAACCGGTCAACTCAAACTGGGCAGGACCCCCAGTGCCCAGAATGGAGCCAAGCAGACAATGATCTCTCACAAAAAAGAAAGAATGAAAGAAGGAAGGAAGGAAGGAAGGAAGGAAGGAAGGAAGGAAGGAAAAAGTTCAGCTGAAGTGAACAGAATCGGAATTTTTTTTCAAAGATTTTATTTATTTCTCAGAGAGAGAGAGAGCACAAGCAGGCAGAGTGGCAGGCAGAGACAGAGAGAGAAGCAGGCTCCCTGTGAGCAAGGAACCCGATGTAGGACTTGAACCCAGGGCCCTGGGATCGTGACCCAAGCCGAAGGCAGCTGCTTAACCAACTGAGCCACCCAGGTGTCCCCAGAATCGGAATTTGAGCTGAATTTTCAAAAGCAAGTAGGCTGTGACTAAGCAAAGGGGAGGAGGAACACACCGCAGGTGAGTGCGTTCAACTCAAAGCAAAGAAATAAGTGAGCAAAACTGGGAAGCAAGAGATCCTTGAGATTTGCTAGAGGGCTTCCAGCCAGACTTTGGCTGCAGGGAAGTCATAAACTGAAGGGGAAAAAAACCAAACTGGGGCTAAATAAGTCAAGCTGGCATGGGAGAGATGTATTCCCTTCGGGCAGGGAGCAAGGGCAGGAAAAAAAGCAGCAACTGGGTCAGTATTTTTCAATTGTCTGCCAGTCCCACATATGCATACTTCCCCCTGGAGGACGGATCCATGTTCCATGAAACAGACTTGGCCCCTCTGCTCTGCGAGGAATCCAGATTCAATGAAAGCATCTCTCTTTACAGTTAGGGAAACTTGATCGAAGGGTCAAGCCAGGGATCCACAGAGGATTCCTACAGACCCGAAGTTGTCTTACCCCTAGTCTGCTGCTTTTGCCCCCATGCCCTGAGGATGGCTCTCGATAAATCTTAGTCTTCTGTTCGAAAGGGCCCTTCCTACTTTGATTCAGCTGAAAACGAAGATCCAGAGATCTTAGTCATGGAGCTGGTCAGTGGCTGGTCACAGAGTCACGGAGCTGGTCAGTGACAAATCTGGGACGAATACTCAGGTCTCCTGACTGGTCATCCCTTTCTCCTCCTGTATAAATATTACTAAACTACAAAGAGCAGAACAGTGAATAAAAAGTCGACAAGATGTAATTCACACCTTTAGAAAGACAAGAACTGATACAGCGCCGTGGGAGTCCTGTACTAGAGGCAGGTACAGAGAATCGCGCAGGACGGGAACTAAAGTGGAACCTTGAAGGAAGGGCAGGAGTTTGTCAGGCAGAGAAACAAGACCCTGCAGACATAGGAGACAGACAAGGAGAAAGCAGGAAGGAGTGTCCCGGGACGGCCGGGTTAAAGGTTTCTGATCTCAGCCATCCGCACTCCTGACTTACACCCTCTTTCTGGGTGAAATGTCCAAAGTTCCAACTAATGTTCTGAGAGTGCACAATGAGACAGAGGCAGGATAACCTCAACAGACATTCCCATTCAAGAACAAGAAGCGTGAAAGTTGCACAGTCTTCCTTAAATAGAACAATTCTGACTCCCACTAGACAAATGCTGTCCAGGCCTCCAGCCTGGATGGAAAAGGAATCTTCCTTGCTTGGGCCTTGGGTTCTACTCCCTGGGAGTGGCTCCCTAGCCCATGGATCTCTGTATTCCTTGGCTCTGTCCTCTGGACCATCCTTCCTTGTCCATCTGCTTCCTTAGCTATTACTGAATCAGTGGCACATGTCGGAGCTGACTAGCAGTATGAAATATTTCAGTCCCTTGAAGTTCAATCTGCTGGTATTTTTCCATGTACAACTCATTAAAAAATTTTGTGGGTGGCTCAGTCAGTTTAGTGTCTGAATTTTGAGATCGGCTCTGGTCATGATCTCAAAGGTCATGAGATCCAGCCCGAGATCCGGCTCCACTTCGGGCATGGAGCCTGCTTAAGATTCTCTCTCTTCCTCTCCTAAAACAAACAAACAAACAAACAAACAAACAAACAAATAAATAAATAAATAAAAATAAGAATTTCATGGGTTTTCTATATATCTACTTATGGTTGACTCTATCCTCTAAATGACACACTCACAATTGTTTTTGAGACCTCTCCCTAAATTTTATCATGCTATTTTGGATTAGGCTTCTGTTGATATTGTTCTTAGGATTCCAAGAAGACATTTTGTCTAGGAATCTACTAGCCATCACTAATTCTTTCAAAGGGCTTTATAAAGTGTGTCATGGCTATACCTTCGGTAAGATCTGCATCTCTGGGTCATATTCCTGAAATAACTCTATGCTGGCTAGAGAGCCTCAAGCTGAAAAAAGTTTTATTTTTTAACCTAGTAAGTCCTGCTCCTCTCTGTTCCCTCTAAATTCCTTTTGCCAGTTCTTTCTTTAGCTCACATCTCTCTTCCTGTTATGAGGTTACACAACTAGGAGCACCCAACTGACACTTTCAACACTCTGCCTAGAGCTAGCTCTCCATAGCCAAATAAAAACTTTCTGAGTATTTTCCCCCCATCTTCCAAGTAACCATAGGCAACTCTTTGGCCAATCATTCTGCCATTACAAAACACAGATTGACACTTTTTCAGCCTCCAGTAACAATTTCCTCACCATTTTTCCAGACTTTACTGTTTGCTTGCCATTTTTCCAATCTCCACCCTTCCCTGATCCCAAAGCCAATGCCTAGAATTTGCGGTTTTGTTAAAGGTAAGCATTTCACTTGCAGACACCAGTTTCTGTCAAGTTTTGCTGTAAAACAAAGTACAGCCACTTAGTGGTTGAAGACAACTATTATATGTCTTATAGTTATGCATTTTGGCAATTTGGACTGAGGTCAGCTTTCTGGTTCTTCTGGTCAGAGTGGGATTCACATATCAGATGGAGGTCTAGTTTAGGATGGCCTCAGTGGAGTTGGCCAAGCTCTGCCTCACGTGTCACCCATATTCCAGCAGGCTAGCCCAGGCTGCTTCCCATGGGTGCCTGGGCAGGGTTCCAAAAGGGAGGGATAAAGCAGCCAAGGCCTCTTGAGGCCTAAGATCAGAACCGGCACACTATCCCTTCTGCTGCATTTTATTGGCTAAAGAAAGTAATAAGGTTGGGTGCCTTGGTGGCTCAGTCATAAAGTATCTGCTTTGGGCTCAGGTCATGATCCCAGTATCCTGCGATAGAGTTCCCTATCAGAGAAGTGGGGAGCCTGCTTCTCCCTCTCCAGCTCCCGTGTGCTTGTGTTCCCTCTCTTACTATCTCTCTCTGTCATAAACAAATAAAATATTTTAAAAAGAAAGAAGGTAAGTAATAAGACCTTCCCAGATGCTAGGGAAGGGGAAATAGACTCCACTTCTCAAGGAAAGGAAGTAAGAAAGTCACACAGTAAAGGGTGTGGATACAGGGCAGAATGAGGATCATGGCTATTCTGACAGCTATATTGTACCTCCTCAGAAGCAAGCCTCATCATGAATTTGGTGTGCATCCTTCCCTTCCATATCTTTATAATTATGAGAACGCAAAAATACATTTTTTCCCGTCAGTTTTATATGTTTTTAAATGAATAACTTCATATATAATAAAGAATATGTGTAATGGAAATGTAAGATTTATAAGGAATAAGACACTTTCGTAAGACAGAAACAGAATTTTGACCATACATATTAATCACCCTATATATCCTTCCTAACCAAACATTCATTTCTCACCTGAACTACACAGTGACTTCCTAGCTGACCCTTACTACCTCTGGTCTTGCTTCTTCCAATCAGTTCACTGTAACCCACTGTAATCACCATAATCTTTTTTTTTTAACATTTTATTTATTTGAGAGACAGACAGACAGAAGATGAGTAGTGGGGAGGGGGAGAGGGAGAAGAAGGCTCCCTGCTGAGCCAAGAGCTCAACGCTCAGCTCCATCCCTAGGATCAGGACCTGAGTCAAAAACAGACACTTAACCAACTTAGCCACCCAAGCGCCCCCACAATGATCTTTAAAAAACAAAAATATCATCACATCATTCCTCTACTTAATAACTGTTCAGTTTCCCATTGACCCTAGTATAAAACCAAATTTATTAATAGAGTAGGCTTTTCATCATCTAGCTTCTATTTACACTTCCTGCCTCATTTTTGCCATTCATCTGACAGGTGCCATGCTTTTTCTCTAAACTAGTCGATCATTGGGTATTGACCAAAGAAAGTGACTTCCATCGTTCTCTGAACCTTCTCCAACCTGGCATAAATCACTGTTGTTATTGGCTCTTTCTTGTCTGTCGCCACTACTTGACTATAAAGGGCTCTAGGGCAGGGAAGCCACCTGGTTCCTCTGCTTGCCCCTAGGTGCCTAGCCAGCACCCGGCACCATGGATACTTGGTAATGGTTGAATGAATGCATGAAGAATGAATGCTAGGTTCTGGAGATAGAGATAAACTCCACCAAAAGCTCCTAGTCTCTCCTAGGTGGAGAACAGATGAGATAAAGAGACAGATAAATGACGGATAGATAGATCCATCATCGCTCTGATAAACAGCAAATGCGTGGTAAGGGTTGTGGATTTGAGTTTGCTTCTAAGTTCCACCAGGGGGCACTATGGGAATGCCTCAGGTTTCTCCTAAAAAATCAATGTTACTTCTTGGAAAGACCCTGTCCACTTTGAAGGAAATGTGATTTTAAACAGCAGTGCTTGATTGTTGGTTTGTTTGTTTTTTTTTTTCCCCTGCTCTGTTTTGTTTTAATAAGCTCCTTATTCAGTCCACTCAAAAGAGCCGTATCTCAGCCATCAGTGAGTTTGAAGGACCAAAGTAACCCCTATTGGCATCTACTTTATATCTATAATGGAATCATCACAAGAGTTTCCAAAAACATGATTTAATTTATCCTCCACATCAGCAGTTAGGATCCAGAAAAGGGATTGTTGTTATTATTTCCATCTTAAAGATGATAAATCTATGGGTCAAAAGGCAAAGAAATTTCTTCAAGGAATCAAAATTTTAGGTATCTAAGCAGGGACTTGAATCTATCTTCCAAATCCAAATGTGTTTATTCACTAAAACTATATTGAGTTCCAGGCTGTGTAAAAGATGATAGAAATACAAAGGCGTGCCCTCCAAATGTCTTAGAAGCAAAGACTGTCAAAGCTAGAGAGAATTTGGGGTAACACCTAATGAAGTATTCTCACATGCATAAGAATCTCAAGATCCTGTTGAAATGCAGATTCCTCAATTTTGTCCCCCACAGCACACAAAATTCTGATTCAAAAAGTTTGGGTGGGAATCTGGAAATGGAATTTTTTTTTTAATGTACGAAACAATGCTCTATTTCCTTCTATAGTTATAAACATTCCTGCAGTTATTTTCTGCCATTATAACTAGGAGAGGTGTCAAGTTGAATTATAATGTAAGAAAGTTTTGATTTGTCAACCCCCAACCCCCCTTACTACCTGTTCTTCCCTCAGTCTTTTGGTTTGTACTGAACAGCATTGCCTCCTCCCAAATCCCAGAAAGCCAACTCCATTCTGTTCTTTCTCTCACACTCTTCTACCCTGTCTATAACCAACTCTTTTTTTTTTTAAGTCTTGTTTTTGTTTTCGTTTATTAACATATATTATTAGCCCCAGGGGTACAGGTCTGTGAGTCATCAGGCTTACACACTTCACAGCACTTGCCATAGCACATACCCTCCCCAATGTCCATAACCCAACTGCCTTCTCCCTAACCTCTTACCCCTGACAGCCTCCAGTTTGTTTTGTGAGGTTAAGAGTCTCCTACAGTTTGTCTCCCTTCCAATCCCACCTTGTTTCATTTTTTTCCTTCCCTACCCCAAAACCCGCCACGTTGCCTCTCAAATTCCTCATAACAGGGAGATCATATGATAATTGTCTTTCTCTGATTCACTTATTTCGCTCAGCATAATACCCTCTAGTTCCATCCATGTCACTGCAAATGGCAATATTTCATTTCTTTTGATGGCTGCATAGTATTCCATTGTATATATATACCACTTCTTTATCCATTCATCTGTTGATGGACACCTAGATTCTTTCCATAGTTTGGCTATTGTGGACATTGCTGCTATAAACATTTGGATGCACGTGCCCCTTTGAATCACTACATTTGTATCTTTAGGGTAAATACCCAGTAGTGCGATTGCTGGGTCATAAGGTAGCTCTATTTTCAACTTTGTGAGGAACCTCCATGCTGTTTTCCAGAGTGGCTGCACCAGCTTGTATTCCCACCAACAGTGTAGTAGGGTTCCCCTTTCTCTGCATCCTCACCAGCATCTGTAGTTTCCTGACTTGTTAATTTTAGCTCTTCTGACTGGTGTGAGGTGGTATTGTGGTTTTGATTTGTATTTTCCTGATGCCGAGTGATGTGGAGCACTTTTGGCCATCTGGATGTCTTCTTTGCAGAAATGTCTGTTCATGTCCTCTGCCCATTTCTTGGTTGGATTCTTTGTTCTTTGGGTGTTGAGTTTGATAAGTTCTTTATAGATTTTGGATACTAGCCCCTTATCTGATACGTCGTTTGCAAATATCTTCTCCCATTCTGTCAGTTGTCTTTTGGTTTTGTTGACTGTTTGCTGTGCTGTGCTGGAAATGGAATTTTTCATAAGAACATCCCTTCTTTCCCACCATGATTCTTACGTGGATGAACTGTGGACTACTTTCATAAACATCAACCCATTGGTTTAATCCTTTCATAATATAGAGGAGAAAACTGAGGAGAAGTGAGTAGAAGTAGTCCCCCAGAAACTCCCCGCTGGATGTAGTCAGGGAGGCTGACCCAGGAACTGATAATGAGAAGCCTGAGGTAATGATGTAACTAAAGAATGCCCAACCAAGAATAGGACACCCTGGGTTCAACTTCAGGTTTTACCATCTTGCGGATGAATTGCTTAACTTCAGTAAACTATGATTTTCTCAGTTGTAAAATGTGGGATAACAACAGCTACTCCATAAGGGCACCTGCATGGCTCAGTGGGTTAAAGCCTCTGACTTCAGCTCAAGTCATGATCCCAGGGTCCTGGAATCGAGGCCCACATTGGGCTCTCTGCTTGGCAGGGAGCCAGCTTCCCTTCCAATCTCTCTCTCTGCCTGCCTCTCTGCCTAGTTGTAATCTCTGTTTGTCAAATAAATAAATAAAAATATAAAACAAAAACAAACAAACAAAATCTAAAACAAACAACAACAACAACAAAAACCCCACCTACTCCATAGACTTACTGTGAGGAAAAATGGAGATAAATAGTATAAAGGGTTTGGCAGACCACTGGCCCCCAGAGGACTCTTGATAAAGAGATGGATTGATGGGATTGTTTTGAATGCTCTTTCTATTTCATTTATTCTATTTTTTTTAACTGAGTAAGTACTATTGCCAGGCTTTCTGCTAGGCAGTCCTGCCTATATGAAGCTTGTGATCTAGGGGAGCAGATAGCCATTAATTATAGAAATAAGAAATAGCTGTTATAAAAAATGCTACCAAAGGAAAATATAGGGGGTGTTTGACTCATATGGAGATTCAGACAAATAAATATTCAGACATATTCAGACAAATAAAATGTCCTGAGGAAATAACTCAAAGGTTGAGTAGGAATTAGTCAGAAATCACACAAGGATCAGGAAAGAGCTTGGCAGGATCGAAAATGAAACTGTGATTCATCAGTCTTACACAATACACAGCGCTCCCCACAACACATAACCTCCCCAGTGTCCATCACCCAGCCACCCCATCCCTCCCACCCTCCTCCATCCAGCATTCTTCAGTTTGTTTCCTGAGATTAAGAGTCTCTTATGGTTTGTCTCCCTCTCTGGTTTTGTCTTGTTTCATTTTCCCCTCACTTCCCCTCTGATCCTCTGTCTTGTTTCTCAAATTCCTTATATCAGTGAGATCATATAATTCTTTTTCTGACTGACTTTTTTCACTTAGCATAACACCATCTAGTTCCATTGACACTGTTGCAAATGGCAAGATTTCATTTTTGATGACTACACAGTATTCCTGTGTGTGTGTGTGTGTATACACACACCACATCTTCTTTATCCATTCATCTGTTGATGGACATCTAGGTTCTTTCCATAGTTTGGCTATTGTGAACATTGCTGCTATAAACATTCGGGTGCATGTGCCCCTTCAGATCACTATATTTGTATCTTTGGGGTAAATACCCAGTAGTGCAATTGCTGGGTCATAGTGTAGCTCTATTTTCAACTTTTTGAGGAACCTCCATACTGTTTGGAAAAGCCTTTCTTTTATCGTGCCTTGATATTTATGTGAAAATTTTGATCTTTTCCCTTGACCCTTTCATTTCCACTTCAATCTTTTTTCCACTTTTGTAGTATAAAGCCTAATAACTAGTAACATTTACTCAAAACTAATATTGTCATCCCACCATACCTGCAGGGGACACATTCCAAGCCCCCCAGGAAATGCCTGAAACCATAATACTACTGAACCCCGCATATACTATGTTTTCTCCTATACATGTGTACCTGTATGTGTACATGATAACATTTAATTTATAAATTAGGCACAATAAGAGATTAACAATAACTAATAATAGATCAAATACAGCTATATAACTAATAAAAGTTATGTGAATGTGTGTCTCTCTCTCAAAATATCTTATTGTACTGTGCTCGCCTTTCTCGTGATGATGTGAGATGATAAATGCCTATGTTAGGAGATAAGGTGAGGTTAGGGTGTCAGCATGGTGATGTAGCATTAGGCTACTGTTCGTCTAACAGAAGGAGGATGATCTGTTTTGGGACCATCATTGACCTCAAGTGAATGAAACCACAGGAAATAAAACTTAGTAAGGGGGACTACTGCATACATTTTTCAGTTTTTGACTTTCAGAAATAGGGATTATCTATGTTTTTAAAATTAAAAAAAAAGAAAACCACCTTGCTAAATAACAAACAGCAACATACGTCAAGCTCTTAGAACTTTAGCTCTGCTTGGAAAATACCTATTCTCTTTTCACACAGTTATTTGAACTGGTAGTATAATTTAGTTAGATTTTAATTTGCATTTAGTTAAACTTGGAACCCTGTATTACTTACAGTGACCTTAAAACTCCATTCTGAGGCAAAATTAAAATAAAATATTATCATGGAGGAAGCTCTAGTCAGTACTGGGAAAAGTAAATGACAGCAGGTAAATTTGGGAAGAAGACCAGAATTTGAGACACCATGGAGCTGATTTTAAGTTTCCACTTTTTGTTTTTCAAAGATTTCATTTATTTGACAGAGAGAGAGCACGAGATCACAATAAGGCAGAGAGGCAGGCAGAGAGAGAAGGGGGAAGCAGGCTCCCTGCTGAGCAGAGAGCCAGATACGGGTCTCAATTCCAGGACCTTGAGATCACGATCCACGCCAAAGGCAGAGGCTTAACCCACTGAGCCACCCAGGTGCCCTAAGTTTCTACTTTTCAATCCTCAGTAGCCCAAAACCCAGAATTGGGACTCTGGGTAAGGACTGGGGGAGTCCTTACTGGGTCAGGACTCTCTCTCACATTCTGGCTCAAGAAGGGACTAGAACTCCTCAGACTCAGAGGGGGAATATCTCGTGATTCCCTTTCGTTTTCTCTTTTTCCTACCCCACACATCTCCCCCAGGCAATCTCACAGTAGTGGCCCCAGTGGCAGTGGTGGTAGTGAGGTTCCTATGGCTGTCTAAAACTTTGAGTTATCTTATGTATTCATCTACATACATTAGGACCATCTCAAATAATGCTGTAAATTTTGTTTTCAGCAACCAACAGGGTGTGGAAACCCCCACTGATCTTTTTCTCTCTGTGTCCTCTTGCAACTTGGCCCAGACATATGAAGTCAAGAGAAGCACACAACAGAGTAGAGTTGTTTGAAGGCCAGGTTTCTGGCCAGAGAACCAAAAAGAGAAGTCTCAGGGGACTGGAAACTATCATAGAGACTGCAGAGAGGGAAAAGCTCAAGAGATCCACCCCATGATTCCTGGATTCACCCCTTAGCTCTGCATGCACAGATCTGATGCTAAATCGCATGTCATAGACCGAAGTACTGAGGTATGGGATAGACCACTGTCTAGATCCAAAGGTGATGCACAACTGGGACAGATCTGAATGGCATTGCAAACACTTTGGGAATTGAACTGACATTGAAACCATGGCCACAGAAGGCAGATCAGAACTTGTGGCCTGAATCCAACTGAGTTAATTATATGCTAGCACAAAAATATTAATATTTTCCATAAGATTTAAATAAGACACAGACGACACTTATATATTCAAAAATACCTAGTATTTAATCCAAATTATTCTGCATTTGAAGAACCAGGAAGATCTCAAGTATGAGAAAAGGCAATCAAAGGACATCCAGGAAGAAATAACACAAATGTTGAAAATTATAGAAGACTCATAAAATGTTCCAAGAAGAATGATGAATACTTAAAAAAAAAAAGATTTTATTTATTTATTTGACAGAGAGGAAGAGAGAGAGGGAGAGGGAGAACTCTTTCCAGTCTGACTCCCTCTCCATTACACTTTCCCTCCTAATACTTCTGATTGAAAAAATGTTGACATGGCCATGGGCCTTTATTTACAACTGAGTAGTCATCTCAGACTGCTTTCTGCCTACAGAAGTTTGGGGGTTATAGTAGTTAGAGTAACACCCCTCCTAAAGATGCCCATGTCCTAGTTCCCCAAACCTGAGACTTTCAGGGTATGATTAAGTTAAGGATCTTGACATGGGGAGATTATCCTGGATTGATCTTGGTGGGACTGGTGTAATCACAAAGGTCCTTAAAAGAGTCAGAGGAGAAGGATGTGACAGTAGAAGCAAAGTCAAAAAGAAATGTAAACATGTTATATCTATGGTTTTGAGGATGAAGGAAGGGGCTATGAATCAAGAAATGCAGGCATCCCATAAAACTGGAAAAAGCAAGGAATAGATTCTCCTCCAGAGCCTCCAGAAGAAACAGCCCTGCAGACACCTTGACTTCAGCCCAGTGAAATCCATTTCAGACTTCTAAACTCCAGAAATGTAAGATAATAAATTTGAGTTGTTCCAAGTCACTAAGTTTGTGGTAATTTGTTACAGCAGCAATAGAAAACTGATACCAGGGTCTGATGGCATCTTTTTTCTTCCTTCCTTCTTTCCTCCCTCCCTCCCTTTTCTTTTTTTTTTTTTTTTTTGGGTATTTTCTTTGTCTTTAACTCAAACTTACAGTGCTTCTTCTGATAAAATTATCTTAAAACTTTTTTTTAAAGTATATGTATGTATGTAATCTCTGTACCGAACACAAAGCTCTAACTCATAACCCTAAGAGCAAGAGTCACATGCTCCACTGATTGAGCCAGCCAAGTGCCCCTCATTTAAAACTTTTGATTATTTTCTATAAACCTTATTGGAATTCACTCTGTTAAAAGCCACCTCTATATTTCTTTTTGGGCAACTTAGGCTGAGAGTTGGGATGCTGTGGTACAATAATGTTAAGATTCTTAGAAGCATTTTTGCCAGTTGAAATAGTTTACTTTATAGAGAACACTCTTTTTTTTTTTTTTTTAAAGATTTTTTATTTATTTATTTGACAGGCAGAGATCACAAGTAGGCAGAGAGAGAGAGGCTGAGCAGAGAACCCGATGCGGGACTCGATCCCAGGACCCTGAGATCATGACCTGAGCCGAAGGCAGCGGCTTAACCCACTGAGCCACCCAGGCGCCCCAATATAGAGAACACTCTTAAGACTCTTTGAAGTTCCCTTGTTTACCAGAAAGACTCTAAGAAATGCCCTTAAGATTCTCTGAAGCTCTACTAGGCAATGCCTTTAAATCTTTCTAAGGTCGCAACAATGAGTCTTTAGAACCATATTTTTGAAAGCTTTACCTGGAGGTCATACTTCACTTGTACCACCCTGAGCTTGTTGCACAACTCTCTCTTTTCCTGAGAGCCCTTTATTGTGCTTACTTGTTTACATCTGTTTTCCCTCGTGAGTCAGGGGTTGGATGTGCTATTTCTCTATGTCCTCAGCATCGTGACAGAGGTGCTAAGTATTTTTTTTTTAAGATTTTTTATTTATTTATTTGACAGAGAGAGATCACAAGTAGGCAGAGAGGCAGGCAGAGAGAGAGAGGAGGAAGCAGGCTCCCCGCTGAGCAGAGAGCCCGACGCGGGACTCTATCCCAGGACCCTGAGATCATGACCTGAGCCGAAGGCAGCGGCTCAACCCACTGAGCCACCCAGGCGCCCCAGTATTTGTTGAATGAACAAATGAACATTGCCTGGCGGGGAGAGTGGGGAAGTAGCCTAGTCAGACAATAATAATAATGTTTTTGCTTAAGTGGCCATAGGTATGTGGTATAGATCAATGACCCAGGATCCCAGTTTTAGGTTTGATAGGTCCTAGATTTGTCATGCAGCGACCCTAATCAACTTCACCCTCTTTACCTTCGGTCAGAATTCTGCCTTTCATGATGGCTCAGATGTCAAGTCTTCTGTGAAGTGTTTCCTTCCCTCTGCTCCTCCACAGCTCTCCCCGCGCAGCGCGTCGTCATGAGGAACCACCTCATTTACTCACCTGGATTCCCCCATCAGAATCCAGTAGTGTCTGTACTTCCACCCCCGATCCAGAAGGGTATTCGGGGGGTGGCGCTGTTCAGCCGTACACCAGGGAAAGGGAATTCGTCCTCCCACACCCGCGCCTCAGTTTCCCCGAGCGTGAACCGGGCATCGTGGAAACATCTTGCCAGGGCTGCGCTTTGGTGGAGGGCCCGCGGACCCTGAGGGCAGTCCCGGCGCCCGCGGAGGAGCTAGGGGGCAGCCGAGGCAGAGATGGCGAGCGCCGGGAGGCGTCAGAGCAAAGGAGGGCGGGGGGCCTGAGGCGGGGCTGCCCCGCGGGCCCGAGTCCGGCGGGGCGTGGCGACGCGGGGCGGGGCGGGGTGGGCGGGAGCGGCGCGCGCCGGAGCTTGGCCCGAAGGTCCGAGGGGACACGCGCGAGAGCCGGCGATGGGCCCCGCGGCGGGGCTGGTAGCTTTGCTGGCGGTGCTGGCGCTCCGGGCAGGGGACCCGTCAGGGGCCGCGGCGCGGGGGGACACGTTCTCGGCGCTGACCAGCGTGGCTCGCGCCCTGGCGCCCGAGCGCCGGCTGCTGGGGCTGCTGCGGCGCTACCTGCGCGGGGAGGAGGCGAGGCTGCGCGACCTGACCAGGTGAGAAAAAGCTCGCGCGCGGTGGTCCGGGAGGCGCGTGAGGCGGGGAGACTGAGTCAGAGGGCGTGACCGAGGCACCGTGCTGTAGGGTGGCGGGTGACTCAGTCTTATTTTAGCTCAGCGTGGGACCTCAGACACCGTTTGAGAGTAGGGTTAAGACCCTCACTAGACCGTAAGGCTGAGACACCGCGTGGCCCACTGTGGCCGTCGGACTCAGTGTCCCCCTGTGTGGGACCCCCGACACACCTTGGCATGAGATAGAGGAGAAAGAGACCGAGCGTGACCTTGGGGACGCTGTATCACACAGTGTGGAACCTCGAACTCCATCGCACACACCCAGTGGCACCCAGGGCCATCTTCACACAGCCAAGTTGATGCGCTGTGGCAAATTGTGGTGGGAGTGACTCAGGCCTAGTTGGAGGACCTCATAGTGCATGCGGGTGGGTCCCCAGGCTCTGTGCCACAGAGACACAGCGCGACTGCAAGAGTGAGAGGGAGAAAATACAGTGTCACTGTAGCCACGTGTGTGACAGAGAAGGGGTGTTTAGTAGGAAGTGACATTGTGTGACCCTGTGTGAGATTTACGTGCCTTTGGGACTGGATGGGCACGATGGTATGGATATGTCTGCAGCATTCTGGATGCTGCTTGTACAGCTCAGTATATGAATAAGGTTTCGTGTTCATTAACTCATTCAGTGGGGGTGTTGCCTATTCTGAGCCACATACTTTTCCAGGCAGTGGGGATAAAATGGTGAGCAAGACCCAACTCTGACCTCAGGGAGCTTGGAGTCGGTGGCATCATGATTATTATTCAGAGATGTCCACTGTCTCCTTTGTTTTCAACTCTCCTTCTCTTCCCATATTTAATAAGAGTTCTCTAAATTCTAAATAAAGGGGCGCCTGGGTGGCTCAGTGGGTTAAGCGTCTGCCTTCAGCTCAGCTCATGATCTCAGGGTCTATGATGGAGCCCTGCATTGGGCTCTCTGCTCAGCAGGGAGCCTGCTTCCCCCTCTCTCTCTACCTGCCTCTCTGTCTTCTTGCGATCTCTCTCTCTCTCTCTGTGTCAAATAAATAAAATCTTCAAAAAAATATTTAAATTCTAAATATGAGATAATTGAGATTTAACATGTATATATTGAGACCAAGAAAACAGTAGGGAAAACCATACTTGATACTAGAGGATACTGAGTGCAGCACACACAAGCCGATGCTCAGCTAATACTGTTTGCCATACAAGCAGCAAACTCGAGTGCTACACACTGTGGCATAAAAGACTGTAGACTTGGCATGCTGGGGCATTGACTATCAATATTGACTATCAAACTGAAAAATGAATGACTGTATTGTGTGATACATTGTGATTGAGTATGTTGTCTCTTCTCTGCTTAGGACATGAAGAAACCTCCAGCAGTGCTGTAACAACATAGCTATATGAATAAATTGAAATATGTCTTACATCATCTGGCCCTCTCCTGAGCTGAGGCCAACAGAGAGCTGTCTCACAATGCACCGCTGATATAGCTAAGCGAGTGTATGCGATAGTAATACTAAAATTCTGGGGTGCATGGGAAGAAGGCATGGGGGACACTGTGGCAGTGGGAGAGAGCCCTGTTGGAGAGAATCAGGCTATGTGTGGAAGCGAGTGTGAAAGATCTTGTTACTCAATGGCGACTGAATGATAGTGTGATTTGGTATGTGCTCTTAAGTATGTAGCTTGCATATAAGCAGTTATATGTGTGTTTAAATTTACTATCAGTTTTGCATAGTGTGAATTGAATATACACACATGCACACATACAAAATGTATTATAACACACACATACAAAATGTATGTGTGTGTTATAATAGTAAAGGATAAGTTCAGTAATTCTTGTCACTCTTCAGGGTTGCATAGTTGCCCGGTGTTTTATGGGCCTACTCTATAAAGCAAAATGTTTTAATTCTGTTCTTAGTCCACATGCATCGGAGTCTAGGTTTATTGGTGGAAATAAAAGACTCTTCTCTTTGATTTGAGATTCCACCAAGTTCCCTGCTTCCATGTGCTCATTCTCATACCACTAATCTCTTTAGTTGGGTGACTCAGGTAGAGATGGGGGCTGGGGGCAAGATCCTGATGCCAGGTCTCCCAGGGAACAGGTTCATAACAGAGAGATGGCACTGTGGATCAGGGTGACTGATGGAGGGGGATGGGGGACACTGATGCTGGTCTCTTTTACTGTCTCATCACCATTGTCATCGTCACAGCTTTTTCATTGAACCCTAATTTCATTTGCTCCTTACACACATGCTTTGAAATAGGTTTGTATGGCTCTCATAAACAAATGAGAAATCATTTAAAATATAAGAAAACTAAAGTTTAGTAGCCTTACCTGAGATTATACATTAATCCAGGACTAGGACATAGTTCTTTTGATTGTTTCTTGCTATTATGCCATCAGGTCCTTACTGCTTGCTTTATCTGTTGTGCCAGGACCCAGACCAAACCCCATAACTGCTGAAATTTTATGAATAGCTGGAGTACATAGTGGTTAAGAGTCTGGATGCAGAAATTTAATAGACCTTTGCTTGAATCCTTGGCTCTGACCTTGGGCAAGGTCCTTTACCTCTTTAAGCATTATTTTCCTAATCTGCAAAATGATGATAATGATAGCACCTATCCCACAGACTTGGTAGAAGGATTAGTACCATGTAAAGGCATTTATCATATTGCTTAAAATGTAGTAGGTGCTCAACAAATGTTAGCTCTGTGTGATTTTTTTGTTTATTTTGAGACTGCCTGGTGAAACTAGACTCCACCTTTGTCTCTAAGCAGTAACTAAGATTGTGAGAGCCTAGATAATAAGAAAGATTCAGAAAAATTCTAGATTCTCTTCTCCTATGAGCTATGAACATTTAATTTCAGAAAGTTTAGTTTGATATCTTAGAGACTGTCTGTTCCTTAGTCAATGCTCTAAAACCTAGTGAGATATTTGCTTTCTAAAACAAAAATTTTGGCAGTTCTACTTATTTTCCTTATAATCCCAATCTGGTGATCTAATGTGACTTGAGATGTTATTTCTAAGGACCTCAGTAGATAGTCTTCTTTAAATTTCTGAATTTAGAAATAAAATATTTTGGGGGTGCCTGAGTGCTCAGGTAGTTAAGCGTTTGCCTTCAGCTTAGGTCATGATTCTGGGATCCTAGATCTAGCAGAGGCTGGCTTCCTGTTCAGCAAGTTTTCCCTTTACCTCTGCACCATGCCCCCCATGTACTCTCTTGCTCTCTCTCTCATATAAATAAACAAAAGCTTTTTTAAAAAAAGAAATAAAATATTTTTCAATGTTGAAACTACTCCTTACCCCAAGTTAATGAATAAAAATTTTACTAGTTAAATATACATATATATATATATATATATATAGCTTTTTTTTTATTTTGCTATTTCAGTTTTAAAAAGCTACCAAGATTGAAAAAGTATTACCAGTAGCAGTAATTTTTGTGTTATGAATTAAGCATTTGGAATGTCTCAGAAGAACTGAGACACAGCCATTGCTGAATTCTCAAGGAGAAACATATTGAATTAAAATAGCCTACGTATTGCGGCTGGATAACCTATCCAGGCTATGTTTAATGCAGGATTGGGTTGCAAATTTTATGTGCAGATTCTTGAAGCAAGGATCTGATTTTCTACTCTCAGCAACATTTGCTAAAGCAAAAAGCCATTTAGGAAAACTTAAGGTTTGAATTCAGCATCCAGTGATTCGGTCTCTGAAAACCAGCTATTTGCTCAGAGGCTGGGAATAGGGCCAATGTTTGGATTCCAAACCAGTCTCAGATATCTGTTGATAGGTTTTTTTCTTTGTGTTACAGAAAAATGATGTATCTGAATGCCGAACTGAATTATGTGCTGCAGTAGAGATCAAACCCCTGCCCTAAATAAACTGACCCCATAACACAAAGTACCATGCGAAGAGAACAAGGCATTAGGGCTTTTGAATGCTGGAGGACATGGGGGAAATTTTCACGTCTCTGCCTTGTGTCTTTCCTCTGATGCCTGTTAAACATCCTCAAGCACCAAATGAAGAATCTATTTATTCAGTTATGGAAAAGATGATGGAAAGAAACAATAGAATGGTCATGCTGAAAGGATCCAGAGAGACCTTCTAGATTAGACCAGTTCTGTCATATTACAGAGGAGCAAACTGAGGGACAGTTGGAGGCCAGGTCTCCTCCAATCCAACTGTCTTTAAAATTACTGCCCACTCAGCCTCAGTTGTCCTTGGATACTTACTCTTCAGGCTGGATTCAAGCCCAAGTCTCTGCTTGTAAGTGTTTTCGTCTAGCAATGAAATATCTTGTACTAAGTAGTTCCATATGGAGCTGGAGCAGGAGCAGGAGCAGGAGAAGGAAATAATGGGCAGTAAAAAAATAAAATAAAATAAAAATCCCACCCCAGGAGGCTGGTTTAGTTTTTAAAACTGTAGAGTACCCATTCTCAAAGTGCCTTGTTTCAGAGATCAGAGACATCCTGGGACTTGACAGGGTTCTCATTTCCTCTCTGGGGCACCAAGGCCCAGATTCTCCTCCCTTAGTTTATGCTTGAATTCAACTCTTGGCTCCCTGGAAGCACCTGGAGGCAAGTCATCTTCTATTTCAGGCTCCACCCTTGAGAAACCCTTAGGTCAGTCTCAGTTTCAAGGCAATGAATCCCCCAGCCCTACCACTCCCTCTGTTCTTAACTTTCACCCCTACCTCCTCACTCAAGTCTTCCACTCTAGCCAAAGAATGCCTATTTTCTCACCACTCTTGAGCACATGCCTTTAAACCCATGTCCTCTTCACTTTGCACACACTTTTTTCTTTTTACTTCCATTGTTGTTATTATATTACTCCTGGAATTAATAATTTTAAATCAAGGGAAAAAATTTTAGAGGGCATGCCAACAACTCTTAGGTCTGCCTTATTATCATCAATAAATTGTAATCATGTTAATCCCAATAGTGTGTTAGAAATGGAATAATTGTAGTATGCCAGGAAAGGAAACAGCATCTTTTGCTGATGTGAACACTGTTTTAGGACATCTGAAAAGGAGAGAAATTAACTAGAAAGATGGTCACTTTTTCTACACATTTGGCAAGCCAGAGAGGCTGGATGCCTGCTGGACCACCCCACATCCACCTCCCCCATTACAGCTACTAGTTTTTTATGTGGAATTCTTCCTGAATATCTCCCTTGAATCTATCCCGACCTCTGCCCCCACTGTCATTATTATGGTTCAGACCCTCCTTACTCTTGCTTCCAGTTTTGAATTGACCTCCAGACAGTTCTTTCTGCCTCCACTCTTCCCCACTTCTGAACCCCACCCTCGCACAGATTCGTATATGTAAACATTTCCTAGTGTATCCAACTCTCACCTAAAACCTTTTGGCAGCTTCTAATTGCACTCAAGACAAAACCCAAATTCCTCAGCAGGGCCTGTGGGGTGCTCTTCTCTTGTCCAGTCTGACCTACCCATCATCCTCCCAACACACCTAGGGTTCCAGCACTACTGAACAGCTCAGAACTCCCCCTACCATTTCTCTCTGTCCCTTCATGCATGTTGAATTGTCTCTGACTGCCTCTCCTCCCTTCGTCATGTCTTGTCTTTTCATCCCTAGCATCTAGCATGGAGTCTGCCATCTAGCAAGTAACCAGTTTAGACCGACTTATTAATGAACACATACTTGTCAAGCCGCTGTGCTTTTGTATATGTTAGTCCCATTGGATCAAAAAATATTCTTCCTGTGATACAGAGAAGATGAGCATGGGTCCTGAACAAGGATGACATGCAAATTCGTGAAGCATTCTGTATTTTTTGAATCACTGTGATGTATGCCTGAAACTAATGTAACACTGTGAGTCAACTATACTCAAGTTAAAAAAAAAAATTCTTCCTTTTTTGTTTTAGCTCCATGGAAACAGTATGGCAAAATCAGCTGAGAGCAAGCTTCAGAGTCAGGAAGATTTGGGTTCAGATCTGGTTTTGTCACTAACAGTGTGGCCTTGGTTTCAAATTTTTCTCTCTTCATTGTTGGTTTGATAAAATCTAATCTGAGGGTGGGGGGATTAAATGAGACAAAATATATATAAAGCACTTAGCAGAATGCCTAGTACGTGGAAAAGGCTCAGTAAGTAGCAGCTTTCAATTGTTTAATCCTTTAGGACTCAGATCAAGTGCCATTTCCTCCAGGAAGTCTTCCCTTACACCTTCTAACTTCCGCCTGGGTTAGGGGCCTTGCCTCCAAGTAGCTGGAGCGTTACATAGCTCTTTATAAGCTCTCTTCTCTCCTAGCTGGTATCAATTATTGCAATTAATTTCACAACATACTTGAGCTTCTACCAGATTCTAAATATTGATAAGAGAGTGATGAGCGGAAAGATTTTCTGGCTTGTGAACTGCTTGAGAGCTCCACCCTGTCTTGCCTTTGAATCTTTAGCATCTAGTGTGGTCCCTGATGTACAGTAACTGATGAGCAGAGACTGACTCATTGAATGAACAAATGGATGGACCTCCTTCTCTTGTCTTGGTAGTTTTCATGTTCTTTGAGCTTATTGGCTAGAGGATTATGTGAGTTGCCAGGGGTTCATGTTTCATTTTTAACTACTCCAAATGCATATACACTATGCCAGCCTTTGCTAGGGGTGGTGGCTGTATCAGTAAGCGAGATCGTTCTACTCGTCTCTTCCAGATTCTATGACAAGGTGCTTTCTTTGCACGAGGATTCGGCAACCCCTGTGTCTAACCCTCTGCTTGCATTTACTCTCATCAAACGCCTACAGTCTGACTGGAGGAATGTGGTACATAGTCTGGAGGCCAGTGAGAACATCCGAGGTAATGAGGAGGAGGGCTGGAGGGTAAGAGAAGATTCTGTCTCCTGATTCTGGAAAGGAGAGAGATTCTGGTGGAATGTGATGAAGGGTAATGAAGTGGGTAGGTATTACTCCATCTTCATAGCTTTTGTTATTAACAGAGAATTAAGGTCCTCTTGTTAATATGTCTATGTGATTGTACATTAGAAAGCACTTTTGGGGGGCCTGGCTGGCTCAGATGGTGGAGCTTGAGACTCTTGATCTTGGGGTTGTGAGTTCCAGCCCCATGTTAGATGTAGAGCTTACTTAAAATTAAAATCTTCAAAAAAAAAAGATGCTTTCATGTCCATTATCTCATTTGAGCTTCACCATAACCCTATGAAGAAGTACAGGTTATATCATTCCATTTACATATTTGTCTAATAATTTCTACTTGATTAAACTATAATGTGATCTGAAGCAAGGTCAGTTTCCTAATTTATTCTACTTTGTACTTGAAAAAATTTGTTGACTTTGGGGAGATTAGGAGGAAGAACAGTTATCCCCACAAAGTGCAAGATTCCTGGAGACAGGATGGAACAACATGCGTGTGCTTTAGTTTTTACTCTAGAGCTTATGTTCCTCATTCAGAAGATTGTATTAAGCCTCCACTCTGCACCAGGACTCTGCTAGCCATGGGAAATAAAAACACATAAAACATGTTATTTGCTCACGAAAGATTTGAAGAGGTGGTTATGCCTAGCCTGTATTAAATGCTCACTGCCTGTTTTTTGAATGGTGGATTGGTGTTTTTACCACCTTGACAGCTCTGAAAGATGGTTATGAGAAGGTGGAGCAGGACCTCCCAGCCTTTGAGGACGTGGAGGGAGCAGCAAGGGCCTTGATGCGGCTGCAGGATGTGTACATGCTCAACGTGAAGGGCCTGGCCCGAGGCGTCTTCCAAAGAGTCGCTGGCTCCGCCGTCACTGACCTGTACAGCCCCAGGAGGCTCTTCTCCCTCACGGCAGATGACTGCTTCCAAGTTGGCAAGGTAAAGGTATCCAGAGAGAGAGAGCGAAGCGCTCAGCCCTTGTTTTTTTTTTTTTTTTTTTTTTTTTTTGTGGATAAAGGAACTATATCCTGATTGCTTTTACATGCTTTAAGTCCTTCCAGCAAACTTGGAAATTTGGTATAATTCTCCATTTTCAGATGAAGAAGCCGAAGGTCAGATACGGTAAATAATCTGCCCAAGGTTACACAATTTTAAGTAGCAGAAATAAATTCTGAACCTGGGTCTTTTAACCCTGAGTCCCATGTTCTTTCCATAATAACTAAGATGATCACATACGCAGGATATTCTGGAGAGTAAAGGGAGTGTTACTAGTTATGGCCGGACGACAGATATAAATTGGGACTGGGAAAAATGGTCCTGGGGTCACCCTAACAGTAGTGCCCTGCCAGCAGATGAAAGGCTGGGTGGAAAGGAGAAGCAGGGTTCAAGGTTGGGGAAGGGGAGAAGAGATAGAGATGTGAGGTAAGGTCACGAAAACTCAGCCTCCTGAGACTTTCTGGAATCCCTTGCAACATTTCCTGAGCATTTAGAAGTATTGGATTAAGGTAGTGTCAAAAAGCTGAGGCCATTCACTGAAGATTACTTGAGGAAATAGACTTCAGGAACCTTCCATATGAGAAATTTAACTGATCTTTGATCATAACTTATAAGCACACTTGAGGTTATTTTACAATATATTCTTTGTTAGCCTTTGCCACAAGAAGTAATGGAGTAAGTCCTTTTTAATTTTGAAGATGTGTATTGCAGGAAAGTAAATTTTCCCAGCCCCTGCAGTATTCATTAGCATATCTGAGACTGGGCCTCATGTGCCCTGATTTTAAGTTTTAGAGATCGGTCTTCCAAATTAGTGCAGAGTGGGTTGCCCTAAGCCTCTCTATGTACCATTTTCCCTTCTCTAGGATTCTGAATGGAATCAGCTCAATCATCATGTTCATGGCTAATTTAAATTTCAGCCAGGTAAAATAGTTCTGTGTATGGTACCAATATACACTTCATTTGTGAAGCCTTTCTGAAACTAAAACCATATGTTGAAAATGCAGTAAGTGCCTTCCTGAAACCCTCACTGGCCATCTTTATTTTTGTCTTGATTCACTTATTTTAAAAGATAAAACATTTCAAATATAAGAAAACTATATAAAATAATATAACAAGCAATTATATCTATAATTGAGGTGAAATATGTTAAAATTTTGCAATGTTCATTTCAAATTTTTAAAAAGGAATTTATGTAAAACAGAAGGCATTAAGGTTAATATTAAAAAATGAATTTACATATAGCTCAATAAAGCCCCCCTTCTCTTTCTCCTCACCACTCCTGACCCCTCCCTTCCACTCAACCCTTGCCTGGGTGCCCAGGAACTGTCCTAAGCCATACAATATATGTGCACTATCCTGAGTCCAGCTTCTTTCAGCACACTGGATCTGTGAAATTTATCCACCTGTTGCATTTATTAATAGTTCATTCCTTTTTAGTGCTGAGTAGTATTCCGTTGTATGAGTATACTACATGCTGTTTATCCAGTCTACTAGAAATGGATGCTTGCACTTTTTCCAGCCTGGGCTACTGTGAATAAAGCTGCTATTAACATTCTTGTCTTTCTGTGAACAATTGTTTTTATTTCTCTGGGAGTGGTCTTGCAGGGTCAAAGAAAAAGCTTCAGTAATTATTAACGTGTGGCCAATTTATTTCATCTACACATCTCTAATCTCCTCCTCCATGGATTATTTCAAAGCAGACCAGCCTTTCTAGTTTCTGAAATTCTTAGTTGTCTAATTGTAGTTTGCCACAGTCATGTCTATTGACTGTTGCTCATGACTGATTATTTCCTGATACGGTTTATTATGTTTGTGAGCTTATTTTTAGCAGGACTTTTTTTCCCCATCTAGAGGAATCTCTGTGACTGGAGTTATGGGAATATCACTCCAAAGTGTTCTGGGTTTTCTTTTTCCAGTACTCTGGTGGTATCACTGGCCTAAGATTCCTTTTTTTTTTTTTTTTTTTTGGAGTACATTATATCTGAGTGATTTATTTATTTTATAATACAAAGTTTGTGCCTTTTGACCCCCTTCACCCATTTCACTCTCCCCCTACTTCCCACCTCTGGCAACCAGTCTGTTCTCTGTATCTATAGGCTCGGGTTTTTGTTATTGTGTTTTTATTTTAGATTCCACGTATAAGTGAGATTGTATGGTATTTGTCTTTCTCTGTCTAACTTATTTCACTTAGTGTAATGCCCTCAAGGTCCATCCATGTTGTTGGAAGTGGCAACTTTTTCCTTTTTAATGGCTGAATAATATTCCATCGTGTGTGTGTGTGTGTGTGTGTGTGTGTGTGTGTGTGTGTGTGTGTCTGTGTGTGACATTTCTTTATCCATTCATCCATCAATGGACACTTAAGTTGTTTCCATATCTTGACTGTTGTAAATAATACTGGCAATGAACATGGGGGTGCATATCTTTTCGGGTTAGTGTTTCCATTTTATTTAGATAAATACCAGAAGTGGAATTGGTAGATCAAACTTCTGTTTTTGATTTTTTGAGGAACCTCCGTATTATTTTCCACATTGGCTGCACCAATTTACTTTCCTGCCAACAGTGCATAGAACTATTGCTCTATGTCCTTGCCAGCACAATTTCTTGTCCTTTTGATAATAGCTACTCTAACAGGCAAGAGGTGATATCTCATTGTGGTTTTGATTTGCACTGACCATAGATCCATTTTGATATTGATTTCTTGGCCTGGAGTTTCCTGAGCTATAATGCAGATTCATACCCTAAACTCACATGAAACATAGGCTCAAGACTGTGAATATTTTAAGGAGACATTTTGCTTCCTCCGAGCAATATCCAGACAGAAACAAACCAGTTTTCTTGACTCTTTGCAACAATGGGTAGATTTTTTTCTGGTCTACCTTTCCTTTAAGGTATAGTTTTTCATGGATTTCAGTTTTATGAGTGTGTCTTTGTTCTAGTGCCTAGGTTTTGGAAGGTGTAAGGAGAGGCTCATGTGGGCAGTATAACCAAATTTTGCTAAGTACCGGGATTACTAACACTGCCCCCATCCTAAGCAGCTTCAGCATCTGCTCTTAAGCTCATTGCTGAGGTTTTTAGCTCCTTTTTTGTTTCTGGTACTTGGGTATATTCCATTCTTTCTTGAAAATATATCATAAAATATTTGTTATATTTTATTCAAAAGTTCCAAGTCTTTTTGCTTGGAAGGATTCCAGTTATCTCAATCTACCATATTTTTGGGACTTGGGAAAACTTAAACAAATTGTTAACTTTGCAGAAAAAGTTCAGTCATTTTGGCTGTTATTCTTCAACTCAACCTTTTTACATAAACAGGAAAAGTAAGGATCAGAGAAATAACATGGCAGATGAATGGCAGACCTGGAAGAAAAGCTGATTTACTGTTTTAGATTGCAGAGTTTCAGTACCTCTAGGTTCTTCCCTGTCTTTTTGCCGGTTGGAAGTTAGAGTAGAATTAGAATTTTTTGTAAGAGTGCTTCCAACTCCGTGATTTTATAATTCCATGCTGTCTCCAACATCTACTTCCAGGAAATTCCACCTGCAGTGCTGGCATTCTAGTTAACTGTAAGCTGTTAAAAGACAGGAACAAGCTCTAGTACACCTTGCCACATTCCCGCCTTCCAACATTTAATATAGAAAAAAGTCACTGGGCTGTTTGAGCATTCCCATGTGGGTCTAATACATTGTGTTGCAATTATTGATTTACTCTTGTGCCCTTCATATGACTATAAGCTCTTTAAGGTCAGGGATCACCAGATACATTGCAAATACTCGGTAAATATTGAATAAATAAATGAGTGAATTCAGTCCATTTCTCGCATTGCTATTGGCAGTATCTTTTTAAAAACCCAACACTCACAACTCTAATTAACTTAACCCATGCTACCTTTTGAAGTTCATTTCTTGCGTCTCCTCACCTTAGGCCATAACACAGTGTCTAACTTGAACACAAGTTGCTTTTGGCTCTGTTTCTGCCATTCCTTCACTTTAAAATGTTCTTCCTTTCAATCTCTGCTCATTGAAATTCTTTTCTTTCTTCAGGGGAAGTCTACCTCAGATGCCACTTCTTCCATGAAGCCTTCTGAGATTCCCAAGTCTCTCCCTTCTCTGACTCCATGACATATTATGCGTTTTTCCTTTGAGTATTCGTGCATTTTGCCCAGTATTACAGTTAACTGAGTTCATATCTCTCTTCTCCCCATATTATAATTTCCTTAAATGCAAGAACCCTTGTGTCTTTGCTATGTCTAGAACAATGCATTGGATATAATGGATGGTTCATAAATTGAATTTAAATGAATTTGAGATGAAAACTTGCTTGCTTGTGTTCTATAGGCCCTCTTACTCTTTGTCATTTCCTTTCCTCTACCTGTGGATTCAGGCTTAATGATGGTACTTATGTTACCTACAGGTGGCGTATGACATGGGGGATTACTACCATGCCATTCCGTGGCTGGAGGAGGCTGTCAGTCTCTTCCGAGGATCTTATGGAGAATGGAAGACAGAGGATGAGGCAAGTCTAGAGGATGCCTTGGATCACTTGGCCTTTGCCTATTTCCAGGTAGGGGAGTAAGGGAGGCTCACTACTTTTATCACAATAAATATAGTGCTTTATATCTGCTTGACAATTTCCTACACATTTTCATGTCTCAATTTATTTCATCTTCCCAACAGGACCAAATGTGAGTCAAGCAGGGCAGTTGTTTTATTATTTCCATATTTCACATGTGAGTAAACTAAATCTCCAAAAAATTCCTAACTTGTCAGGAAGTTCATAGAGCTGGGATTAGGGCCCAAGTCTGTTTTACTCTTAGTCCGGTGCTCTTTCCAGCACCTTGACTGCTTTAAAACCATCGTCTTCTGTGTAGGAGGCAGGCTCCCACCTGTAGTGCAGCAGGGGCATTGACAAATGTCTAACGGGTTCATAGTTGATGTAGGGCACTCTTTTACGCTGTCAGCAGCTTCTGTCTTCTCACAGGTGTTCTGTCATGATATTTCCATATCCAAGGAAGAAGTTTGATTGTTATGGTAGGGGCCCAGGGCAGGCTGTCCCAATATGGGCCACTTTGGCATAAAGATTATTTTGAGTTAAAGTAATCAAAACCCAGCAGATGCAGGAAAAACACTCTGCCTCCTTGCAACTGCCAAGATTATGTTGGAAAGGAGAGTCTGTAACAGGCAGAAAGCTATTAACAGAGACTCCCCTTGACCTAAGAACTCTGCACAATAGGGCAACTGTGTTTCTCCAAACATCTCCCTTCACCTTCTTGCTGATGAACTTTCTCCCCCTTGTGTCCTATGACTCTACCCTTCTTAACTCATAGAAGCTTCATGTTGCCTCACTGTCTTTAGAATTTTGTGTCTGTGTGGATTTCTGTGCCTACTACATTTGATTTTCTCCTGTTAATCTGTCTCATGTCCATTTAATTCTATGTCCAGCTAGAAGGACCATGGGCAGAAGAAGGACTTCCTCCCCGACATTATCCTCTCCCATCTGCAGCTGAGTCCAACTGTAACTATGACTAGGGTCTGGCTATCGAGCTGGTGTCACTGGTTTGTAGTGACACTCAGCGCCTCCTCCAGGGATTGCTTTTCCTTGGCACTTGATCTATGAGCTGTTGTAGTTCCTCTCGTGGAAGCTCATTTCCCTGAATAGGGAGATCTGCTGTCCTTTTATATAGCTAATCTGTTTCCCACCAGAATTGTATAGTCTTCAAGAATAAGCTGGAAATATTGTTTACAGAGCCAATTCCTTAGAGTTTCCAAAGCTAATAAACCATTTCTGCTCCCTACGTTCCTTTCTCTTTCCCCCTTTTCCTGAGAAAAGGGAGGAGGACTTGGGTGGTCCAAACCCACATGTTGCCGCCAAAACAGATTTATTCTCAGAGTAGCAAATGGGCCTGTGCCTCTCATGGAAGTTCCTGGTAAGTGGGTCTTTGTTGTAAGACTTTCCAGGGTGCTCTTCCTAATGCGCCTGCTCAATTGCTCTGTATTAAAGCTCTAATAGAATCACTGTAGTACAACTAAGGCAAGAAGAAATTGGATTTTAATAGAGGAAGAAAACGGAATTGACACAGAGACTAGGAGAAGATGAACTCAAGCAGCTTACCCTGAAAAACAGGCTTCAAATGCAGCGCCTGAGGACTGGTTTTGGCTTTTTTACCCTCTGAAGACTCAGGTTTCTCCTCCGCTCACTGGTAGACTCTCCCTTTCCACAATTGTGCTTTGTCTGGTAATTTTTATTCATCTCACAAGGCATAGCTCAAATGTCACCTACTTGTGAAGACTTCCTCAATTCTCCTCAGACTTCTCAGACTCCTTTGTGCCCTTACAAATATTTTTTTACACGACAGTAATAGAACACATCAGGCATTGTCTCATAGACAGTTATGGTCCCCTTTTTAGCCCTTATAAATTTGGGATAGTTGTGGATCTTTCATTATCATATAAAATATGTGATATATAATTATTTGTACTATGAAAATATTATATGTAATATATAATATCATATAACATATAATACTTATGATGAAGTTCTAGAACCTAGGTGAGGTTTGGTGGGCTGAGGTCCGGAGCCGATGACCAAGAAAGAATTCTTGAGACATCTTTGGTGCAAAATGGTGGTTTATTAAAGCACGGGGACAGGACCCGTGGGCAGGAGGAGCTGCTGCCCCGGGTTGTGAGGGATGGCAGGTTATATACCTTGCGGTTGGGGGAAGGTGAGGGGAAGGGAGATTCTTGGTGGGGTGTTATGATCCTGCTATCATTTACATTCCCTTCTACCTCAGCCTCCTCCAGTTTATGATGGGGAGGGAGACATTAGGGCTTTAGGAACTGAGAGTTATTTGCCTCTGGAAATTTGTGCTATTGATAAGGTAACCTCCCTGTTTGTAGATCTCTAGGACATCTGTAGAGCAAGGGAGATT
>NC_081557.1:50031501-50129028 GCF_022355385.1 Mustela nigripes | reverse complement strand
TTTGCCTCTGAAAATTTGTGCTATTGATAAGGTAACCTCCCTGTTTGTAGATCTCTAGGACATCTGTAGAGCAAGGGAGATTCCTTTTCTGCAGGATTGTGATTTCTGCAAGTTAACTATTTATCGTTTTATGGCAGTCAAGGGTGCCTGAGGAATGCTATACATATTACGGAGGGGAGCGGGTGGAGAGGGGGGTGGAAGGTGCCAGCTTTTGCTTTGTCCTCTGCCAGCCTCCTACTCCCCCATCACTTATATAATAACTTTTCATGATATATTTTAGTAAAAAATTATTTCAGTAATTTTTTAAAAAGAATTTATTTATTTATCTGACAGAGAGAGATCACAAGTAGGCAGAGAGGCAGGCAGAGAGAGAGAGGAGGAAGCAGGCTCCCCGCTGAGCAGAGATCCCAATGCGGGACTCGATCCCAGGACCCTGGGATCATGACCTGAGCCGAAGGCAGTGGCTTAACCCACTGAGCCACCCAGGCGCCCCTATTTCAGTAATTTTTAACGAGAGATAGTTGC
This sequence comes from Mustela nigripes, assembly GCF_022355385.1. Lineage (NCBI taxonomy): Eukaryota > Metazoa > Chordata > Mammalia > Carnivora > Mustelidae > Mustela > Mustela nigripes. The sequence continues at coordinate 50,128,503 of NC_081557.1, read as the reverse complement.
GTAGTAATTAAACCACAGGCTCCGAAGTCAGACTGACCTGGGTTCAAATCTTTAAAAGGTGGATAATATTGATGCTGTTAGAAAGTGGGAGGAGAAGGAAGTAATTCTTTAATATTCTGAGTGCTTGGCTGAGACATCTTTGCAATAAAAAAACAGATTAATAAGAGGAAAAATACACAGGAGGTGGGGTGGAAGAATGAGAAACTCCTTGAAGTGGCCTCAGCCTCCACCTTAAATACCATTTCCAGCTAAATACAGTAGAAAGAAAGGTATGGGGGGAGGCCAATTTTGGGGGGTTACCAGGAAATGCCAACAAGGGTAAGGTTGTTATGCAGATTTAAGTGAGCTTTCTCCATTGATAAGATTCTTTTGTGAATCAAGGGGCCTGAGTGATGTAGTTGGTTAGGTGGCTGATTCTTGGTTTCACCTCATGTGGTAATCTCAGGGTCTGAGATCAAGCTCTGTGTCAGCCTCCATGCTGGGTGTGGAGTCTGCTTGAGCCTTCTCTCCATTTCCCTCTGCCCCCCACCCACACTCTCTCTCTCTCTCTCAAATAAATAAATATACCTTAAAAAAAAGATTCTCTTGTGATTCAGAGTCATCCTTCTTTTCCAGGTACACAGAGGGAGACACAAATGGAGGACTCCTTTATAAATACAAATTTCTCTCACAAAAGGGTAGCTTCTCTGGTTTTCAGAGCTTCTCCTATGTCTGCCATTTCTCAAAATAATTAGCTCAAAATAATCCTTTTGCCAAAGAGACATATTTTGGGGTGGCTTATTTTGCTCCCCTTCTATGCTCACCTCAAAGGGGTTGTCATGAGGAATAAATGAGCTAATACATGTAAAGCCCTTAACACTGATCATGACATGGGCACTCAACAAATGTAAGCTATTATCACTACAAGCGTACATTCACCTTGTTCATGTAACATTATATAGTGTACACATTCCATTCAAAAATAACTTTTTTCATTTTTTTTTAAAGACTTTCTTCATTCATTTGAGAGAGAGAGAGAAAGCACAAGCAGGTAGAGGAGCAGAGGGTAAAGGAGAAACAAACTCCCCACTGAGCAGGGAGCCCGATGTGGAGCTTGATCTCAGGACCCTAGGATCATGACTTGAGCCAAAGGCAAACACTTAACTGAGTCACCCAGGTGCCCCAAATGTAGCTTTGTTCTATTTATTTATTTATTTATTTGACAGAGAGAGATCACAAGTAGATGGAGAGGCAGGCAGAGAGAGAGAGGGAAGCAGGCTCCCTGCTGAGCAGAGAGCCCGATGCGGGACTCGATCCCAGGACCCTGAGATCATGACCTGAGCCGAAGGCAGCGGCTTAACCCACTGAGCCACCCCGGCGCCCTGTAGCTTTGTTCTTGATAAAATCTAATTTTATCTCATGAAAGAGCCCTTGAGTTATAAAAATATATAAAGTTGTATTTTAGTTCTCTTCATCTCAAAAGAATTTGAAAAGCTATAACCTTGAGTTAATAATCTGATGTTACCAATACAGTACTTAAGTATCCCTCTGTTAACTATTGAACAGAGTAACTAATGGTATTAAATAACTGCAAACAATCTATATGTCTAGGTCATCTGTGATATAGCTTTTAAGTAGAATGAAATGCAGCTATTAAAAATGTGGTCTCTATATACAAGAAAATAGTATTCAGCCTTAGGAAAGAAGGAAATTCTTGCCTGGATGGCTCAGTCAGTTAAGCATCTGCCTTTGGCACAGGTCATAGTCTTGCGGTTCTGGGATTGACCCCTGTGTCAGGCTCTGTATTCAGCATGGAGTCTGTTTCTCCTTCCCCCTCTCCCTCTGTGCATGCTCTCACTCTCTCAAATAAATAAATAAATAAATACAATCTTAAAAAAAAAAAAAAAAAACGGAAATTCTGACACATGCTACAACATAGATGAACTTTGAGGATATTATGCTAAATGAAATAAGCCAGTCACAAAAAGACAAATACTGTATGATTGCACTTATATGAAGTATCTAGAGGAACCAAATTTATAGAGACAGAAAGTAGAATGGTGGTTACCGGGGACTAAAGGAAGGGGGCAATTTAGAGTTGTTTGTTGGGTCCAGGGTTTCAGATTTGCAAGATGGAGAAATTCTGGGGATTGACTGCACAACAATGTGAATGTAGTTAATATAACCAAACTGTACACTTAGAGATGGTTAAGATGGTAAATTTATGTTGTGGGTTTTTTTTTTTTTTTTTAGATTTTAAAAATTTATTTGATAGAGATACAGTGAGAGAGGGAACACAAGCAGGGAGAGTGGGGAAGGGAGAAGCAGGCTTCCCACTGAGCAGGGAGCCCTATGCAGGGCTTGATCCAGGACCCTGGGATCATAAGCTGAGCCAAAGGTAGATGCCCAATGACTGAACCACCCAAGCTACCTACTGTTGTTTTTAAGAATCATGTATATATTTAAGAGAGAGAGGAAGAGAGCATAAGTGGGAGGGTCAGAGAGAGATGGAGAGAATCTCAAGCAGACTCCATACTCAGTGTGCAACCGCTCGAAGGGTTCAATCTCATGACCATAATAAGATCACGGCCAGAGCCTAAACCAAGAGTTGGACACTTAACCAAACGTGTCACCCAGGTGTCCCTAAGTTGTGTGTTTCTTTCCACAGTTAAAATATGCCATCTCCGGGGCTCCTGGGTGGCTCAGTGGGTTAAAGCCTCTGCGTTCGGCTCAGGTCATGGTCCCAGGGTCCTGGGATCGAGCCCCGCATCGGGCTCTCTGCTCAGCAGGGAGCCTGCTTCCTCCTCTCTCTCTGCCTGCCTTTCTGCCTACTTGTGATCTCTGTCTGTCAAATAAATAAATAAATAAATAAATCTTTTTAAAAAAATGCCATCTCTGAAGATGATATAAATGATATAAAAAGTCCCCCTGATGACAATGTAGAATAAAACAACCAGGATATGAAAATGTATAACAAATGTGAATGTGTAAACGCTATACCTCTTCTAAAGTGCTTGGAGCCCCTGGGTTTCAACAGAGCATTTCTTTTTCCTGTCTCTTATGTTTCATAGTGTGCTTATTGTTGCTTTTATCACTAAACATGAATGTTTTTAAAGGCTTTGTTTATTTGAGAGAGCAAGCACAAGCAGGGGGAGCAGCAGAGGGAGAGGGAGAAGCAGGCTCCCCGCTGAGCAGGGAGCCTGATGCAGGGCTTGATCCCAGAATCCTGGGATCATGACCCGAGCCAAGGCAGACATCTGACCAACTAAGCCACACAGGCACCCTGAAACATGAATTTTTAGCATGCAACAATGAAATGACCAGAAGGATATATGATTCTATCAGTTCATCATCATTCCTTGGCGCCCAGGGCAGGATGGCAGCCCACCTACACTGGGTTCTTTTCCCAGTTTGTCTGGAAAGCCCCTGTGTACTTCTGAACATGTGTAGCTCAAGGTCAAATGGCAGTGGCAAGGAGAGGTCATTACTATGCAGTGGGAATGTTTCAGGTTTAGTTCTTCCTTTGGCTCCCTCCTGCTACCTTTGTAGACTATAGGAAGGACTGAGCCTGGAGAACAAATTATATTTTTACTAGGGTTTTTATAGTTTCATGTTAAATTAATAATGAAATATACCAAAATAACACCACCTTCCAGTTATGTGGTTTTGCATGCTTTAAGATTTGAGGCACTTTAAGAAAGTTTATTTTCATTTATGTTTCTACCTTTCCTGGTAAGGGTGGGAATGAGTCATTTGTAAAATGACGACACTGAGGAGACCTGAGTTGCATTAGGGGTGAAAATCCTGAATTAGAACCGAGAACCTCTACATTCCTAGTCTGCTGCTCATTTCAATGAGTCTTATTGTCTACTGGTGGTAAGAGTATTTTACAGTTTTTTTTTTTTAAATCCATTTAATGATTTGGTCAAAGAAGATATCCTCAGTGTGGCTAATGCCTCCTTTCCTTTCTTTTTGTTTTATAGGCTGGCAATGTTTCCTGTGCCCTCAGCCTTTCCCGAGAGTTTCTTCTCTACAGTACGTAATGATAGACGATCAATGAGCCACGGCTCTGATTCACTGGGAAATCCCTTCTGCTCCTGGCCCTTAATCCCTGCAAGGAAAAGACAGCTATGTGTTTTTATTTCTCTAATATTATAATCCAAGCCACATTTCTAATTTTGGATTGAATCTTACTGATCAGTATATCAGGGGGAAATTTTTTGGTTTGTGGGAAAATGCTAAGGAGGTAACAGTCTGTCCCTTTCCTCTTCCACTTACAGCTGGGTGTACGTTAGTGCTGCTCCAGGAACAAGGCCAGGACTGGACGCACACGAAGTCAGTGAGAGCTGTGTGTGCAAGGGGACTGATTCCGCAGGATTATTTTGGCTGTTTTTTGGCTGTTTCCACAGAGATATCAGTTCTTCCCTTTAAGCCAGAGCTCGCTTGGCCATCAAGCACCCTGCTCTGTTAGTGCAGGGTTCAGCTTTGACCCTTCTCACACATCACATCACCAGAGTAGAACAGGAGCAAGAATTCCCAGCCTAGTTCTCTGCTTGGGTATTTTTAGGTAAAATTTTGGTGGAAGCTGGTTTCCCAGGCTTTCCTTTAATAAGATAGTGAGATACTAAAGTAAGTAAATAGTCACTGTGATATTTTAATATTTATAAAGTGTTTCACATAGGACTTCACAGTTGTATGTATTTATTGCTTTTTAATGAATCCATTTAGTAACATTATTCCATTCTGGAAACTGGGCAAACAGTAGGATGTGGAAGTAGCCATATGGTCTGGAGACATGTGGGCAATTACTACAGGCAAAATGATAACCCAGTCCTTCTTTCTTTCTTTTTTTTTAAGATTTTATTTATTTATTTGATAGAGATCACAGGTGGGCAGCGAGACAGGCAGAGACAGAGGAGGAAGCAGCTCACCGCTGAGCAGAGAGCCAGACACAGGGCTCAATCCCAGGACCCTGGGATCATGACCTGAGCCGAAGGCAAAGGCTCTAAGCCACTGAGCCACCCAGGCGCCCCAACCCAGCCCTTCTTTATTTCTTTATGTTTGGCTATTAAAATTTCTGCCTGTCCCAGAGAACCCAAACCATGTGCAGTTATAGGTGGAACAGGACAAAGCAAATTAAAATTACCAGTTCCATTTCTGGCCTTGTAGTATTTTCACTGGGGTTTGGGGGTCATTACTTCTATTCTCCTTAACTTCATTTTGCCTCTTGTTACAAAAAGGTTGGTAACTTTTTCCAGGGGTGTGGTGGTGGTGGTTAGAGGCACACTGAACTCCTCAGAGAACAATGCTTTGGGATCATTAGAACAATCCAGTTTGTCCTTCTGAGAGGCACTAAAACTCAGGCACAGAGGCTAGCAGGCCATGGGTAGCTGCCAGCCCATGGACCTCTTATAGTCACAGTGGGCACCAACAGGTGGGCACAGATAAGATACAAGACCCCAGGGGGAACCCAGGCTAGAACCAAAGCCTAGAACCCCTCCGTCTCACACTGCACTGCTCTATATGTAGGCCAGTTGGGAATTTTGAAGGATCTCATAGACTGGGAAATGGATTAGCTTTCACTGCTGTAGGGAAGAATAGGTTGGGTCTCTCTGCTTTAGGCTCTGGCTCTCTGGACTTCTCTTTCATGGCAGTTACGGGTTTCATTGTGAGTAGTTATTTACTGTAGCTTTTCTCCATTAGGCTCCAAACTCTGGGAGGTTAGCCTCTAACACAGTACCCAGTACCTTGTAGATTTTTACTGAAAATTTATTGAATGGGTAAATGAATAAAGGAAGGAAGGAAGGAATGAGTTAAGCTTCTTCCTAATACATAAAACTTACCATCACACTATAATAGAGCTGCCATCCTTATGATCCCTTGATCTAACAGTGTTAAGTACCACTTTCTTCCCCAAAGTCCTTTGCACCCTCAGATCTACTGGACCTATATCAATCTTTCTTAATACAGGTAATCTTCTGGGATTGAGGGCCTTATATCCTCCTGTGCACGGACACGGGAGCTTTTCAGGGTGGCCAGTGGCTGGTTGCATGTGACTGGGAAGCTATAGGAAACCTTGGCAGCACTCTCTGAGACCATTGTTTGTTAATCTGTATTATTCCCTGCTCTGATTTCTTCCAGGCCCAGATAATAAGAGGATGGCCAGGAATGTGTTGAAATATGAAAAACTTTTGGCAGAGAGCCCCAACCAGGTGGTAGCTGAGGCTGTCATCCAGAGGCCCAATGTTCCCCACCTGCAGACCAGAGACACCTACGAGGGGTTATGTCAGACCCTGGGATCCCAGGTAGGATTCCTCAGCAAAAGAGAAAGGGGGAATAGCTTACCCAGAGAAAGAGAAGGTAGCATTGGAATGATGTGAGGGGAGAAGGCTGATGGATTAGAAATGTAAAGCTCATTTGGACAGCATCAGAGGGACCACATTCTCAATCTCCCACATACCAGTTTTCTTATGCCATAGTTCCCTACATTGGCTTCTTCTCCTAAACCCTTCATCTCTTATACTGACTCTAGTTTTTCCTTCCAGCCTATTCACTACCAGATCCCTAGCCTTTACTGCTCCTATGAGACAAATTCAAGCCCCTACCTGCTGCTCCAGCCCATCCGGAAGGAGGTCATCCACTTGGAGCCCTACGTTGTTCTCTACCATGACTTCGTCAGTGACATGGAGGCTCAGAAGATTAGAGGGCTTGCAGAACCGTGGGTGAGTATCCCCAAAGCCTGCCTAGAACTTTGCTTTGTGTCATCACATGCCTGGAGTTCAGGAATGTGAAAGCAGTCAGCCTGAACAACTATACACTTTACCAGTCCAGGAATTCAAAATGCCAGCCATTCCATAAAACAAATCAATGGTGAAAAAAAATCACAGAAGTCATTGCTTTTGGAGGGAGGGGATTGGCTGGGGAAGGGGACAAAGGCATTTTCTGGGATGTTGAAAATGTGCTCTCAATATCTTGTTAGGGATGTGGAGTACATAGCTGTGTACATTTGTGAAAATTCAGCAAATGGTACACTTGAGATCTGTGCATATCATTATATGTAAATATAACCTAAAAAAGATCAAAAGGACCCCTCCTCCCCAAGTCAATCATTCCACATAATGGGTAGAAAAAAAATTTTTTTTTTTAATGGGGGAAGTGGTGGACAAGGAGTGATATCCTAGTGCAAATTTACAGAATTTCAGAGAGGAAAGATTATCTAGTTTAGCTAGATTATTTTGTTAAAGAGGAAACTGAGGCCCAGAGAGGGAAAGGGACCTGATGAAGGTCAGGCAGGTAGCTGGAGCCAAACCTGGAACTTAGTACATTGATGGCTGCTCTGTTATTCTGCCTTCTCGTATCGCCTTAGGCTAAGTTATGGTCAGTAACAAATAGCCCCCACATCTCAGACACAACAACACCAAAGTTTTGCTGCTTACTTACACTATGTGTCTGTCTTGGGCTGGCTGCAGTTGGAGGGGGGGGCAGGCAGAACAGTCTTCACTTGGAGACCCAGCCTGACAGAGCCGCCTGTATTTGGGACATCTCCAGTCTGACAAGAGACAAAGAGAGAGATGGCAAACTACCAGCTGTCTCCTAAAGCTTCTGCCTCTGCCCTATCTCATTGGTTGAGACAAAGCTTGGGACCACCACTGCAGTCAACAGGGAGAGTGTGTCTAATGCTCCTACAGGAAAGGCTCCTCGAGCTGCGGTGCCAACCTTGATGCCAAGGGGAAGAGGACATTTAATCCTTGCCCAGGAAGGATGGCAGATATTTAGAAAAATAACACACCGACCTTATCAGTATAAGCATGCTGCCTCTTTAGATGGCTGTTTCAGAATTCCTTATGTCATCATGCCCTTGAGGGTGCCCTGTTTATCCAAGTGGTCGTTTGGTCACTTGTCAACAGAACTGAGCCTGCTGTGTGCCAGACACTGTACCAAGTGCGGGACATTTGCAGAGATATACTACTGGCCCTTTTCCTGTAGGAGCTCACAGCATAATGGGGGAAAACAGATATTTACAGTCCGCGGTGCTAGGCGCCCTAGCAGAGATGTGTGCAGGGAGCCATGCGTGCTATGGTGGCAACAAAAAGTGAGCCTTCCTGTGAGGGAAAGGCAGATGGGTAAAGAGCAGATGGGAAGGAGGGAAAAACAGAGAAGGCTTCCCGGTGGATGTGAAATTCATCAGAGTAACAGGGTGGCAAAGGGTATGGGAGGAAGACGAAACAATACATGCAAAGACCCCACATGCGGTGTGTTCAGAGAACAGGGTGCAGGTTGCTGGCGCAAGCGTGCAAGGGCTGGGGCGGGAGGTGATCGGAGATGAGGATAAATGGGGAGACACAGTCAGGAAGTGTCATAAATACTGTGCTGGGGAGCTTGGATTTTATCCCGGAGGCAGCAGGGAGCTCTTGGACAGTTAAAACAGGAGATTGGCATGATCAGGCCTGTTTGTTTTAAGGAAGATTCTGACAGCAGACATGGATTGGAGGGACAAGAGTAGCAATAGTCATCTCATCCAGGAGCCCCTCCAATGAGGTCTGGAATCCTTGTGCAATTTTTGAGAGCATTAAGTTCCACTGGTCAATTGGAACAAAATATCTTCAACAGCTTTGGCATCTCAGTGAGCCAGTGGTAGTATTTGGCCAGCAGCTACTTTTTTCCTTAGAACAACTCTGTTGTCTTGGTAGCAGGACAGGCAGCCCACCCCGCAGTCCATCGGGGCCAGGTCGTCTATTTGGCAGGCAAAGACTTTGTCACTCTCCCTCTGCCCAGAAGCTGATGTGGAGACGTTGATCTCTGTCTGGTCTTGGGCTTTGCCGGGAATAAGCCTCGGCTCCAAGGGTGGGGTTGCCGCATGGAAACTAAATTCAACCCAAGCCACTGAAGCCTCCTCTCCTGAGGCTTGAATTTATTCCATCTGCTTCCCATCCCAAACACTGCTCTCTTGTCACTTCTCCCTCTATCCACATCCCACCCATTCTTAAAGACTCAAGGGAAGCCTCATGCCTGTCTTTGCCCACTAGCCCTGTCACTCTCCACTTTCGTGGGTTCTTTCAGTAGGAACATGTTTTTTCAGAGCGCTTCTTGGGGCCACATATGATAACCTCTCTCTTTTTTGAACTCAAAGCTTTTGTCACAAGTTGTCTGGTATTTAATTTTTTTATTTATTCTACCATTTTTGTGTTGTCTTGTATCACTAGCTATTTCAAGAGTTAGCATCCTGTCTCCTCAACTAGATTATAATCTAGGAGGGATCATAGGCCGTCCTTGAAATGCCTCACCCTGTATTACGCCCATTGCAGCCAGAGTACTGTTTAAAAGGTTGCATCTGACAACATCAAGCCCTTGCTTTAAATCCTTGAATGTTATAAAGCTTCTTGACCTGCTGCTGTTGGCCCCTCCACACTTGTGCACTTGATGCCCCAGACACATTGAACAACTTGGATCTCAATGAACGGGGCATACTTCCCTCAACCTCTGTGCACACTCTTCTCTCTGCCTAAATAACTCTCCCCTTGGCCTCTTTTCACCTGTTTGATTCCATTTGTCTTTAGGGTATCCTGGGAAACCTTCCTGTCCCTCATAAGGGACGAGATGTTCCTTCTTAATATTCTCTTAGTGGCCTGGACTTGTCCATTATGGCTCTATTACATGACTTATGTCTGCTCCATATGTTGTGTTTCCAGTGCCCAGCATGGTACTCAGCACAGAGAACAACCAGTAGATATTTGTCCCTGGAAGTGAATGACTTGCTGGTGTACAATAAATAAGGGTTAAAGGAGTTAAGTCTTTATTTTTTTATTTTGATTATTTGAACTTATTTTTTTTAATTTTTTATTTTTTATATACATATATTTTTATCCCCAGGGGTACAGGTCTGTGAATTGCCAGGTTTACACACTTCACAGCACTCACCAAAGCACATACCCTCCCCAATGTCCATAACCCCACCCCCCTTCTCCTAACCCCCCTCCCCCCAGCAACCCTCAGTTTGTTTTGTGAGATTAAGAGTCACTTATGGTTTGTCTCCCTCCCAATTCCATCTTGTTTCATTTTAAAGGAGTTAAGTCTTAATGGGGACAAGGATGGAATGGAGATTCCCTAAGATTTTTCTTTAAACCACTGATGTTACCCTAGCAGAAGGTAAGGTAGCAATTCCTCTAAGAACCTCTCCTCTCTCCTCTGCGAGGGGTTCAGGGGAGGATGCTGAGTGAAGGACTAGACAGAGGCATTATCAGTCGCCTAATGATTCCCTGCATCCTGATAGTATAGGAGGATAGGCTGAAAGGAACTCCTGAGAAGGTGGTGTTCACATGCTGCATTTTATAGCTGGGGAAACAGGTTCAAGGAAACAAAGAGACTTTTCCAAATTTGTCTACCTGGTTTAGCAGCAGGAATAGTAATATGGATAGATGCTTCCAAGAAGGGAAAGGGTGTGTGTCTTGTGCAGTTCGTTGCCTCATGCTCTGCTCTGACAGCATGTGAAGCTCCAGGGCTGGGTCATTAAGCACAGGACTCTGGTTCAATCATTCATTCATTTGCTCCATTCACCAATATTGAGCTCCTACCCCCTGCTAGGCTTCTAGGGACATAGCACTGATAAAAGACTTGCTCTCTTGGAGCTGACATTTTGATGACAGATGCAGAAGCAGACACATCCTTATGTAAATCTTTCTCTTTCTGTATCTGGTACAGCACCTTTGCAGTTAGGAGCCACTGCATTTAAAAAGAATTTAAAATTCATATCTAGACATTCAGAATAAAATTGAAACATTTAGCGATATTGGTTACATTGAACCTGTTCGGGATTTTTTCCCCCACATAATCAGGGAGGTTGCAGCAAAACAGATTTTGATTCTTTGTAAGGAAGGGTTTTGTCGGAATTGTTCAGGGGAGTGGGCTACACCTGAGGGTGGAGAGTTTTTCCTCATTGGAGGTGTTCAGTTAACATGACAAACACTAAGTGCTTACTCTAGGCCAGGCCCTGTGCCACTAGGATACAAAGATGAGTGAGAAGCAGTCCCTGTTCTGACAGAACTCAGTCTCAGATGCAGAAGGGATTCAAATACCACTTTATTTTAGTTCAGCAAGCAAGGTTATTTTCAAGTCAGATTTTTTGGTCACTTACTAGCTTTTGTTTTTGAGATCAATAGCTATCACTAAATTAGTAGCATGTGCAAAACATTTTAAATTAGGGAGGAACTGGCAATTGTTAGATTTACTTTGAAGAGAGGGGCATGTCTGTGGAAATAATGGAGCCCTTCCCTTCACATCATAACTTATACTTTCTCTTATGGCCTCTGTTTCAGCTACAGAGATCTGTGGTGGCGTCAGGGGAAAAGCAGTTGCCAGTGGAGTACCGCATCAGCAAAAGGTAAGAGGGCTCCTTCCTTGACAGGGACTCTGGTCATACTTGCTGCCTGCCCTTGGGCCTGTGGCACAGCTGACTGAAGGTCAGCAACAGCCATTCAGAGATGCTGCTAGAGAACCCATAGTTCATGTTTATGTCTGCACATTCTCGTTGAGAGGAAGAAATTTCCACTCCCTTCACCCAAGGCTATTTCACAGGTTGTTATAGGGTCTGCGGACTTAATAAGGAGGCCCTTAGGGAAAGACTTGACAAAGCTTCTATGCTGGCATCCAGAATTAGGTGTGTAGATGTACTCCTCACCAGGATTGCTTTTCCAGAGAATTCAGTTCTATTCCCATTTGGAATTTGACTTTATAAGGTTCCATTCCCGCCTCCTGACTCATATTCAAAGCATGACTTGCCAACATTCAGGCAAGAAGGGAGGCTGGAATCTCTGGACCTGATGGTTTCTAGAGGCAGATTCAGCTGTGAGAGCCCAGCTTTATTCTCTCCGCTCAGCTCCTGCTCCCACCCCCCTACAGTCCTTGATTTGTATTGTAAAGACAGGACTTATGATCAGTAAGAGGATGAGTCCCCATCAGAGCCATGGGAGACAGTGACAACAGCATCCTTGGGGAGAGGCCAGACCTGAGGATGAGTGGATAGTTTTGTTTTCTGGGAGGTGAAGTGAATAATGAAAGCTTTGATTCAGAATCATTTGGCTTAACCTTAAACTTCTTTGGTCTGGTACATTTAGTGACCTTGTATACTAGGAGATATAGGAAGGTCCAGAGAAAATCTGACCTTCTGCTTAGATTCGTTCTTTTTCTTTTCTTTTCTTTCTTTTTTATTTTTTAAAGATTATTTATTTATTCATTTGACAGACAGATCACAATTAAGCAGAGAGACAGGCAGAGAGAGAGGAGGGGAAGCAGGCTCTTCACTCAGCAGAGAGCCTGATGTGGGGCTCGATCCCAGGACCCTGGGATCATGACCTGAGCCGAAGGCAGAGGCTTTAACCCACTGAGCCACCCATGCGCCCCTAGATTCATTGCTTTTAACGGAGTAGGTGGTATTATTTTCTTTACTTTTCAGGTGAAGAACCCTAGACCCCCACTGCCTCCTCTTTTTTCCCTGTCATCTCTCTGTATCCCTTTGAATTTTGGTTCTGTCTTCACAACTTCACTGGAACTGGTCTTCAGAGGTCACCAGTGAACTTGTCACCAAATCACTTTCCTGCCCATGAACCTTCACTTACTATCTACCACCCACAAAGACCAGTTTTATGACCACGGCATCCTCAGCTTTTTACATTATGTCCTGAACGTACTTTTCCAGCCTTGTCTCCTTTTACTTCTTTCATAGACAAAATGCTCCCACACTTGTACAGACTGAATATTGTTATACCTCCATGTCTGTGCTTATGCTCTTTCTTCAGCCTGCCTGCCTTCCTTTCTTCCTTCCTTCCATCCTTCTTTCCGGCAGTTGATACAACTCATTCATTCACAGACATAGTCCTTTCTGGCATCAAATCATTGATGCTACAACCCATGGTGTGTTTTAGTGCCTGGCTGAAGGACACCGTTGACCCCCTGCTGGTGAACCTTGACCATCGCATTGGTGCCCTCACGGGACTTGATGTCCAGCCTCCCTATGCAGAGTATCTCCAGGTGGTGAATTATGGAATTGGTGGTCACTATGAACCTCACTTTGACCATGCTACGGTAACTATGGGGTCAGTGATCAATCTCCTGTGGTCGGGAGCCAGGGTATTATTTATATCTCTAAGGCAGAGCCCTTATAATGCTCTCAGGGAATAGCAAGTGAAATCTTAGAACAAAGGCTCTTGTTCCAGGAAGGTCTGAAAACCTTGGTTTCAAGTTGATTGCTGCTGACTCATTTCCTTTTGGGTCACCAGCCCCCCTTTCTAAAATTTGCTAGTGCGAAGAAGAATGTGGCCTGTCATGGAGTCTTCTGTCTCACTTCACCCAGGGACTTCCCAGTGAAGCTTGTCCTTCTTCCAGTCACTTTCTTTTTCTCATCATCTCAACTGCTCATCATTGCTAATGTGTGCTTAGCAAATAATTTTTGAGGATTTAAAGATCTCCCCAAAATTGATCTGTAGATTCAACCCAAACTTTATCAAAATTACTGGAGTCTTATTTTTATAGAAATTAATAAGCTGATCCTAAAATGTATATGGAAATGCAGAGGACCCAGGACAGCCAAAATTTTGAAAAACAACAAAGTTGGAGGACACACACTACTTGATTTCAAAATGTAATATAGATCTACAGTAATCAGGGCCATGTGGTATTGCTATAAGGATAGATACATAGGTCCAGAAATAAAACACAAAGTCCAGAAATAAACTCACACATTTATGGTTGATTGATTTTTGACAAAGGTGCTGAGGAAATTCAGTGAGGAAAAGATAACCTTTTCAACAAATGGTGCTGGGACAATTGGATACCTACTTGCAAAATAACAATAACAACCTTAGACCTTTACCTCATACCATATGCAAAAGTTAACAAAGCATGATCCACAAAAGAAAAACAAAAAGTGCTAACTTGGACCTCATCAAAATTAAAATTCTTTTCTTTTCTTTTTAAAAAGATTTTATTTATTTGGGGCGCCTGGGTGCCTCAGTCGTTAAGCATCTGCCTTCGACCTAGGTCATGGTCCCAAGGTCCTGGGATTGAGCCCTATATTGGACTCCCTGCTCGGTGGGAAGCCTGCTTCTCCCTCTCCTACTCCCCCTGCTTGTGTTCCCTCTCTCACTATCTCTTTCTCTGTGTCAAATAAATAAATAAAATCTTTTTTAAAAAAAGATTTTATTTATTTTTCAGAGAGCGAGCGAGCGAGCGCACACAAGCATGGGGAGCAGCAGGCAGAGGGAGAAGCTAAACAAGGAGTCTGATGCAGGACTTGATCCCAGAACCCTGGGATCATGACCTGAGAAGAAGGCAGCCACTAACCAACTGAGTCACCCAGGTGTCCCTAAAATTAGTTGCCTTTCAAAAACACCATTAAGAAATGAAAAAAGAAGCCACTAACTAGAAGAAAACATTTACAAATCCTGTATCTGATAAGGGACTTGTATCCAAAATATATAAAGAACTTATAATTTAATAATAAGACAATTCAGGGATGCCTGGGTGGCTCAGCAGGTTAAGTGTCTGCCTTTGGCTCAGGTTATGATCTCAGGGTCCTGGGATGGAGCTCTGCTTTGTCAGGCTCCATGCTCAGCAGGTGAGCTCCATGCTCATTAGGGAAATAGAAATTAAAACCACAATGAGATAGAAACCACATTTATATTACAGTGGCTAAAATAAAGATCATATCAAGTGTTGGTGGAGATGTGGAGGAACTTGAACTTTCATACATTGCTGATACATCATACATCATACATCATACATTGCTGATGGGAATCTGAGATGGTACAGGTACTCTGAAAAATAGTTTGACAGGTTTTTTTTTTTTTAAGATTTTATTTATTTGAGAGATAGAGACCATGAGCAGGATGGAGGGCCAGAAGGAGAGGGAGAAGCAGACTCCCTGCTGAGCAGGGAGCCTGACAAAACAGGGCTCCATCTCAGGACCTGGGATCATGATCTGAGCTGAAGGTAGATGTGTAAGCAACTGAGCCACCCAGGTGCCCCAGTTTGGCAGTTTCTTAAAAAGTTAACATACACCTACATATAATGCAGTCATTCCACTCCTAAGTATTTTACCCAAGGGAAAAGGAAATAGGGGCACCTGGGTGGCTCAGTG
The DNA here is from genome assembly GCF_022355385.1 of Mustela nigripes. Lineage (NCBI taxonomy): Eukaryota > Metazoa > Chordata > Mammalia > Carnivora > Mustelidae > Mustela > Mustela nigripes. The sequence goes on along the minus strand of NC_081557.1, from coordinate 50,113,394 downwards.
GGTTAAGCCTCTGCCCTTGGCTCAGGTCATGATCTCAGGGTCCTGGGATCGAGCTCTCTGCATTGGGCTCTCTGCTCAGTGGGTAGCCTGCTTCCCTCTCACTCTCTGCCTGCCTTTCTGTCTACTTGTGATCTTTGTCTGTCAAATAAGTAAATAAACTCTTTATAAAAAAAAAAAGAGAGAGAAAGAAAAGGAAATATATGTCCACACAAACACTTGTACAAGAATGTTTATAACAGATTTATTGGTAATAGTTAAGAATTATAAACAATCCAAGTGCTCATCAACAGATGGATAAACAAATTTTTCTATATCTACAGAATGGAATACTACTTAGCAATAAAAAGGAATAAACTACTGTTGATACATCCAATGATACAGATGAACCATAAAAACTTTATGCTAAGGGAAAGAAGCCAAACAAAAAAAGACTACATATTTTATGATTCTGTTTATATGAAATTTCTAGAAAAGGCAAGACACAGAAAGGACATCAGTGATTGCGTGGGGTTGAGGGTAGGATGAAGACTGACTACAAACTGACATGGGGGAACTTTTTAAGCTGAGGCAAGTGTTCTAAAATTGGATTGTGGGAAGGCTGCACAACCATTGAAATTTACTAAAGCTCGCTAAAAAATACTCTTACAGTGGGTGAATTTTATATGTAAATTATATCTCAGTTAAACTGTTCTATGACAGAAGAGTGTGTCTCTAGCAAATAATTGGGAACTCTAGTATTACAACTTAATGTTCTTATAGAATAATTATCTGCAATACTGTATCTACTAATTCCTTTATTTCACTGAACATGAAGTTAACCTTATATAGTATTTCACAACTGACAAACAATTCTTTTTTTTCCTAAAGATTTTATTTATTTCACAGAGAGAGAGTGAGAGATCACAAGTAGGCAGGCAGAGAGGGGGAAGCAGATTCCCCGCCAAGCCGAGAGCCTGATGTGGGGCTCCATCCCAGGACCCTGATATCATGACCTGAGCCGAAGGCAGAGGCTTAACCCTGTGAGCCACCCAGGCGGCCCTGACAAACCATTCTGTTTGATTGGTATAGTTGACCCTTGAACAACATGAGCCAACCCCTTGCACAGTCAAGAATTTAATATATAACTTTTGACTCCCCAAAATTTAACTACTCATAGCCTACTGTTGACTAAAAGCCTTATCAATAACATAAACATGTATTGATTAACATATTTTGTGTATGTTTAGTATATGGTAATCTTACAATAAGGTAAGCTAGATAAAAGAAAATGTTACTAAGAAAATCACAAGGAGAACACATTTACAGTACTCATTGGAAAAAAACCTGCATACAAATGGACCTGCACAGTTTAAACCCATCTTAATCAAGGAGCAACTGTATACAATTCACTTAAATGAGTATCTAATAAATTAGTAAAAGAATAAAAGGTAAGTGAACACCTGCCAGCAAGGGTATGGCTCAAGGCTATCTCCCATCTGTGACCTCCCCATTTTTCTCCCTGTATTATGTTGGAATCCTGACTATCACTGTGGTGCCATCTGCATAAAATAATGATATGTTCTACTTTTGTCTCAGTCGCCAACCAGCCCCCTGTACAGAATGAAGTCTGGGAACCGAGTTGCAACATTTATGATCTATGTGAGTCTTGCTTTGGATGATTAGAGTTTCTTATTTAATGACTATACTGCTTTTATTTTACGGTTTTCAAAGCAATAGCAGACACTGATTTTACCTGATACACCACAAAAATCTCTGAGATTTGTGACTTTCATACAGCATTATTATTAGGCCCTATAGGAGATAAATAGAAGTCAGATATCCTGCTCTCTAAGAGCTTACAGTGCATAGACTTAAATATGAACTTGTCATAGGCAGTGATTAGGATGGGAAGTAGAGTTACACTGAGGCCTGGAGTTCTTAGGGCCTGACCAACACAGGAAGGGGATGTGAGTCTCTCTCTCTTTGAGGTCGCACAAAGGAGAGAGCTAAGATTGCAGGAGGGAAAACAGGGATGTCTACGGAGAAATTCAGTAAGTGTTGCTGTTTTAGTGTAGTTAAAATTCTCTCTCCTATTTCCCCATAAAATTTGCATTATACCCCCTTAACAAATAAACTGGCTTCCTCTCCTAATTTCTGACCTGATCCTAGGAATTGAACCTAGTTGCTGTTATCTCACCTACTCACTTCCTCGCAGATCACATAGGTTTACTTCATTCTTTATGGGCCAGTCATAATTTCAGTCATCTGTCACTTAAATTATAAGAGGTGTATGTGTGACTGTTAACTGTTAACTGTTAATAGACGGGCTCTACGTAACACCAGAAGTCCTGCTTTCAGGCTTATTAGAATAGCATACCCCTAATCTCTTTTCTCAGTATGGGAATAGCATTCCTTCCTTCCTCAGTGCTGTGTTGTCTCCACAGTGCAGCTTTATGGTCTATAATGCTGGCCATGCTTTATGGTCTATAATGCTGGTGATCCCATTGTAGTTCTTCCTGTGACTTGGTTTTATACTTCTTGCCGAACCAGAAGGCTGCCACTTCCAGTGGTATCTGGCCTCAGGTGGTCATTCTGGATGTTCTGATCAGGCATAGAGGGACGTCAGCTCTCCAGGTAGGGGGCATGTCCTATATCAGCAGCTGGTTGCATCTCTGTCTGATGACTCAAGACAGCATGGGAAGTCACAGGCAGTGAAGAATATTGGTATCAAGCAAAGAAAAGGACATGTAGGGGCCAGTATCTTTCTTTTCTTTACCTCCCTAATATCTCCTACCACTGGTTCCCTGGTTACCAAGGCCCAGTTACTATGGTAAGGGTAGCATGGACAAGAGCCCTGCAATTTTAAATGGCAAAATGCAAGTGTGTGTATGTGGACGGAGGTGAGTATACACACGTGTGTGTGTATGTACATTTGAGGATAAGCATTTGTGATAGTGGAATGGAATATACTTAGGGTTAGTTGGCCTAATTCTGGTTCTGCCACTTAATATGCGGCTCCAGCACAAAACACTTCAATTTCTTTGAGCTTGTTTTCTTGTCCTGCACCTCCTCATTGGGTTGTTATGAGAATCTGATAAGATAATTTAAAGGGACATCACCCTGTAAAGTTTTATCCACTAGGTTTTGATCATTGCATCCCACCAGCAGGTATAGGACTCCTTAAAGGGCCATTGGCATCGAGAGGCCTAGGAAGTTCTAGTTTATCCCAGTTCTTTCATTTTCAGATTGAGGTAAAGACCGTTACAAACATTTCTAATGGCAAACATTAAGGTTTTTGGAGAATCTAAGAGTAATACTGTAGGGAGAAAATAATCTATAAGATGGGCAGAGGACTGAGCTGAAATCAAGTTAGTAATTTTTTGTTCAAATTGGAGATAAGATCAGCGCCAGTACAAAAGAGTGAAAGGTTTACTTCTACTCCACTGATCTCACAATCCTGCCCAGGGGCTTCATAGCACACAGGTCCGATTCTCTTTTTAATTTGTTTCATAAGTCATTCCTTCCTGCCACACTGCAAAACCACATGTAAAGGAATGCAGGAAAGTGCAGGCTCCCCCTGTGGATCTTGCTTACACCCATAGTTGCTGACAACAGTGGTTAGAATGGAATCGTCCCTGTTAGTTACCTGAACACAAGGAGCAAACTGTTGCTGTCATCAACCTTCCCAAGGGACTACAGGGGAAGCCATGAAATGCAAAAAATCACCACTGCTACTTCCAGGTTCTGAATCACCATGTCAGTTCCGCTTCCTCTACCAAGTGCCAACCTCCTAACTCCTACCACGTGAATGTGGTGGGATCCACAAACGTTCTGATAGACAGGGTGAGATAAGACTGGCTCTGTCATGCTGCACTGCTGGTGAGAAAATAACTTAGCATTATGTATCAAAAGTATTTAATGTATGCATACACTCTTGACTCAGTAATACTGATCGTCCAGACTCTTTCTTATGAGAACAGTGTAAAATGAAGGAAAAAAAAAGATTTTACTCACTAAGAGTTACTAATAATAGCAAGCTTTTGGAAATAACCTGAATGTTCAAGGGTACAGCATAAAGATTGTGAGCAGGGAGTCTAGTTAGCATTGGCTCGGTTCAAATCGGGCTCAGTCACAGAAGAGTGATGTGACGTTTTGTTAAGTACTTAATCTCTCCTAAGACTCAGTTTCCTCTCTGTAAAATGTGAACTGTAACAGTGATGATTCTAACTTAAAGGACTGTTGTGATGAATAAGTAAGATAATATACCTCTAAGGACTTAGTAGAATGTCTAGCATATAGGCAGTGCTGAATAAATGCCCTTTATTAGTATATAAATTACAACAATGCCTTTTTTCTCGATATGATGAACAATATTTGTATTTTCCCATATTTTTTTAAATATATTTCTTTGAAAATCAGAAAAAAACCCTTCATATTAAGAGAACATATCTAAAATTCTAGAATGTACCAGTGGTGAAACTCCTTAGCTGAGGTTACCTAGAGTGGAATGACTGGTCTGGGAAACATGCCAAAGCTACAATCCGTGGTTCCTACAAGGCCAACTTTGAAAACTAATTGTAATATAAACAGTGCTCTGTAAGCCACAGACATGATCCATTAGTGGGCTGTGAAATTAATTTAGTGGATGTGGCCTGCATTTAAGAAATTTGAACTAGAATAGAATAAAATAATATGGAAAATAATGAAGGGTATCTTGTGTAGTAAGAATGTCTTATGAAACTTGTACTTGGGGGGGTGTGTGTGTCTTGGGTTGTGATATAAACTGGATTTCTTCCTGAGGGTCTCAAATTGACCTACTCAATTTGACCTACTGTAGCCCTCAATAAGGATATTAGCTAGAAGGATAAAGAAAGGAATAGTTCCTAAAGGCTGTCCTCTTGTGGCCCTATAGGCAAACATTGATGCCATGGAGTAGGCTCCCTTAATTCCTAAATTGGAGTGATCATCTTTCAACAAGTATTTCTCCTGGAACTAGATAGGGGAACACAGGTAGGATTCAATGCAGAAATGAGATCAGATGTCAAATTAGGCAGGGTTGGATAGTCAGGGGCTATTTCAATGCTGGATCTTTGGCATTGTAGCTGAGCTCCGTGGAAGCTGGAGGAGCCACTGCCTTCATCTATGCCAACTTTAGCGTGCCTGTGGTCAAGGTGAGTGGGGGTCTGGTCCCTGCATATGGTGGTTGTAAGAGTGCAGAACTAACACCTGAGCTTCCGTGCTGTTTGTGCTTGCAAGCTTCTTCCTGGGAGGAAGAATACAAAGATATTTTCCACCTGATTCTCAAAATCAAAGATAATTCCTCAGTTTAGATGACCACACTTTACTTGTGCTTCTATTTTTAAAATTTTATCACTATTTATATTACAAGGAGATGATTACATGTATGCCTTCTCTATTATGATAGAACTCCTCAAAGGTAAGAACTCTCTTTTAGTGACCCTTGGATCCTCTAGAACAACTGGTCCCCTCAGGCATTCATTCAGTAAACATTGAGGTCTGAAAACACTGAGGGAGAGGAAGACTCATGGTTCTTGTCCTCCAGGGGCTCACAGAGAAGTTAACAGGCAGTAACAACATTCTTTCCTTGCAGAAAGAGCTGTGAGGTCATGTGAGGCACAGAGGAGGGCTGTGTGATAAAGAGGTTTCATTTCCCCCCAATTTGAGACCCATCAAGCTCTCTCAAAGCCTTTACCTAATTCAGGAATGAAATGAAGATATAGAAATGAAACTGTGCCTATGAAGCACTTAGCACAGGGCCGGGCACATCATAAACATTGCCTAAGTAAATGCAGGGATCTAGGAATTCTCAGGGAATTTAAACTTGGGAATGCAGAAGCTGTCAGTGCCTCCTGGAAGGCTCTTCCTTACCTTGGGCTTTGACTGCTTCTAATGGCCAAGGTTAAACTAAGTCTGTAGCAGTTGTGGGGGTGGGGGCGGGGGAAGCCGTGCATAGGAGGAAAAAGGACATACAGGATTTGTCAAAACACCTGGGTTTGAGTTTTGACTTTGCGCCTTCTTAGCTGCATTACTTAAAGCCCTGAAGCCTCAACTTCCTTGCTGGTAAAGTTGGGAGTATGATAAAGCCTGCTTCCTGGGGGTGTTATTAGTAAGTGCCTGAGGATGCTTAAGCATGTGAATTAAGTTCTTATTTGTATAAGGAATAGTTTATTCCACTTTGCGATTTTTGCTGAGGGCCTCTCCTCTGGGATCCAATGACATCACGTGTTCACCTCTCTCCTGCCACTTGCCACACTGTCCTGTCCTGCTCTGTTTTTATGTCTATCTTCCTAGAAGACTGTGGGCCCCTGAGAACAGAAGTGGATATGATTTGTCTTTGTATCCTTAGGGCCTAGAGGAGAGTAGGCCCTCAATAAATGATGCATTCATGGGAGAATGGCAACTTATGCCATTTTGTGCCATGTTATGCATGCTTTGTCCCCAATCTGCATGGATAGCTTTCTCATTTAATGAAATGCATGCATTTGTCTTTAGTCATAGTCATGTACTTCTGAAGGATTAAAATTCTGGGCTGACCCTCTCTGGGGTGGGCTCTTTTGTTTTCAGAATGCAGCACTGTTTTGGTGGAATCTGCATAGGAGTGGTGAAGAGGATGGTGACACACTTCATGCTGGTTGTCCTGTCCTGGTGGGAGATAAGTGGGGTAAGGCCTGCCTTTCTGGGCATGAGAATGGGGGAGGGGTTCAGAGTAAAGTCAAATAGGAGATGGATGGAAAATAGTATAGCCCTGTCATTCCAGAAACTTCATTATGTGCTACTTAATATTGAGATGATCAAATTTGGCTTAGTTGCCCCCCACAGAATGGGAAGCTCTAACAGAGCAGGTGTCAATGAAAGTTTATTGACCTGATCAGATAGGCCTTGATTTCTGAGCACAGCTGAGGAGGAAAATGGACCTGCGCTCCAGTCCTCTAACCCAGGGAGAGAACTATCAAGCCACTATGTGTCCCATTTAGTGCCTCCCCTTGAGGAGATGGTCAAACAAAGAAGAGAAATAAATAACCAGCAGATGTATTTATGTCATATATGTGTCCAAAAGCACTTAGTTAAGACAGAAAAAGAAGTTGATCACAGACTCTCATGCTGAGATGGATATTGCCAACAGAAGCCACTGCTTTTTTCTCATTGCACCATGGGGAGGGTAGACTTTTAGGAGCTACATATGTAGTATGAAGAGTGAGAGACCTTAGTACCCAAGTTTTGAAAATTAGTCTGTAGGAGACAGGACCTGTCAGAGACTTTTTCTAGGGGACAATATCCCCTTTGCTATTTCTCTGTGCTAGAAGCACCATCTTGTAAACTGTTGTAGGGCTGGGACTAGCGTGAGGCAAGTGAGTTGCCCAGGGTGCCAAATGTAAGTGACCCTTTCCCCTGACCCTGTGAGTGAGCATTGCTGCTTGTTGTCTGCTCTGTTGAGCCTGTTCTCTTCTTCTTCCCCATTCTCTCCCAGTGGCCAACAAGTGGATACATGAGTATGGACAGGAATTCCGCAGACCCTGCAGCTCAAGCCCTAAAGACTAAAATGTTGGCAGAGAGAAGCTGGTGGAGTCCTGTGACTTTCCAGAAAAGCCAGAAGCCAAAGGCATGCCTAGGAGAGGAGAAAGGAGAGCTACCTTCTGGAAGAGGACCTTGTCAGCATTGCTTGTTTCTTACAAAAGGAGGTGGTCTGTACCAGGGAATATCTGAGAATTCTTCTCAAACCATCAGTCAGAGTAGATGGGCAATACAAAGAAGGGGTTGAGGCCAGAGGGAGAAGTTTTGGGGACTCAGACACTCTATGATGGAAACGGAATATAGCAACGGTCCCTGGGGTTTGATCAATGGAGTTTTTGCCACTTTGAGCCTTGACTACAGCAGCGCAGAAGTGGCAATGAGGACACCTGAAGGAGGGGGCTAGCCTAACTTCCATGGCTTTCTGCCCTCCCCACTGACTTCTCTTGAAGACTGAGCTGGGACTGACTGTCTCTGTAGGGTGTACCTCATAGGATTTTTTTTCAAGCAGAATGAAACTTTCTTTTTTTATATGATGATTTTTAATTACAGCCATTAAAAACATTTATAAATCATTTTTCACAACCAAGAGTATTCTTAGAGGATAACATTGAGTAATATGTATATATATATGTGAAACTGTATTTTTCTAAATTTATGCTATAATTTCAACTTGGCTCACCTCTCACCATTCCCCTCTCATTATATTCCAGACACATGACATTCTTTCTATTCCTACAGCCACTGTGCTCATCGCCATCAGCATCATTCCCACCTTTCAGGTCTTTGCATTTGCTGCTCCCTTATATTCCCCCCATGCCCAAGCTCTTTTCATTATCCCACTCTGGGCTCAATGTTGCTTCAGACCTCTCTTCCCTGATCATCCAACCCGCCAGCAATATTCTTTCATGTTACCTGATTTTCTTTTCTTTTCTTTTTTTTTTAAGATTTTATTTATTTGACAGAGAGAAATCACAAGTAGACGGAGAGGCAGGCAGAGAGAGAGGGAAGCAGGCTCCCTGCTGAGCAGAGAGCCCGATGCGGGACTTGATCCCAGGACCCTGAGATCATGACCTGAGCCGAAGGCAGCGGCTTAACCCACTGAGCCACCCAGGCGCCCCTGATTTTATTTTCTTCATTACACATTTCTCAAGTTGAAATTACTCTAGTCATTTGTGGACAGTTGTCCTTCCTGCAGGGTGAGTGCTTTAAGGACCCACTATACTTTGTCCATGCTTCTATAATAGCCCCATTGCACTGAATTTCAGTATTTGTTTCTTTGCCTGGCTGCCTGCATTAGATTCTGTACTCCTTCTTCCTCTTGGTATCCCCAGAAGGAGGTCTGGTTCAAATAAGTAGGCATTCAGCAAATATTTTTGGATAAATGAATAAAAAGGCATCTTTTGAGCTACACTTTGGAGGACTGGTAGAATTTTTACAGGTAGAGTCTAATGAGGAGAAGCATTTCCCGGCAGGACTTGCATGAGCTAAGGCTGTATTGATAAGTGACTGTAATGTTTGAGCACTTGTGCACTTGAGCACATTCCCGGCAACTTGGCTCAGATTCCCCAACAGGGGCGGAGTATGTGTCTCACTCACAAAGGCACACAGTTAAAGGACTGGGTGGTTGGATGCTGTGTTGTCTCTGCCCTGTCCCTGCACCATGCATTTCAGCATTTCTGCCTCCCAGAGCTTGTGGCCCCTAAGGAAAGGGTTCTGATGTGCCAATATCCAGCTTCCTCCAGGGCCTCAATGAGCACCTGGTCACATCTTCAGTATTTCTGCTGAGTGTGTCAAGATTCTGGGAATCCTCTCACTAAATGATGCAATTTTGTCATGCAGGGGAGGGAATTTTACCCCTACCGTTCTGTATTCTTAGCTGAGGCCTCTGTAATAAAAGATTAACAAGAGAAAAACAAGTTTATGAACATAGGTGAGAAGTATGATAGTTTGTGATGAAGTCTGTCTAGGTGTGGTGTCTACTTGGAGTCTTCTGTGATAAGAGTTCTGTGATAAGAGTTCATCTTTCTCAGTTGCAGAAATCCGCAAATCTCCAGGGAGGAAATTTATGACAACTGGCTTCCTTTTGGAGGATCTGTCTTTATGCAGATAAGGGGAGTTCAGAGAAAGCCACTCCCTGCATTTGCTGTTTTTCAAGTGCCTACAGCCCAAAATAATGAATGTGCCAGAGTGGCATGGTCTGCTACTCTCAGTCACATACTGAGGCTCCAGAGGACTGAGGCTCCAGAGGACTGGGTCTGAAACAAAAAGCTACTGTCTGAGCAACACAGCTCCCCTTCTTTACTGCTGCAGACATCAGAGCTGGGCCTTCTCCAAATTGCAGGGTCGGTCTCAGCTAATAGCAGCAACAGTAAACTTGGGAAGTTTACCATTCTAGGGGCACTCTTCTAAGGGCTTATATGTATTAATGATTTAATGTTCATCCCAACCCTATGAGGTTGATACAGTCTTATGCCCATTTTATAGATATGGAGGCAGAGGAGCAGTTAAGTAGCTTGCTCAAGTCCCACAGTCTGGCTCTGTCCGATCCTTGTGCTTTGAACCACTACTTCTGCATTGTCTGACATGTGGCCATTATCACACATCCTGATCAGGTGACTGAGGCCCAAGAACTGTCGCCAATAAGTGCTTACTGAGCATTTCCTAGGGGCAGGCTTAGGCCGAGGCATTGCTATAGAGGTGTTGAGAGGTGTAGGATGCAGTTCCTGGGAGCTGATGGTCAGTAGGGAGATGAGGCAAATGCATCCAGTGTTAAATGGAAGTTAAGCACAATGTGAAAAAATTGCATGCAGTAAGAGAGGAATTATTGAATGCTGCAGTCCAGAGCTAAAGGGATCGCTGTGGCTTGGGATAGCCTCATTTGTTTATCCAAAACACATAGCCAAGGTGCTGACTCAGTGCCAAGCCCTTGCAGGCACCAGGGATGGAGAGAATTAGATGTTGACCCTGCCCAGATCCTCAAATCATCATAAGACAGTATAGTCACAGGTGGAAACAGGGACATAGCACTGAGAAGCTCCTCAGAGGCTTTATGGGAAGGAGAGACTGACCAAGTCTTAAAGATGCTGAGGGTGTGGAGAAGCTTGGGAGGAAGGGCAGAGCTGTGCAAACAGGGGGAATGCCTGTCCCTAGAGCTATGAATAGTACCACCTTAATTCTGGTCAGTCTGTCAGTTTTCTTTCTTTTTTAAAAGATTTTATTTATGGGGTGCCTGGGTGACTCAGTGGATTAAAGCCTCTGCCTTCGGCTCGGGTCATGATCCCAGGGTCCTGAGATCGAGCCCCGTGTCGAGCCTGCTTCCCTTCCTCTCTCTCTGCCTGCCTCTCTGCCTACTTGTGATCTCCGTCTGTCAAATAAATAAAATCTTTAAGACTTTAAAGAAGAGCAGGCATTATGGAAAGCAAGGTCTGGAATGGTTAGTGGCTTAGTGGCTTGCCAGGGGTTACATAGGAGAGCCTGGCCTGAGGCCTGGTCTGTCTCCTTCACCAATGCTCTTTCCATTCAGTGGTTATCAACAGTACGTCCCTCCATTGTACCACACTGCAGAGTGGAAAGGCCTTATTCTTTTATATTTGCACCAGCCTCCATGCCCTCAGAAACTCTGACTAGTCCTGCTAGAAAGTTGTATGCTTTTGGGCCCCAACAGTGCTTAGTGGGTAGGTAGCTAATTCAGGATAAGACTGACTGTGGTCTGGAACACTGCTTGTTTGTAATTTTCTTTCTTTCTTGCACTTTTCTTCAGTCTTTTTTCTAACAGCCTTGTCCAAGTGGGCTGTTGTATCACTCCAACAAGTCTCACTCCAGAGAATCTACTTTAAAGTAAAAGACTATTATCATTATCACTAGTGACCACAATCTGGCCATGCACTGTAGGCCAGGCGCTGGGCTAAGAACTTAGGTGTACTTGTCTCCTTCAGTGCTTACAGTGAGATAGGGACAGGTATCTCCATTCTGCAGAAGAGAAGAAGCTGAGGCAGAGAACGTGCCTGAGGTTACATAGCTATAAAGTGGCGGAAACAGAATTCAAATCCAAATCTGTCTCCAAAGATCTGAACTAGCCCTCTGTTGCCTGCACTAATGTTACTTTGCTCTTGTTTGCTTCTATTGGCAGTAATATCTTTGGAGTCAGTAATTTTTGAGGAGTCTCCAACACCTTCCCAGGTGTTGAGAGGTCTATCCTTTCTGCCTCTAATGCCTAATGGTTAGGAGTCCTATCAGATACAGGTATTTGTTGACTCCAGAAATGAATCACCTCAATTCCACAGAGCTACAGTGAACACCTATTGCGTGAAGAACTCCATACTACGTGTTCCAGGAGAATCCAAGACAATGAGGAGGCCTGTTTGCTGCACTTGAGGCAAAGTTAGCATACAAGCAAATGTAAGAATAGCTAATTGGATATAATCAAGTGGAAAGCTGTGTGGTGTTACCCTAAGCATCATGGGAGCTGGCAGAAAGGGCAGGACCCTATGGCTAGCGTGGGCAGAGAGGCTTCCACACTGGGCCCCCAGGAACACAATGGAAAGAGGATGTGTGCTGATGGAGGGCAGGAAGCAGCTATCACTTCACTTTTACACATGAGGGGGCAGGGAGAGCTATCTGGGAGAAGGAAGTGAGAGGGCGTTAATCCTGTGGGGTCCTTGTCCAGCAGTGCCAAGGGCAGTCAGCACAAACGGCCCTTTCATGGAACGATTCAAAGAATCTCCTGTCAGGGGCACTTGGCTGCTTAAGCTGGGAGAAGGCAAAAGGGGTTCCAGTGGGGAGAAGGGACATTTGCAGGCAGACTACTGTACACTTAGCAAAACACTGAAATCAGTTCAAAGCTAGGGGGAGGAGACAAACATTTGTAGTCCTCTGTGCCAGCTCTTTTATCTCCCTTGTCTTACAACAATTATCCCTTTTGGCAAAGGAGAAAAAGGAGGCTCAGAAAAAGACTTCTGTAAATTCACACAGCTAGAAGAAGAGCTGGGGTCTGCAGCATGTAGTTTCCCCCCGACCAGCTGCTTCTAACCAACTTTCTCTCTGAACTTTTCTTTCTTCCTCACCTTGGGATCTCCACAGTTTTCTCCCCTTTTGGAAAGAGAGCTGCCACATCTGCCACTTCTATTCCTTCCCTTGGTCACTTGATCATTTCCAGAAAGTGCTTGATTGGCCTATTCCCTCTAAGGTCTGAATAGCAGAGGGTCCCTCTGTCCTTGCCAGGGGCATATTTGCATAAGAAGTGGGTCACCCCTGATGAAATCAGTGATTTCAAAGGAATGAAGTTCTAAGGGTTTGAGGGCATGGCTCAGATTGAGAGCCCCATAGATAACTACTATCTCTGTGTTTTTTTAATGTTTGCCACTTTTCAGATGGTGCATAAAGTAACGACCATTATACCTCTTGTTCATCCGCCTATCACCTTATGGGGCAGGAGGGCAGCAGTTACTTCCCCCATATGGAAGAGGCCAGCCATTTGGCTAGTCTCTGTTTCCAAGGTTTCGCCTGGCTACAGGCTAGAGTTTTCTAGCAAACTGCTGCGAGAGGAAAACCAGCTCTGGGAATAAGGCAGTCTCTTGAGTTTACATAACTTTCTGAGCCCTGTATCCAGGCTGAGAATGTGTTGATTCTGGCCACTTGTGGGGCAGCCAGCTGAGGCAGAAGAGTTGGCTCAAAAACTCCATTCCTGCAGAGGAGAGTGTGACTGTCTTTTGCTTTCTCTACTCCTGTTGTAGATTCTCTCTTTGTTCTTCCCTTGTTCAAGTCCTGAACTTCTAACTCCCTACCTCCAGTTCTGATGACATACCCCTGAATTCAACTGAAGAGTCCTTGGCATCTCACTGTCCAAATGAGTTTCTGTCTTGTTCATTTCACCTCCAGGATAATGAGCCTTTCCACTTCTCTCATCCCTGCAGCCACTGTCCTCGTTAAGTATACCTTTGCCTTTTACTTGGACTGCTCCACTGCCTCTTTACTGTCTTCCTGCCTGGAGTCTGGTGCCTACCAATCCATCTGCGCAGGATACTGGAGTTCCTTAACTTCTGACAACTCCCATTCTTTTTTTTTTTTTAAAGATTTTGAGAGTGAGAGCAAGTGCATACAGGCACGTATGCACACACATAAGCAGGGGAGAGGGACAGAGGGAGAAGCAGACATCCCACCGAGCCGGGAGTCTACCAGACACCCCACTGAGCAGGAGGCCTCAGGCTGGGTGGGCTCCATCCAAGGGCCCTGGGATCATGACCTGAGCCAAATGCAGATGCTTAACCTATGGAAGAACCCAAGTGCTCCTGAGAACTCCCCATTCTTGCCACTCAAGGCCTTTATGTCCTGCCTCCTGCGGACTCTCCTGTCAGCCTCTACTCCAGCCTTACTCATCAAACTAATCTACCAATTCTCAGACTGACTTTCAAGTATGCTGAACTTATTTATGCTGTCCCCTCTACCTGCAATGTATTTTCCTTCCCTTCCTTCTCTACCTCCAGCTTATGATGATGCTTCAAAGCTCATTTCAAATGATACCTCTTTTATGTAGCCTTCCCCAACTTGTTTTCAAAGAGGTTTAGTTGTCCCCTTCCTCTTAACACAAAGTGGTCACTGTTTCTATAACAGTCTGTCTAGACTACAAGCCCATTTGAAGGGCCTCATTATTTATCTCTGTCTCCAAAGTCCAGACTAGTACAGAATAGGTGCTCAGGTTTGCTTAACGAGCAAATAAATGCTCTAAAAGCAGGTTTAGAAGAAGGTAAGACCAAGAAGTCATTCATACACAGCTCCTTTCATGCTTTTGAGTACTCTCAATCTTGAGATTCTCCCCCCACCAACAGATCTATGGCTATCCCAAAATCAGCCCACTTTCTTTTTTCAGGATCTTCTCCTTGGACATTCTTTAGTGCTCATGTGTGACAGAATGGCCTTTGGTTTAACCCAAACATACTCCTTCTGGCTCTATAGCAAATCCCTCATTTAAGGGTCTGGGATCTCCTCTATTCCCTTGCGGAGTTTACAGTGCTGATCTGTAGGCTTCTCAAGGATGTGATGGACAGCACACAGTAGGTGCTCACTGAAGATATGCTCTGTGAAAAAGGGCAGGCAGGGCTAGGTAGGGAGAAACAGGTAGGGGCTATGGGATCATGCTTACAAAAATCACAAAAGTACATAAGTGTAGGGAAACTAGAGATCAGGGAACAAGACCACCCTGCCTTAAGTGTCAGAGATGTTTTTGTTTTGTTTTGTTTTAAATTTTATTTATTTGACAGACAGAGATCATAAGTAGGCAGAGAGGCAGGCAGAGAGAGAGGGGGAAGCAGGCTGCCTGCAGAGCAGAGAGCCTGATGCGGGGCTTGATCCCAGGACTCTGGGATCATGACATGAGCCGAAGGCATAGGCTTTAACCCACTGAGCCACCCAGGCGCCCCAGAGGTGGGGGTTTTGTTATAATAGCTACTTATGATCAACAAAGAATTATTGCACACTGAAAAAGAAAGTAAGCCATTAAAGTGCTATCAATAGAAATGTTAAAAGGATTTAAGTTAGCCTTCAATAAAAGATCCAACTCACTCTGGAGAGCTTCTTTCCTGTACCCTTGCTTAATAGAAGCTCTATTGCATTACTCACTCTTCTTTGTCTGCAAATTCATTCTGCGACTGGCTGAGACAAGAACCTAGCTCTCCTGCTTCACCTGCTGGGGTACAATGGAACACTCAGTAGACAAAGGTGCTGCCACTTCCTCACCATGGCTGTGGGCTTGTCATTTCACATCTCTGAGCTTCAGTTTCCTTACCTTTAAAGTTGGAATAATAATGCCTATACTTGGCAAAAATACAAAGCTAAAGGAGGTAAATGACGAGCACAGAACCTAACCCAAAACTCAACATACTCATTCTCAGTCTGCATCCATCAAGTCTGAAGAAGCCTCAAGTCTCTGGTCATCTTGCTATTTTAAGAACAGTATCTAGACCAAAATGACCTCTGCTCAGGGTCCCCTCTATTGTCCAGGAGGCAGTGTGGAGAGGAAACAACCTAGTTTTTAATTCTGACACCACCACTTCTGGGCTATATGAATTTGGACCTGCCTGCCTACTTGTAGAAGGAACATCACTTACCTCATAGAGATGCTGTGAGGATTCAATGAGATGAGTATAAAGTAAATTAGATGGCACTCAAAATTTGATGACTACTATGACTGGCCTGGTGAACAGAAGTGCTGAGGAGTTTCTGAAAACCATGCGTGTGATTATGCTGCCCTTCTGTGGACACAGAGCACACAGCCCAGTAAAGGGACCACCGCCCCTCCGCCCCCCACTGCCCCAACCCCAAGAACTTGGTGGGAGAAATCACATCACACGAGAGGCACTTCTCTGCTAGGGAGATCACGCTTTACCCTGAAATACTTAGGGAACATCTAATCCAGAACTCAGAATTAACGTGCTTGTCAGAATGCAGACCAGTTCTGACTCAATAGGTCTGGGGTGGAGACAAAATCCTCAACAAGCTTCCAGATGATACTGATGCTACTGGTCTGCAGACCACTCTGAGTAAAGGTCTTAAGTACAATACAGCAGTGACATGACATGAGCTATTTATTAAGTGCTTTATCCTATGCTGGTTACTGAGAAAGCCAGTTAATCTCTATTAACTTACATAGTCCTCAAGATGGGGTGAAAGAGGAACTGTTGATCATTTTTCAGAGGAAACTGCAGCACAAAGAGAAAGTACATGGCTATCTCATACAGCCTGTAAGGGTTATGTATGAGATAACCTTGGGTTCCATTTAGGCAGCCTGGCTCCACAGCCTAAAAGAAAGAAGACTTCAACAATGTGTAGAGCATAACCAAGTGAGGGGCTAGGGCAGGAAACCAGCAGGGGTACTGAGTGATCTAGCTGGCAGATGAGGCCTAAACTTCCTAAGCTATGGCAGGGGCTGTGGGATGAGAAATGGGACCTAAAAAAGAGCATGGTAGGGGTTTGGCGGTAAGCTGGATACAGGTGTGAGAGAGGGCGCCATCTAGAGAGCTCAGCTTGTCTGGTTTGGACAATAGAGAGATGGTACCTAACCACCTGCTGAGCAAGGAAACATGGGAGGAAGAACAAGTTTTAAGGAGAAGGTGAGTTTAGTTTTGGGAGTGGCCAGTATGAGTGGCTTTTGGTCATCTGGGAGAGATAGGAGGTAGATGGACTTAAGCATCTAGAGCTCAGGAGATGATCTGGATTGTGGGCAAAGTTGGGGTGTTGGCAGATGTGAAGCCGTGAGTGTCGGACCTCACATAAACAGTGCATAGACTGTCCTGTTCTGGGCCAAAGTCAACAGAGCACATCACTGGAAGAATGGGATGGGAATCCAGGTCTCCCTGGCTGTAGCAGAGGCTGACTGCCCATTCCACTGGCCATTCTGGATGTGAGGAGCAGGCAGAGCCCAAGATGCTGATGGGCTCAGGAAAGGGGTTTCTGGACACCTATGGTGACTAAATCCAAGAAACTGTCCACTGTTCCCAGATCAGTAAAAATAAGGACAACTCCACGGAGAAAGACAAGATCAATAAAGGTTGG
This sequence comes from Mustela nigripes, assembly GCF_022355385.1. Lineage (NCBI taxonomy): Eukaryota > Metazoa > Chordata > Mammalia > Carnivora > Mustelidae > Mustela > Mustela nigripes. Next base: position 50,096,336 of record NC_081557.1, on the reverse strand, counting down.
GAGATATTTATTCTTTTTAAACAAGGTCATAAATAACAAAGAAACAAAGTAGGTCCCAGACTCTGGACCGTGCAGCAGGACAGGGATAGGAAGTTGTTGGGTGGAAAGGTGGAGGGGCTACGCATCACCTAAGACAGTCACAGAAAAGATGGGCTGCAGGAGACTGCCCCTTCCTGCCCTTGGAAATGGCGTGCCTGGGCAGCAGGGGGAGGCCGCACGGCTGTGATGAGGCAGCTGGAAGAGGGCACAGATTGAGGATGCTGTACTGTTTCTCTGAAGAGTGACATGGAAACCACAAATGGTGAAGATAAGCTGTGGGTCTAGAAGAGGCAAGTGGGCACTCTGCACACCTCCAGGGACCAATTATGGAAATGGTTAAATTTGATTCTTAAAAACAACTCCACAGGCTTTAGCCTATGGCTTTGTGCAAGGGCTGTATTAAACCTGGGTTGCTCTGTGGCAGGTGAGGGCTCAAGAGGCCCCTGGAGCAGCCTGGCCTCAGCCCAGGGCAGGTGCCCAGACATGTGGGAGAGGGACAGTGGGCTCTCCGCAGATGGGAGGCCATGTGCTTGGACTGACTGGACCTGATTTTCAGGCTGGTTTCTTGTGATGCTATCCACCACCCCTCCCTATTCCTAAGGATGGCATCCTGGCCTCTCTGGGTCTTCCAAGCCTGGAAGAGTAAGACTGGGATAAAAAGGTACCTGACTGGCATTTTATTTGAAAGGGGGAAAAAAAGGACCACCCTGTGCATGGTCCATCCCATGAGGTAGGGCAGGACCACGCCAAGAACAATCTCAAGGAATGGAGGTCCCTGAGCCTGGAGAGACATTTGGACCCAGGTGCACTGCCTAATACCAGGAATAGGGGCCCAGGGTGGCAGTTCTGATGGAGGCTTCACCCTAGGCAAGGCAGGGAGAATAGGTAGGGGCTACCCCTGAACAGGGAAGGGATGGGAGTTGGGGAGCCTTGGACTAAGGAGGTCGAGGTTGGTCAAAGGCCCTGGATAACAATGCTTTCGGCAGGAATACACAAAAGGGTTTGTACATCTGGGGAAGCCCGTCGATAGGGAGCCGGTGTCACATGGTCGGGCAGGATGGTGAGGAGGAGACAGCGGCATCACAGTGGCCTCTGGTGCGATGTATTTACAACAGAGCTCAATGTTGGGGAGGGACGGACAGCAGGTTACTAACAGCCAGGAAACACACTGTGAAGAGTGGGAAGAGATGGGAAAACAAATGTGACCATTACTAGCTTTCCCCTCCTCACCCCTTCTCCTCCAGGAAGCCCAGGACCCTCATGACCACCAAGGCCCTTGCAGATCTGTCCAACCTCTCCATAGCCCCATCCAGGTCTAGACACGGGCTCTGTTCTCTGTGAGCTGGTGATGTGACCAAATGGTCCAGGGGCTTCAAACACTACTAACAAGAAAAACTTCAGTCTTTCCTTTTGTTTTCTGGGGTCCATCAATAATTAGTTGCTTGAGGGGTGGTTTGGCATGAGGGAATCACTTGTGTGGCTCACTGTACCAGGCTCCTGTCATCATTGCCAATGCCTATTCTGCCCTGCCACCTTCACCTCCCAGGTCCTGGCATTCAGAGTCCTCTAACGCAGGAGCAATTTCTTTTCTCCAACATTTCTTCTTTGAATTCCTGAGGGTAGGGAACCAGTTCCCCTGGACTCTCACCAAAATCAGACAGGAGAACTATCCCCCTAGCAGGTTTATGACTCAGTAGGCTCATGGGCGCTCTGGGGTCAGGCATACTGTGGCACAGACCATAAGTTCCCTAAAATGGGGCCAGGACAGTGTGGTTTGGGTAATCTTGTCTCTTCCTCCTCCTCAACCAAGAGTCTGTGTCTCCCTACTCAGAAGAGCTTTCTAGGATGAGAGGTATTTTTCCTTCACACTAGTGTTTCTCAACTGTGAGTGATTTTGTCTCCCTTTAAGCATTTGGTAACATCTGAAGATATTCTTATCACAACTTGTGTGTGTGTATGTGGGAGTGCTACTGGTTTCTAGTGCATAGAGGCTAGGGACGCTGTCAAACAACCTACAATACACAGGACAGGCCCCCAAATGTCAACAGTGCTAAGGTTGAAAACCCTGTTCTGGATCTCTACACAGTATCCATGGCCTGCCCAGCCTTCCTCGGCCCCAGAGGAGAAGGCAGAACCCTAAGAGTCTGGAAGAAGATTGAGTCCCATCCTAGCCTCCTCAGAGAAGGAGGCACCTCAGGAAGTGGGAGGACTTCTTTAAGAAGTGGGGTGGAGTGGGGACTAGGCACAATTTAATCTCAGTTCAGCAACAACCCATTGGACCAAAGTACACAGAAACAACCAACCATGGGTTTATAGAAACACATGTGCTGGGCTCTGTGTTGAGGAGGAAGAAGAAAGGCATGGTGACCCAAACCAGGCAGGGGTAAGGAAGAGATATTTACAATGCTGCAAATATCTTTTTGTTGGAGTTGGTCAGCACTGCTGGGCTCCTTAAACCTCTGTTACTTCCTTACCATTGGAATCCACCGATGGGCTCTGCAAACCTGTGCCGGATCAGGAAAGTGGCAACAGCTTCGGCTACCTGGAAAAGGGAGAGAGATTCCAGGCTATATGATGTTTAGCAATGGGGATCAGCTTTGGAGGTCCTGCGGGCTTCTACTGGAAGGTTAGGCTGTATAGTGGACTCATGGATCTTAGAGGTCTGAGAAGCTGAAAGACCTGAGTCCTGGCAGGGCTAGAAGACTCCCCCACCATCCTTGCCAAATACAGCTCCAGAGAAGTCAAGAGGAATGCTGTGAGGGCTTATTTATCCCCTGACACTTACAAAGCATCTTATTCTATAGGAGTGCATATTAACTTCCAACTGTGACCGTAGTTTCAGGAGCAGTTTCTATCCCAATTTTTCCTTCTTCCACATGGCTTTTGGGCTAAGGAGAGGGGTAGAGCTTCAGATCTTAACCAGAGCACCCTGGGGTGAAACTATGGGATGCCAGTGGTTCCTCAGTCCATACAAAGAAACCCAAGACCATAGCAGCTGCCAGGAAGAGGTCTGGGGAGATGGTGGAGTTATATCTGAATAGGCGCCACAGTAGCTGCTACAGGCAACTCAGCCTGACTCAGAGGCTTGTACTATTTTCTGTGAGACAAAAGGTGACTCTCACAGCTGTCCCTTTATAGTCACAGAGCACCAGACTCACCTTGTCTGGGGCATCCTCATGGACAGCATGGCCACACTGGGGTAGGACCTGCATCTGGAACTTTCCTGGAAAGGAAACAAATCTAGGTGACCTCAGGGACTAAAACGGCCCTCTCCTTACCACCTCTGTGGTCTCAGAGGCCACTTCAGGAGTCTAGTACCTTCCTATATACTCCCGTCCTTAATAGTCTGAACCCTGTTACCAAGGTTTGAGGGAGATGGTAATGTTTGCAGTTACAACCTTGTGCAAATGACTTTCCCTTCATTTTTAACTTTGGCAACTATTTAGCATGCATTTACTTTGAGCCAGCCACAGGAAGGTTCCCGTTTTCAGGGGATTTATAGTCTAGAAGGGGAACACAAAAGACAACATTTTATTTATTATTTTTATTTTTTAAATTTTTATTATTTTTAAAGATTTTTTATTATTTTATTTTATTTTTAAAATTTTATTATTTATTTTTTAAAAGATTTTATTTATTTATTTGACAGAGAGACATAGCAAGAGAGGGAACACAAGTGGGGAAGTGGGAGAGGGAGAAGCAGCCTTCCCACCAGGCAGGGAGCCTGATGCAGGGCTCGATCCCAGGACCCTGGGATCTTGACCTGAGCTGAAGGCAGACACTTAACAACCGAGCCATCCAGACATCCCAAAAGACAACATTTTAATGAAGCATGTAGTTCTTATGATAAAACTGAGCACATGGAACTGGAATAACATAGGAAAGAAGGCTTTGCAATCAAATAAAGACACAGGAAAGCTTCCCACACAGAAAAAAAAAATAGTCTACACAAAGGAAAGGAGGATGAAATGATTTTTGTTCCTGGAAATAAAAAGTCTGGCACAGAACTCTTGAGAGTTAACAATGAGGCTGGAGAGGAAAGCAGGGGCCATCAAGGGTTTTGTAAGCTACGTTAAGGATTTTGAAATTTATTATTACAATAGTAAGTTACCATTTAAGTGCTCAACCAAATGCCAGACAGTACTAACCACTTTCTCCCACTGCCTTGTAGAACACTGTGGCTCACCATGAATGTGATAGCTATTGAGAGTAAAAAGAGATGACAGATCTCTAAGCAGCAGACTAAAGGAAATGGGACCCACAGCTTCCCCTAAGAGCAGACTCTCAGAGCCTGAAAGGCTCCATTTACAAAACAAGGCAGAATGCTCTGGAAGTCCTTTGGGTCATCACGTTCCAGGATTCCTAACCCAGTTACACAGTGCTTTAAGATTTTCTCAAAATACTCTTCTATCCATTTTTTAAGTTGATTCTCAAATCTACCCCATAAAATTGAACAGGATAAATACTGAATTTCTTTTCTGAGATGATGAGATTAATATCATGGTTAGTGAAGTAATTTGCCCAAGGCTGCTTATTTATTTATTTTTTTAAAGTGTTTATTTATTTGTCTCAGAGAGAGAGAGAGAGAGCGAGCTAGCACACAAGCAGGCAGAGTGGCAGGTAGAGGCAAAGAGAGAAGCAGGCTCCCTGCCAAGCAAGGAGCCCAATGCAGGACTGGATCCCAGGACCCTGGGATCATGACCTGAGCTGAAAGCAGCGGTTTAAACCACTGAACCACCCAGGCATCCCCCTGCTTATTTAATTAGTAGAGGAACTACGACTATTCTATTCAGTGAGGCCCAGCTCATGCCCTTCCTCTTGCAGTAGTGTGCCCCGGGGGCTCCGGCCTATTCCATCCTAGTCTCTTCTCTGATCCCTCTCTCTCTTTTTTAAAAGGTTTTATTTATTTGAGCAAGAGAGTGAGAGAGAGCATGAGAGGAAAGAAGATCAGAGGGAGAAGTAGACTCTCCGCAGAGTTGGGAGCCCGATGTGGGACTTGATCCCAGGACTCCAGGATCATGACCTGAGCCAAAGGCAGTGGCTTAACCAACTGAACCACATAGGTGCCCTCTCTTTTATCTCTTAATGTACTACGGCTAATATATTTGGATTGAAACACAGAGCAGCTTGTGCCCTGCTTGTTTTGTAAGCTTGTATTTTATGCCACTGGTGCTTGCCTTCCCAGGAGCATGACAACACTTCTGTAAGAACAGAGCCTAATATCAACAGGGACCAGCACAGGACTAGACACTGAGTAAGTGTTAGTAAGTCTTTTTTTTTTTTTTTTTTTAAAGATTTTATTTATTTATTTGACACACAGAGATCACAGGTAGGCAGAGAGGCAGGCAGGCAGAGAGAGAAGAGGAAGCAGGCTCCCTGCAGAGCAGAGAGCCCGATGTGGGGCTCGATCCCAGGACCCTGGGACCACGACCTGAGCCGAAGGCAGAGGCTTTAACCCACTGAGCCACCCAGGCGCCCCAAGTGTTAGTTAAGTCTTAAATGGATAATTGAGTGAATGACCTGATAACACTTACAATTCCAACCACCCTGGGCTTGATGTCTAGGGATGAATTTTTTGTTTCTCTTTGGAAGAGTGGATATAAAGAATCAGAGAGAATGCACACACACTAACACTAATAACGTGCCTTGTACACATAAAATAATGACTATGGGTAATCCTCACAATTATTCTATGAAGTGGGCATATTTCCAAACCCTTCCCTCTCATCCTACAGAACATTAGGTTCAGACAGCCTAAATTATTTACCCAAGTTGCATCATGAATGAGTGCTAGGTTTCTAGGAATCCATTAACTAATTCAGCAGGTTTAAACAGTGTTGGAAAGACTGTGGTTTGGAATCTATGACAATTTGGCCATTTCCCTTTGTCTTATGGGATGTCCCTCATTCCAGCCATTTACTTTCTATATTCATGGGATGCTCTGGAAGAAAAGGTAGTCTTGGCATAAACCTTACTGGGGAAATGGCAGGGCATCTCATGAGGAATCATGAGTACTTCCTGGATATAATGAAGCCATCATTTGTCAGACTCTTACTTCACATGTATTTTCGCATTTAAACACCATGCAAATGTATTCAGATACAGCATTATTTCTCTTTTACAGATGAAGAAACTCAGGATTAAAGAAGTTCACTCAGGCCACAATTCTAGTAACTGTGACTCAAAGCCAGGACTGTTTGATTCCAAGGCTGGTGACCAACAATGGTTTCAAATGCTATTCCAGTCCAGCTCAACTGCTTTCAGATAGTCTCAGGGGCCATATCTATTCTGCCTGTCTAGCATCAAGCATAGATCTTATATAGAAAAACTGCTTAGGAAAGGTTTGCTTGAACTGAATGTAAGGAAAGATGTCTAAACTCAGAATTACCAACATAAGTGCCATAAAACTCTCACTGCCCCAGTTCATAATCTTCCTCCAGGCTTCAGATACTATGTAGTTGGAGGAATAGGGTAGGAGTGCCTGGGTCCAGAATGTAATAAATCATTCAGGAGCCTTTGAACAACTGTTGTTTAGAAATATAGCCCCCCCTTTTCTGTGGGGAGCCTGAGGACAGCTCAAAGAACAGTTTGAGACCATAAACACCCAAGTAGATATGTCCAGTAGGTTTTACATATGGGCCAGGTCTGGAGCTCAGGAGAGAGGTATGAGTTGGACATTTAGCTTTGGGAATTATAAGGGTATAAATAAAAGCCATGAGATTGCCCAGAGAGAGTAAGCAGGGGAAAAAAAGGGAGGTCAAGAACAGAATCTGTTTAAGCCTGAAACCTTGACTTGGGAGTTAGCACTTCTTCTTCCCATAACCTAAAAGATACCAATGCCTATTGATTTCATCTTTACCACACCTTTCATCCATACCAAAGCAAGAGCCTCCACAAAATTGGTCCCACAGCCTCCACTTCCATCCGGACAACACACCTGGATCTGTGCACAATATGTTACTTTTCTACTCATTATAATTCATGATCCCTGTGAAGTTGCCATCAACTTTCTCCTTTTATAGACTGAGAAAACTAAAGCTAAGGCAGGTCAAATAACTTGCCTGGGGTCATAAAATAAGTAAGAAAGAAGTACTACTCCCAACCTCAGAGTCTTTGCTTTTGCCACCTCACCATGCTGTCTTCTAAACATAGTTTACATCTTTTTGCATTCCAATCATCCTGGACATTTCTCCTTCCTAAGAATTCCAACAATGATAAAAATACTGATCAGTATTCAGAATATCTCCTACACAATAATTTATATTTATAGGGTACTTTATGGTTTATAATGAACTCTGCCAAGACAGAGCCTCATTTTAGTCCTTACAACCCTGAGATGTAGATGGGAGTTAAGTCCCATTTTTAGATGGAGGAAAAAAACTGAAGCTCAGAAAATGGAAATATTTGGGTCAGGACTGGATATTGATGTCATCAAGTATGGGGTTAACTCTAAAGCTCATGCTCTTTCCATTGCACTTCACCATCTCAGAACATTAATTTCCACATGACTCTGTCCTCAGAGAAGGACCTAGGAACGTAATTTCTTTTCTTTCTTTCTTTCTTTTTTTAAGATTTATTTACTTACTAGAGAGACAGAGAGAGTGTGCATGTGCACACATAAGCATGAGTGGGAGGAAGAGCAGAGTGAGAGACAGAGAGCCCAAGCTGATTCCCCACTAAGCATGGAACCCAACATGGAGCTCAACCTCACGACCCTGAGATCACGAACTGAACTGAAATCACAAGTGGGACGCTTAATTGACTGAGTCACCCAGGCATCCCTGGACATAATTTCTTGATTACTTACCTTGCATTTGGCCAATAGTCAGATCCTTATCCAATCTATCAACACCTAGAACAAAACAGGAGAATCCAGAAGTAGTTTACTAGAAAAGTTTGTAGGAAACAGGTTTTGCTGTTCAAGTATGAAGTAACAATTGTTACAAAGTTGTAAACATGATGACACTCTCAATTCACATTAATCCCAATCCTAACTCCTTAAGGGTATATAGTCACCACATGAAACTTTCCAGAATGAGAGTCCCCTGCAATCTTTTTGGTCACTTAAACTGATTAATGAAAATAAGGTTTTACTTTTTAAAATTTCCATTATACTCGGAATATCTTTACACCACTCTGGAGAACTTGAACTTAACCAGGGATTGATGGCAGGCCAGAATTAAGTTACTCCAGATGGATGCTTTTGCTTAGTTAAGTTTAGGGATTTGGTGTGGAGAGGAGAGGAATACAAATGAGTGAGCATGGTACTTTATTTGGAAGCTACTACCCATGTATGAGTAGTTTTGTTTTTTGTTTTTTGTTTTTCAGATTTTATTTATTTATTTGAGAGAGAGTGAGCAAGTGACCATAGGGGAGGAGGACGGGCAGAGGCAGAGGAAGAAGCAGACTCCCTATGGTGTTTAATCCCAGGACTCCCCGATATCATGATTGGAGCTAAGGGCAGACGCTTAACTGACTGAGCCACCCAGGCGCCCCATGTGGTGAGTAGTTTTAACAAGGACCTACTCAGAAGATAATATACCTACACTGCTATGGACTGAACTATATCCTTCCCGTCATTCATATGCTGAAGGCCTATTCCACAATGTGACCACATTTGCAGATATGGAAATAATTAAGATTAAATGGGGTCATATGTGTAGGGTCTTCATATGACAGGATTAGTGTCCTTTTAAGAATAAACACCAGAGAGTTTGCTTTCACTCTCTCTGCTGCCACGTAAGGACACAGTGAGAGGGCAGTTGTCTGCAAGCCAGTAAGAAAGCTCCCACCAGAACTTGACTGTGCCGATACCCTGCTCTCAGACGTCTAGCCTCCAGAACTGTGAGAAAATGAATTTGTTGTTTAAGCACCCAATTTATAATATTTTGTTATGGCAGCCTGGCTAATACACACACATGCACACTTACCAGCCAAGAGCAGCAATTTAGGAATAGGACAACTAAGGAAGAGATTGGATAAGCCTCGGAACCAGCCATCCCAGTATTTTTCTGTTTTTGCCAGTTCAATCCTCCAAGTATATGGATGGTCTTTCTTGGTCTGGAGGAAAAGAGCAAGTTCTGAGTCTCTGAGGGCAACCCTTGGAGGAATAGGACAAAAACTAGGTCCCTAGGAAAAGGAAAGGGAAGGAAACTAGCACTTACTAAGGTGCTACTAGGTCCTAGACATTTTCATATTCACTTAATCATTGAAACAGCTTTGTGATACAGGTTATTGTTGTAATTTCCATGTTTAAATAACTAGAAGTTTACTTTTTACTTCTATTAATTTCAGTGAACTTTGAACTTTCTTAAGATCACAAAGCCAGTAAATCTTATTAATTTCAGTGAACTTTGAACTTTCTTAAGATCACAAAGCCAGTAAATCGTAAGAGACTTAGTTTCTCTTATATCCATTTGACAAAAAGAATATATCCATCAAAAGGATAATTACAAAAAGCACAGTACAGTATAAAAAAATATACATACTTATGATATAATATTAAAAGAAAGAATAATATTAAAAGAAAGAAGAGTATAACATGCCATCCACGCAAGGATTACTACTGGATAAATGTGGTACACATAGGGAAAGAACTGGAAGGGAAAACTGAAAATACGTTGATTTGTTGGCAGAGCATTTTTTCTTATGTTCTGATAATGGTATGTTCCTGCAATAGTAATCTGAAAAAGGAAATCTGGCACAAATATTACAAAATGTATTTGTTAAATCCCTATATATACTAGACAGGCACAGAGTATGTACTCATCAAATACAAGATGAACAAATAAATGATTCTCTATAGTTTTCTGCATCACTGAAAATTTTAAATATTATAACTGAAATAAATAATTGGGATCCTGCAGTAGCCACAATATGAAAATCTGGAAGTGAACATGAGATAGCAACATATTGTGTTAGAGAGCACTGGATGGATGTCCATACTAGCCCAAGTGATCTACAGATCCTTATCATAACAATCCTTATCAAAATCCAAATGACATTCTTGCAAAATAGAAAAATTCATAAAAAATTCATATAGAATCTCAAGGGACACCAAATAGCAAAACAATTTTTTTTAAAAGAATAAAATTGGAAGACACATGCTTCTAATTTCAAAACACATTATAAAGCTACAGTAATCAAAACAGTATGGTACTGTTATAAAGACAGAGACCAATGGAATACACAAGAGAACCCAGAAATAAACAACAAGGGTCCAAGATGACTCAATGGAGAAATAACAGTCTTTTCAGCAAATGGTGTTGGAAAAACTGGATATCCACATGCAAAGAATGAAGCTGGACAATACACAAATTTAACTCAAACGGGTTAAAGACCTAATTATATTAAGACCCAAAACTGTAAAACTTCTAGAAGATAACAGAGGAAAGCATCATATAGCTTTTCATGACATTGAATTTGACAATGATTTTTTTGGCTGTGACACCAAAAGAAAAGGCAACAAAAGCAAAAATAGATAAATGGACTACACTAAACATAAAAACTTCTGTGCCTCAAAGAACACAATCAACAGAGTGACAAGACGTTGTACAGAATGGGAGAAAATATCTGCAAATCATATCTATGATAAGGGGTTAATATTCAGAATATATAAAGAATTCCTACTATTCAGTAACAAAAAAATGAAACGACCTGATTAAAAAATGGGCAATGGACATGAGGAGACATTTCTCCAAAGAGGATATACAAATGGCCAATAAGTACATGAAAAGAAACTCAACAACACTATTAGGGAAATGCAAATCAAAACCACAATGAGATATCACTTTATACCCATTAGGATGGCTATTTTCAAAAAAGACAAAATAACAAGCATTGGCAAAGATGTGGAGAAATTAGAACACTTGGGGCACTGTAGGTGGGATTACACAATGATATAATCACTATGAAGACAGCATGGCAGTTATTCAAAAATTAAAAGTAAAACTATCATATGATCCAGCAATCTTATTTCTGGGTATACAGCCAGAAGTGAAAGCAGGGTCTTGAGGAGGAGATATTTGCAGACCCATGTTCATGAGCATCATTATTCACAACAGTCAAGAGAAGTAAGCAGTATCTATCGATGGATGAATGGATAAACAAAATGTGCTATATACATATTATTTAGCCTTAAAGAAGGAAATCCTGTCACATGCTACAACAGAGAGGAAACTTGAGACATTGTGTTAACTAAAATAAACCAGTCACAAAAAGACAAACACTGGTTCTACTTCTATGAGGTATCTAATGTAGTGGAATTCATAGAAAGTAAAATGGCAGGAATGGGAGGAAAGGGAAATTGTTTAATGAGTACAGAGTTTTAGATTGAAATGAAAAAGCTCTGGAGATGTTTTACCACAATACAAACGATACTTAACTATACACTTAAAAATGAGTAAGGTGGTAAATTTTGTTATGTGTTTTTTACCAAAATAAAAAAAAAAAGAAAAAGAAAGAAAAAGATCACTGGACGGATATTCAGGAAACTTGCATCTTTCCAGTCTCAATAAACAATGCATGTGCAACACAATTAACAAGCCACTTCTAGTAGATTCCACTATCAGAGACAGGAAGACCCTCCTAAATGTACACTGTACTTCATAAGCAAATGACTAATTTAAGGTAAGGGAACTTCCAAGGATAATAATATTACAAAAAGAAATTTTAAAAGAGGAGTTCATGTCTTAAAAAATGTAAAAACGAAGAAAAAAAAGCCTAGATAGAATTAGAGTTGCTCCTGTATTTACGGTGATAATACTATATCCTTTCTCTGGAGAGCTGGATCATGAAGTTAATTTAGTTTAGATCCCTTCCTCTGACAAATGGTAATAAAACAGAACAATGTAAGAAACAAAACAGATGAATATGGGGGAAAGAAAGAGAGGCAAACCATAAAATACTCTTAACTATAGAGAACAAACAGGGTTGCTGGAGGGATGGGTCAAATGGATGAAAGAGATTAAGGAGGACACCTGTGATGAGCATGGGGTATTGTTTATAAGTGACAAATCACTAAATTCTACCCCTGGAACTAGTATTACACTGTATGTTAACTGAAATTTAGATAAAAACTTGAAAAAAGAAAACTAAACAACAACAACAGATCAAGGTAATGAGATCTAACTGTTGGATAGGAGAAGCAGAAAGCTAGCTACCAATCATCCTGAGATGTTCATGTGGGTAGGATATGGTTCTCCACACAAGGGCATCAACCACAGGCTTTGCACTATTCCCAACACCTCACTTGAAAAACATTTAAAAAGATAGGTTTCGTCCAGAGAGGGAGACAAACCTTAAGAAACTCTCGGTCTCAGGAAACAAACTGAGGGTTGCTGGAGTGGAGGGGGTGGGAGGGATGGGGTGGCTGGGTAATGGACACTGGGGAGGGTCTGTGCTATGGTGAGTGCTGTGAATTGTGTAAGACTGATGATTCACAGACCTGTACCCCTGAAACAAATCATACATTCTATGTTAATAGGAAAATGAAATAAGATAAAAAATAAAAAGACAGGTTTTTGTGTTAGTCAGACTTGATTTAATGCAAATTCCAGCTCCATCGTCAGCTAATAAACTGTGGATCCCTTGGGAAAGTTACCTAACTTCTTTAAGCCTGTTTTCTTAGTTATAAGGAGCACAACATAAAATCTCAAAGGATTATTGTAAGGATGAACTAAAGATATTCACATACGTAAAACAATAGGAACATGGTCTGGCACATAAAAGTAAAAACCAAAATAAAAATCTTTTTTTTTTTAAGATTTTATTTATTTGACAGAGAGAGAGACATTGAGAGAGGAACAGAAGCGGAGGAGTAGGAGAGGGAGAAACAGGCTTCCAGCTGAGCAGGAAGCCTGATGTGGGGCCCAATCCCAGGACCTTGGTATCATGACCTGAGCCGAAGGCAGATGTTTAACGACTGAGCCACCCAGCTGCCTGCCAAAATAAAAATCTTAAGAATACAGGATTTCTATAATCTTGAAAAAGAAGAGCAAAGCTGGAGGACTTACACTTCCTGATTTCAAAACTTGCTATGAAGCAACAATAATGTAGACAGTGGCACTTGCATAATGATAAGACATATTTTGGCAAAACAGAATTGAAAGTCCAGAGATAAACTCTGGCATTTATGGTCATTTGATTTCCAAAAAGGAATACAAGATAATTAAATGGGAAAGTGGGGTTTTAGCAACAAATGGTCTTGGGACAGCTGGACATCCACATGCAAAAGAATGAAGTTACATCTCCTACCCTCGTACTATACACAAAAATTAACTCAAAATGGATCATAGACCTAAATATAAGAGCTAAAACTAGAAACTAAAACTAGAAACCTAAATATAAGAGCTAAAACTAGAAAATATTTGCAATGAGGGACTTGTATCTAGAATATACAAGAATTCTTATAATTCAGAAATAAAAAGACAAAACACCCTCTTGCAAAATGGGCACAGTATCTGAATATATATTTCTCCAGAGAAGAAATGGGCAAGAAGCCCATGAAAAGATGTTCAACGTTAACAGTCATCAGGAAAATGTAAATCAAAACCACAATGAGATACCACTTCATACCCATTAGGATATAATCAAATCAAGTCATTAGGATATAATAAAAAAGAGAGACAATATTACAAATGCTAACAAAGTTGCAGAAAAATGGAACACTCAAGACACTGGTAGTGGGAATATAAAATGTTACAGGCACTTTGGAAAATAGTCTGGCTATTTCTCAAATGATTAAACACAGAAATAGCATCCAGCAATCCACTGGTTGGTGCATACCCAAGAAAAATAAAAACCTATGCCCACACAGAAACTTGTACACAAATGTTTGGACAAGCAATATTCATAACAGACAAAAAGTGAAAACAATCCAAATGTCCAATGACTGATTAATGGATAAAAAAAAGTGGTTTATCCATACAAAGGAATATTACTCAGCCACAAATAGGAATAAAGCACTGATACATGGTATAATAAGGATGAACCTTGAAAACATTATGGTAAGGTAAAAGAAACCAGCCACAGGACTGTATATTCATTTATATTAAATGTCCAGATTAGGCAATTCTACAGAGACGGAAAGATTAGTGGATGCCTAGGGCTGACGTTGGGGAGAAATGGGAGTGACTGCAAACAGGTACAGCATTTTTTTTTTTAAGATTTTATTTATTTATTTGAGAGAGAGGCAGTGAGAGAGAGCATGAGCGAGGAGAAGGTCAGAGAGAGTAGCAGACTCCCTGTGGACCGGGGAGCCCAATGCGGGACTCGATCCCGGGACTCCAGGATCATGACCTGAGCTGAAGGCAGTTGTCCAACCAACTGAGCCACCCAGGCATCCCCAGGTACAGCATTTTTTAAAAAAAAGTGATGTAAATGTCCTTTTTTTTTTTTTTTTTAAAGTTTTATTTATTTGACAGAGAGATAGAAGGCACAAGTAGGAAGAGGGGCAGGCAGAGCGAGAGGGAGAAGCAGGCTCTCTCCACCAAGCAGGAAGCTCGATGCAGGGCTCAATCCCAGGACCTTGGGATGATGACCTGAGCTGAAAGCAGCCACTTAACCGACTGAGACACCCAGGAGCCCCGACGTATATGTTCTAAAATAAGATTGTTATGATGGTTACACAAGTCTGTGAATCTACTAATAACCAGTGAATTGTATACTTTGGATGAGTTACCTTTCAATAAAGCAGTTTTAAAAAAGGATATTTATGCATAAAGGAATACCTCCTGGACAACTGAAGTTTATTCCCTTAAGGACCAAAGATTAAAGTTTCCCTCTTCTTTTCTGTATTTTAATCATATTGTATTAGACATCACCCCTCACTGCCAATGTGTATCTTATCTTTTTTTTTTTTTTTTTATCTTGTCTTTTTTTACACGGCGAAATGGATGCAACAGAACTCTTGTGTATGTCTCAGGATCATTTCAAACACCACTTTTCATATTAGTTAAAACACAGAAATCCCCTAAGGGCTAATGGGCTCTACGTGGCTCCTGGCTACCATGCTTTAGAAGCTGTGACTGTTCTTGTTGTTGTAGTTGTTAAGTTTAATTTATATTATTAATATTTTCTGTCATTTTAGTTATTTTTTTTTACTGAGATATAATCACCATATAACACTGTGTTGGTTTAAGGTGTACAATGTGTTGACTTGACACATTTATATACTGCGATATGCAACACCATAGTGATTGCTAATACCTCTATCATACCACAGAATTATAAATTCTTTTGTACTAGAATAATTAAGACCTAGTCTCTTAGCAACATTGAAGTTTATAATACGGTATTGTTGCCTATAATTATTATGCTGTGCATTAGATCTCCAGGATCTGTTTATCTACTAGTTATAAGAAGTAGTTTGTGTTGTTTGGGGTTTATGTCCTTCCTCAAGGGCAGACTGTTTTAGCTGTACGCCTTATTGCCTCATGTGTTTCAGTCTGACCTTCTAACAAAACTGCTGGAGTTTACTAAACTCCATATAACTGGGCGTATAAAATAATTACAAAGGAAAAATGAGCTGGAATTAAAAACCAAAGGATCTGGATGTGTTTTAGCACCAACATTTATAAGGTGTTCATAGGCAAGAATCTGTACCTCAGTTGTAAAACAGTGATAATACCTACAATACAGTTAAAATGAGAACTAGGGATGATAAATGTGATTTACTTAGTATAGCTCCCAGCACATAAAAGGCAAAAAGTAATTAGCAGTTTGTATCAGAGTCTCAGATCTACTAAATATTAATTACTTGATTACTTTGGAAACGTCTCTTCTCTCTATCTCTGTGTCTCAGTTTCTACACTGTTATCATGGGAGAGATCTCACCTCACCGAGTGTAGGAAATTAATCATGCACTGTTTATATTTTTGTAAATTCCAAAGAGGTACAAACAATAAATTAATCATGCACTGTTTATATTTTTGTAAATTCCAAAGAGGTACAAACAATTATTTATTGATCTTAAGGATGACAAAAGATCATCGTTAAATGAAAAAATCTGCTTTTAAAAAATGTACAGTTGATGCTTAAACAATATAGGTTTGGACTGTGCAGGTCCACTTATATGTGGATTTGGAAACAGTACAGTACTACAAATTTATTTTCTCCTCTTCATGATTTTCTCAAGAACATTTCTTTTTGTCTAGCTACTTTATTATAAGGGTACAGTATTTAATAAATATAAATAAACAAATTATATATTAATCACTATTTATATTACTGGCAAGGCTTCTGGTCAACAGTAGGCTATTAGTGATTATGTTTTTAGGGAGCCAAAAGTTATAGTTGTTTGGTTTTTTTTCTTGACAGAGAGAGAGCACATGTGTGGGGTGGGGGTGTGCATAGAGGGGCAGAAGGAGAAGGATAGAAACCATTTTAGGCAGACTCATGACCAGTGTGAGGCCCCACCAGTGGCTCAATTTCATGACCCTAAGATTGTGACCTGAGGTGAAATCAAGAGTCAGATGTTTACCTATCTGAGCCACCCAGGCACCCCAAAAGTTATAGTTGGATTTTTGACGGTGTTGGGGGATCAGTGACCCTACCCCCCATATTGTTCAGGACTCAATTGTCCTCTCCTCCTTGCTAATAGTAGCATCTCCAAACATAAGGGACTCTGGGGTATACACTGAATCCATTACTTGCCATTAGTAAGGTATTTATAATCCATCCCCAAAAGTCTGCTCCTCAGGCTCACTAACCATTTCAAGAAAAAAAAATCCTTTCCCACTACTATCCTCAAATCAAGTGTTCAATAAGAAGTCACACAACACTTGCTACACACACACACCCAAGCTAAATGCTGAGGGGAATTCATATAGAACATTAGTTCCTGTGCTCAAAATACAGAGGTTACTTTGTTGGGAGACAACACTTGCACATTAGAGGACACTGAATCTGCATTCTAGGGATGACTACAGGAGACCATAGTATCTCTGAATGGGGTTTATGAAAAATAATTCTATGACTTAGCCACAACTTTATTTATTTTAAAAAAAAAGATTAAATTTTTAATTTATTTGACAGGCAGAGATCACAAGTAGGCAGAGAGGCAAGTAGAGAGAGAGAGAGGGAAGCAGGCTCCCCGCTGATCAGAAAACCCGATGCGGGGCTCGATCCCAGGACCCCGAGATCATGACCTGAGCTGAAGGCAGTAGCCTAACCCACTAAGCCACCCAGGCACCCTTAGCCACAACTTTAAAACAGAAAGTGCTAAGTTATGTCAGGGACCCTGGCTGGCTCAGTTGGTAGAGCACCCAACTCCTGATCTCAGGATCATGAGTTTGAGCCCCACATCAGGTATACAGATTACTTAAACTTATTTAAACAAATAAACAACCCAAAAAGTGCTAAGTTATGTCATACAGATCTTCAGTGGTATACTGGAGAAGGACTGATAGAAAATGAGGTCAGAAAACTTCCCCAAAGAAATACACTTTGAAAGATGAGTAAGATCTGATGGACTTAGCATAGACTAGTGGGAAATCAGATTTTCTCAAGAGATAAACCATAGGAACAGAAATATATATATATTTTTAAATATTTTATTTATTTGTCAGAGAGAGAGGGAAAGAGAGCGAGCACAGGTGGACAGAATAGCAGACAGAGGCAGAGGGAGAAGCAGGCTCCCTGCCAAGCAAGGAGCCCGATGTGGGACTCGATCCCAGGATGCTGGGATCATGACCTGAGCCGAAGGCAGCGGCTTAACCCACTGAGCCACCCAGGCGTCCCAGGAACAGAAATATTAAGGTGAGAAAGAATCTGATGAGAGAGCAGTCTTTTTGAGTGTAGGGTATATAAATTTTATGTTCCAATTTGTTAAAGTTATCTACAAGTGCCTTATATCTTATTGTTAACCTAAATAGCTATTATGATAACTTCTTCACCACCTAAAATATCTAGGGGTGAACAAAAAGAATATGTCACCCCCCCTTTCCCACCCCCACACACTCTAAACCTTCATTGCCCCAACCTTCCAAGAATGCCAGCTTTTACTCACCTCCATGTCATCTTCCTTTTTCCTCTTGTTTACGGACTCACTTCCTTCTTCGTCTTCTTCCTCTTCCTCTATGATTCCTTCCACTATAGATTTTGAGCCTTCTGGACTTGTAATTCCTTCACACCTAGGTGGTTTGTTTGTTTGTTTTTAAGTGCTATCATACATCTTTCTTTTATACACAAATTATCTCAGAGATACAGGTTCTTATAGGCTTTTATAATCAAATGTCAGTTAAAACTTAATGCTTTGGGGAGAAGGAGGATGTAAACAATGTGCATTTTAAAGTGTGTGAAAATAGACCAGGGCTGTGGAAAGTCATGGCCACGGAAGGTATGACTATATTCCAAGAGCTAGTTTTCCATTCTTACACCAATACTAACCCATAGAAGGGAGTAATCATTTCCTGTGGCATGGTGACCAGAGTTTTATTGACATTATCTTGTAAAAAAATTTCTTAACGATTCTACGAAGTCGCCTTGAAAAATTAAAAAAAAAAATTGTCCAAGATTCCCTGGCTCATTAGTAGATGAGGCTGGAAGGCAAATCCAAGCTGAACTAACTTCAAAGCATGTACCCTGTTTACAGTAGAGCAAGGCTATGCTATTTAAGCACAGTAAAAGGCCCCAACTTTCAATTAGCTGATAGAAACTGACAATTAAATAACCATCGCCAGCTGAACCTTGAGGCTTAGAATATCTGATCCAACCAATTGCTATTATTGTTTCTCCTCTAAAAAACAATCTTTCTTTATTATATAGTTAGGTAGAAAAATCAGTATTATATGAACAGCTGATACTATAATTCCTTTTAGAAAGAACTTGTTGGAAAAAATACACTGACAATATTAAAGGCAAAAATCCCAAGCGCCTAGGTAGCAGCCAGTACTAAGGTCTGTTCTCCACGATAAAGAAGAATTGGCTATTTTGCCCTTGAAAGGGAGAGAGAAGGGAGGAGAGGAGAGAGAACAAGCAGGATAAAAAGGGACTGGGATAAATTGAAGGGTCACTGAAACTTCAGTGGTGGATTTTTAACAGTGGTAACTTCTCCTTCCTTGTCTCCTCTATCGATCTCAGTAAAGTGTCAAAATGTGTTCTATGGGACTTGAGATGTCAAGTTTCATAACTAGGGTTATGAAGTTTCATAACTAGGGTTAAGGTAATATAACAAAGAACATGTGCTTTGGATTTCCACAGCTATGGATTAGGAGGTTCAAGAGATTTCGAGATCTCTTGATCTTCAAGAGATCAAAAAGGGCAGGAAGGTTCTATCTGGTATGTATATGACAACTAAAGCACACACTATATACACAAGTTTACATATTAAGAGAAGACACCACTTAAATTTACATATTAGGTAAAATTTTAAAATCGCTGAACTACCTGAATATAAGTCATATAACTTCCTCACAAAATGCTTTCCCACTACTTAAACAAATCTAATTTCAAAATATTCAGGCATTAAAAAGTGGGCATCCCACAGCTTATTTAAAGACTGCATTGTGTCTACTAGGTACTGCTACTTGAATTGTACTTTCAGGCCTAAAGTCTATGACACAGGCCTTGAAGTCAAATACACAGGAGACAGAATCTGAGCTCTGTGACTCACTAGCTGTGTGATCCTGGGGAAGCCACTTTACCTTTCTGAACTTCCACTTTCTCACCTACAAAATAATATTTGTCTTAAAGAGGTATCATAAAGATTAAATGAGATGGTGCAAATGAATCAATGAATCTATGTAATGATCATTAATGGCTACCAACGCTGCAGAAAAGAGACAACCATAAATTACATGCTTCCTAATGGCAGTACCTATTCTTACAAACAAATAAAAAGCCAAAATAACAACAAACAAATCTGAACTTGATCAAATTTCTGAATCTAACTAATAATTTATAGACAATACAGTGAAGAGAGGAACATATTAAATTACACCTTCAGGAATCAATCAGAAAATCCAGATTGTGGGAAATTCTACAGGGCAAAGAACCAGGTCTCTTCAACAATAAATTACAAGGGAAAAAAAAAATGAGACAAAAGTAGAAACTATAAAAGATAAAAGATACTTAAGAGATATATTCTCCCTCCAATTAGTATATATCTACCTTACTGTAATTCTGATTTGATCTAAAAAATATAATCAGTGAGACAATTAGAAATGTGAATACTGAATGAACACTTGATGATATTAAGGAACTATTAAATTTTTTACGTGTAATAATGGTATTGTGATTGGTTTTAAAGTGTCCTTACCATTTAGGGTATCCTCAAATCTTGGAATTTATTTCAAAATATTTTGTAATTAGGGGACAATAAAGGAGCACAGATGAAACAAGACTGGCCATGAGTCAGTAACTGTTGAAAACAGGCAATGTGTATATTGGGGTTCATTGTGTTATTCTACTTATACATGTTTAAAAATTTCCATAATATAAGATTTTTAAAATGAGAGCATGTATATAAAATACCTGGTACAGTATAATATATATATACAGTATAAAATAGCTGGTACAGTGCCGTGCCTGGCAAATAGCAGGCATTCAGTAATGCCATTATCATTTTCATCAACTCTCATGCTCTTGTTCTGCTGGGCAACATTTTCTCAATTCATCTAAAGTTTATTTTGTAACCACATAGCAATACTCAAGACTCATGTAACCCTATCCAAGAAGATCAGCTGGGCTAAAGTAATCTTTTTTTTTTTTTTTAAGATTTTATTTATTTGACAGACAGAGGTCACAAGAGAGGCAGGCAGGGGTGGGGGGTAGGAAGCAGGCTCCTTGCTGAGCAGAGAGCCCGATGCAGGGCTAGATCCCAGGACCCTGGGATCATGACCTGAGCTGAAGGCAGAGGCTTTTAACTCACTGAGCCACCCAGGTGCCCCAAAGGCTAAAGTAATCTTAGCTTAGCCTTAGAATCTGGCTTTCACTTAGGCTACACTAAAACTTTTATAGTGTGATTTCCTTACAATCAGGTTTGGCTAAGAAGGAGACCGTTACCAGAATAAAGCCATAGCTTCCAACACTAGAGAAGACACTTAATTTTTAATCTCCATTCTCTGGGATTCTTCACCTTTTAAGACCCAGAGTTGCAATAAAGAGGTAATCCTGTATCATATAGGCTTTGGGATTTCTTTAAAAAAAAAAGAAAGAAAGAAAGAAATAGAAAACAAAAGCTATGAGGCTAGTTCAATTGAACTCATTTGCAAAAATTATCTAGAATTGGGGGTATAGCTCAAGGGTAGAGCATTTGACTGCAAAGGCATTCAGGATGGTAGGACAGGTGTATAACAAAAAGCAATCTGTAATTCCCTCACCATGTTTCAGTCTCTAACCAGCCCAACAGGGAAAAATAAGACCTACTGTTTGACTTGGCCAACCATTGAGACACGGGCTGACTCCAAATTTCGAATCTGACCACTCTTCACGCTAGAAAAGTGAGAAGGGAGAAAGAAAGTTACTCAGTATCCACCTTATCATGTTATAGGGTCAAATGAATAATTTTGCAGATTCTGTGGAACCTCTATAAAGTTGTGTTTACCAATACAGCTTATATAGAGATTACCACTACTTCCTACCTGGTTATTATGGCTATAAGCCAACGAGTAAAAATTAAGTAAAGACATTCAAGCAATTTCCATTCTGCAAACATTTACCAGGAGGGTACTATGTGTCAGGCCTGTGCTTAAGAAACACCCAATTCAAACAGGGAGAAAGAAACACAGATAGTTTTAATATAATAAATGCAAGGTTCAAAGGAATCACTTTATTCTGAATAAAGAGGTTAAACAAAGTTCCCTAAATGTCCTGCCTAAACCAAGGAGAAAAGAAATTAGGCAGAAGATAAAAGAAGGTGGTCAGGGCAATATAGGCAGAGGGCACATTGCGAACAAAGGCACTGTGATGTGGACAAGTCAACATGATGAGGATTTTAGAGGACAGAGTGCAAAGAGAAGCAGGGGAAAGCAAAATGGGAGTGTGAGTGGGAGAAAGGGATAGGTGGGTAAGGACAAGCTCCTAGAGGACCTTGCATGTCATGATACAGAGTTCAGGAGCTAAGATGCTATTTTAATAGATTAGTTCTCTCAGAGAACTGCCCATGTACGCCTAAGGGCCAAGCAAAATAGCTGCATGTCCCGGGGGAACTGGAAACAATATGTGAAACAAGCCACCAGAACACTTTTCTTTTCTTCTCTTCTTTCTCTCTCTCTCTCTCCCCCACTTTTTTTTTTTTTTTTAAGAATTAATCCCTTTATTTGAGAAAGAGAGTGACAGAGTATAAGAGTGGGGAAGATGAGAGGGAGAAGCAGACTCCCCACTGAGTAGGGAGACTGATCTAGGGCTTAATCCTGGGACTCCTGGATCATGACCTGAGTTAAAGGCAGATGCTTAACTGACTGAGCCACCTAAGTGCCCCAGAACACATTTCTTGAAATGCAACTTTTTAGTTTAAAAAATCATGCAAAATTTTAAAGGGCAACCCCCTTAGATAATGACCTTGTTTCTTATTTTAATGATAAACAGATGCAATCAGAATGATTATTTCATTTTTCTACTATCAACTGAATCTACAGATCTACAAATATACCAGTATTTATAATCATATACCCTGCCTTGATGAGTTTTTAATATATGAAACATCTTTGTTCTATTCAAGGTCAACCTTGGGCACAGTTCCCATCTCCTCTTGCCTGTGAGGACTTTGCTACCTATGGTTACCCTGTGGATTATTTTTTTCTTTAGTGAATATTATAAAACAGCTTTTGAAAATATTCTCAACTTCACATTCACTACTAGATACTCCCCCACTTCTCTGCTCCCCATATAACAAAACGTCTCAAAAAAGGTGTCATAAAAAAAAGTTACCTTAAAGGAATCATTTTTCTTAAATATTTTATCTACATAATAATGGTCCTCCCCCCGCCAAAAAATAATGGTCCTCCAATTATCTCTAGCTCAACTTCTTCTAACAAGTACATATAAGTATTTACTTAACATTTCCATTTTGATGTATAATAAGCATTTCGGCTTATCCATATAAAAATCCTTATTCCCTGACCTTTTACCTGCTCCCAAATCTACTTCTCCTTGTCTCTACCATTCACCCAATTGCTTTGGCTAAAAACCTAGAACTCATCCTTGGATGCTGTGCCTCCTCCTGCCTCCAACCCCATTTCTCTGCTGATATCCAACCCACAAGGCAGTCCTGTCAGTTCTTCCTTCAAAATACATTCCAGATATGACATACTACTTCCTCTGTTGCCATCCTGGTCTATGCTTACCATCATTATTCCCCTATACTACTACAATTGTCTCTTAACCAATTTCCCACTTCCATTAACATACCACTCCCTATTCTTTCCCCCAGTGTTTTCCTCAGAGCAGCCAGAGTGGGGAAACCAAAATGTCCAACTTCAAAGCCTAGGCTTCTTCTTTTTTTTTTTTTTTTTAAAGATTTTATTTATTTATTTGATAGAGAGAGATCACAGTAGGAGAGGGGAAGGGAAGAGATCACAGAGAGAGGAAGGGAAGCAGGCCCCCTGCTGAGCAGAGAGCCCGATGTGGGACTCGATCCCAGGACCCTGAGATCATGACCTGAGCCGAAGGAAGCAGCTTAACCCACTGAGCCACCCAGGCGCCCCAAAGCCTAGGCTTCTAATGACAATTAACCTACTGCTTCTTATTAGGATGACCAGAGAAAGTAGAAGTGGAATTCACTTTGCTTTAAATCCTTACTGAATTAAATAGGTTGACCTTGTATTTCAACATCTTTTTTCCGCTCCCATATGGAATAGCCACAATATCCATGGGTCATGAACTTGAATCAGATATCCAGCAGAGTACAAAACAAAGTTATGAAATACTTCATTATATTCTTTCTGAGTCTCAGGCTCAGGAACTGGGTTCTAAAAATCAGAGAACCCAAAACATTTAAACATACAACAGAGAGAACCTTCATCCTATCCCACATCTGCCACTAGAATCAAGACTCTGTCTGTTTTAGGAGCAGGTCCACTATGACTGCCATGCTGGATTAAGTTCCTATCTTCTGTAACTTCTGTGCTTCAATCATTGTATTTACACATTTACTTGTTTGTATTCCCAGTTTTTTTTGATGACAAGTACTAAGCCTGATTCATCACCAGTTCTTAAATCAGGTACAACACATCTTAGGTACTTAAAAAAAATAAAAAAGGAAAAAGTTATTTGGAATCATCTTCTCACTGGTTGTTATTGGGGAAGAAGGCAGGGTGCCTGAGGTACATGCTAAACTGGCAACGGCTCCATACAAACACTGTAGCTGCTGAAGAGGGAGAGATCTTTGGTGTCTCTAAGAGAAAAGGAACCCTACATCTCAGTAGTGTGAACAAGGGGAGACAGAAGCAACTTATCAAACACAAACTTCATTTTGGTAAGCCATATTTGGCATGAGATACTCTGTCTTAGATAAACTACCTAGGCTTTATTTACCAAGTCCTTCATTTCCACTTGATTCAAAGAACAGATACGTTCTGCCTGCTAATGCAGTCAGCAGTATGCTGTATGCAATATGAAAATACAAAAGAAATAGAGGATAGCTTCTGCCCTTATGATGTAGGAAAAGCATTAAGAGAAACATAAAAATTGGCAATAAAAGCGTATCTTTTAGGGGAGTATTAGAAGACTAAAGAGGTAAACAGTACAATATAATACAGACAGAGGCCTCTAGTTATTTAATTAAATGAATTGGAGGAGTTAGAAAAAGGGTCTAAAAAAAGGAACTAGACATGATTTTAAAGAATACGCAGGAAGACAGGATACTAAAGATATTTTATCCTAAGACTGATTTCCTTGTGGGGGAGACAGTATATTACTCATTTCTGAAATTTCACCCTTTAACACAAAGTTTTAAATAAATATTTAATCAAATAATTGATTGAATTAATGAATAAATTAACAACAGAACAGCCTTAAGTGGAAGTCATAGCCAATTCTGTCCATAATTTTTATGAAAACTATTTAACCAAAACCCAAATAAAAACTAAGAAAGGAACCTATGTCCATTCTTTCTGTTTCTCCACTGTTTTCTCTGGAACACAGAAAGTGAATCTAGTACCATGAAGCATCAGAAGTGAAAAAGGCCTTAGAGCCTAATTTAGTCCAGACTCTTACCTCAGAGATGGAAATAGCTAGACAGCAGATGATCCATAATTATTAAAATTCTAGGAGGCACTATAGTGTATTAGAAAAAGGATGGATTTTAGATAACTGGGCCAAGCATGAAACATTTAAATATTTAAAAAAAAATTCTGCTCTTTATGTAACTGTTTCTGCACATGATAAAGCTAAGGCTTGGAAACTGAACTACTCCTTTGAACTTGGTGCCTGAATTGATGAAAAAGGGCAGCTACAATCTAACATTTAGAATACAGACAATATAGATTTGTTGGTTACCTCCATTCAATGGCATTCTCTAGAGACTTGAAGGTTTTAGGTCGACCACGTAAGAAATTCTGCATGCTATTAAGTGCATCCATGGCTGTACCTAGATGTTAAACAAATATTTTAACTATAGCACTTAACATATTCTAAGCATTTACACTTGCTGGGATAACTGTGTACATTTGCCCTCAATGATAGCAGAATTCAGTGATGCTTTGGGGAAAAAAGATATAGCTTAAGAAAATTCAGAAGACTGATGTAAAAGCCAGCTTCCAAGATGGCCTCCAGTGATTTTTGCCTCTTGGTATTCACTCCCTTGTGTAGTCTTCCCACACTGAATAGGGGCTGACTTATATAAACAATAGTGTAACTTCTGAGGATGGGTCATAAAAGACATGGCAGCTTCTTTTTAAATGTTAAATAAAATAATGGGACACACACACAATTAAAAAATTACACAGCCACAAAAGATATTTACAAAGAGTTTTTGATGACATGGAAAATGACTATATAATGTGGGGTGTGGGTGAAATGGGGGAAAGTGTCAAAAGGTACAAACTTCCAGTTATAAAATAAATAAGTATTGAGAATGTAATGTACAGCATGGTGACCATAGTTTAAAATACTGTATTTTATACCTGTTGTGTTTTTTTAAGATTTTATTTATTTATTTATTTGAGAGACAGCATGCATGAATGCGAGCAGTAGGAGGGGCAGAGGGAGAGGCAGAGAATCTTTTTTTTTTTTTTTAAGATTTTATTTATTTATTTGGAGAGAGATCACAAGTAGGCAGAGAGGCAGGCAGAGAGAGAGGGAAGCAGGCTCCCCACTGAGCAGAGAGCCCAATGCGGGACTCGATCCCAGGACCCTGAGATCATGACCTGAGCTGAAGGCAGCGGCTTAACCCACTGAGCCACCCAGGCGCCCCGAGGCAGAGAATCTTAAGCAGACTCTGCACCTAGTATGGAGCCCTACATGGAGCTCGATCTCATGACCCTGAGATCATGACCTGAGCCAAAACAATGAGTCAGCTGTTTACTAACTGAGCCATCCAGGTACTCCTTTATTGTATATTTGAAGGCTGTTAACAGAGTTGAGCTTAAAAACACTCGTCATAAGAAAAAAATCTGTATGTTATCTACACATAATGTGGTTATCATTTCACAATATATACATTGAATCATTATGTTATATACCTAAAACCAATAAAAGGTTATATGCCAATTAAAAAATATATCTGAGAGTGTCTCTGCTATAAAATAACATAAAAAAAGATATAAAGACAGAGGGACATAGTTCAAGATGAGTAGAAATCAACAATAAATTAAAATAGGATAATAATAATCTATCATGGATGTCTCTTATAAATCAAAGATTCTGATTTAGTCAGTACTAAGAAAACTTACCTTCCACAACATCAATCATACAGAGACCCAAGAGGCTTGGCACCAGGTTCGATGATGTTGTGTGGACTGCAATAGCACCACCCATACTATGTCCAATCAGCATAATTGGAGGAGGGAGGTCCCCATACATGGCTTCAACCACATTGCCAACATCCCTACAAAGAGAAGATTGTAAAAGTCATTTTCTTTTCTAACTCCTTCCTTTGGTCTGTTACTATAGGTTAGTAAGTAACTTTGGGTCCTAAGACTGTAAAGGTCTACTGGACCATCTTGCAAATATACCTATGTAAATCTCTTATTATGCCCCCCAGTATCTATACATGTAGCCTCACATCTAGCTCTTTCTGATAAATGGGACTAAGAACCCAAATTTTCTTTTTTTCCTTTTTTTTTTTAAAGATTTATTTATTTAAAGAGAGCATGTGCAGAGGGGTGCAGAGGGAGAGGCAGAGAACTTCAAGCAGACTCCATGACGTGTGCAGAGCCTGAGAGGGAGCGCAATCCCATGACCCTGAGATCATGACCTGAGCCAAAATCAAGAGTTGGATGCTTAACCAACTGAGCTTCACAGGTGCCCAAGAACCCCAATTTTTAAATTTTCTTTTACATCACACTTTCACTATTCCACACATTTAGTACAATTACATATTCTCTTTATCTTTTAAAAAAGATTTTGTTTATTTATTTGACAGACAGAGATCACAAGTAGCCAGAGAGGCAGGCAGAGAGAGAGAGGAGGAAGCAGGCTCCCTGCCGAGCAGAGAGCCCGATGCTGGACTCGATCCCAGGACCCTGAGATCATGACCCAAGCCAAAGGCAGAGGCTTAACCCACTGAGCCACCCAGACGCCCCATATATTATCTTTATTTTAAACCTAAGCTTGAAACTGGACAAATAATGTAAGCTCTCTACGCCACAGTTTCCCTAACGATAAAACAGGAAAACAATTTTATTAAGCATTATAATGTAGTAAAATTTAGAGTCACAAGATGAATTGCAGCCCAATTTTAATTTTTATTATGTGGAATTGAATTATTTAATCTCTCAGTTTCAATATCTATAAAATGAAGATAAGAATGTGATTTATTAGAAAAAAAGAAAATGATCTACTATTTCAGACTGCCTTGAAGAGTAACTAAAACAGTGAATGAGGGATGCCTGGGTGGCTCAGTTGGTTAAGTCACTGCCTTTGGCTCGGGTTGTGATCCCAGGGTCCTGGGATCGAGTCCCACATTGGGCTCCTTGCTCAGCAGGGAGCCTGCTTCTCTCTCTGCCTCTGCCTGCTACTCTGCCTGCTTGTGTGCTCTCTCTCTCTGACAAATAAATAAATAAAATCTTAAAAAAAAAAACAGTGAATGAAAATTACTTTGAAAAGTGTAAATGCTATGCAAATGTTACTTACTCCTTAAAATTTGTCATATAAAGTTATTTGAAGTAGTAACATAAATAAATGTAAGTACAATGTTCTGAGAAACAAGATGTTCAGAGCTAATTTTTATTGGCTTCTGTCCTAGTCTTTAATTCTGAGTGGATCTATTTAACAAAGTCAAACCTTAAAGTTTTGAAAATGAGAAGTGAAGTAGGAACTTGGGTTTGATTTGTCTAGAGGCCCTCTTCACTACAGCAATAGGTAGATGTGGTATGTTTTTAGAGACTACTGGCTCTACCGTCTTCTTTTGGGAGTGGCTGAGTTAGTTAACTTAAAAAAAAAACAGTTTTTTCTTGCTGTATGTTATTATATACCTCAAGCATCCACACAGTGTTATCCAAATACAGCAGTTGTGGATGTAGGAACACAGCCTTTTGAATATGACCTCCAGAGCATTCAGAGTGGCAAAGACAAATGTTTTCAGAAGGAATTAATCTTAAAAATCTCATAAAACAAATACAGGTATGAATGGGGTAGCTGTAGCATCTGCAGACAATCTGGGAGATGAGGAGGCCCACCTAATTTTTTAAGTGAAAAAAGTAACAGTTTAATATTCCTTTGGAGTTAAACTTAAAGCTAAAAGTTTTGGTTACTAACAGTATAATAAAGTAAAAAGTTGCTACAGAAGGTTATCTAAATACAGGTCTCCATAAAACACTAAGTAACTAAGTTGGACTGGTTCTGTGATATCTGCTTCATGTGTGCCTGAAGGTGGACAGGGTCTGAAACAAACGAACTCCAAAATGTATCTAAGCTTAGGAAAGGTATAGTCCATCCAGGTAAAAAGTGGTTATGATCAAATCACTTGATCATTTACCACCAGGAGAAATTTGTTCTTATTAAGATTAGCCAAACTGCCAAGATTAGTGCCTTGACACATGTTCTGAAGTTACAGAAAAATAAAATAAAGATGAAGTAGCAAGTGTTATCTAGAAAACTAGACTAAAACTGGATACATCACAGTTTTGGCGAAGGCTTTGTAAGGAGATTCTATCATGCTTATTAATACTGGGTTCATTTTCTGAGAAGCAATATAGCATATCATGGACATAACAGAAAAAGAGTATCAGAGCAATCTGAGCTCAAATCTTGTTTCTTCTACTTTCAGTGGAATTGCATTTTATGTAGGGTTGAGGTTCTGAAGTTGATACACAAGGCAAAAATTGTGCTGTCAGTACTACTTGAAAATCCAATTAATCATCCATTAAATATGCTATTTTGAGATTTTTGCTTCAGAGTGACTGAACTCAGAAATCATATAAATGTTTTATTGCTTTGACTATTTCACAAGAATCCAAATTATTGGCTCTTCTGATTCTTGGTAACCATCTTCATCATTCTAGATAGTCTTAATTATCTATTTTCTTTTTAACTTTTGTTAGAAGTTTTCAACTTATTGTCTCTCAGCTCTAATTCTCACACCCTTCATTGTATGTTCTCCAAAACTGGCCTTTAAATATTTTCACCTTTCCAGCGGGCATGATGCTAAGCTTTATCAGTAGAGGGCACAAGAGAGACATTAGAGAAAGAAAAGGTTTTGCAGCTAGTTCAAGTGCATTTCTCCACAAGCTCCTGAAGCCTATGTGCCTCTAGCACCCAGGACCTGCAGCATGGGAAGCCTTCCAGCACACAGCTTCCCTAGTGCCCAAATCCTGCAGCACAGGTGGCTTCTCTAGCATATCATCCCCCCCATACCCAATTTTTTTCCTAGCCTTATTGAGGTAAAATTGGTATACAAAAAATAGTAAATAATTAATGTATACGCTTGTCTTACCATCACTTCCAAAAGTTTCTTTTTGTGTGAGTGTGGGTGTAACATGAGATCTACTCCCCTAACAAACTTTTAACTCATTGTTAAGTACAGGCACTATGTTGTATAGCAGCAGATCTCTGGAACCACCCTCAATATTTCTGTTGCAGAGTGCCTCTAGTGAGACACCTCTCTGTGAACAGTTTTCCCTGTACCCTAGAGGGCAGATATCTGGCGAAGGTCTGCCAACATGGCATCCAAATGACTTCTCTGCCCTCAGTAAACCACAGTCATGCCCTCTACAGCAAGGTCTAAATCTCAACCTCTTCCATTGGTGTTCCACCTCTGCCCAAGGGGATTGTGGCAGCTACTTACACCTGCTATTCCTATATTCTTTCTTTCTTTTTTGAAAAGTTTTCTAGCTTTATTGAGGTATAACTGGTAAATAAAATTATAATATATTTAAAGTATATAATATGATGATTGGGTATATAGATACATGAAATGACCCCCACAATCAAGTTAATTAAATATATATTCTTTAATGTTCTACTTCTTACTAGCAATTCTTCATTACTCCAATGCCTTACTATATTTAATAAATCTTTATATTAAACTTGCCCTGTTCAAATTCCTATGTGTGTTTTTTTTTTCCCTGATTGTCCCAGACTGATATATTATTAGGCAATGTATACTTAAGATCCTCAATTAATTCTTCAAATTCCTGGAGAACGTCATTCAAGCTGTCATAACTCTTTGGCAGCCTGGCACTTAGATGATGTATCTCACTTTTTGTCAACAGTCAGGAAACCCTTTAAATCCTTAAAAATTGTTCACAAATCTTTCTCTAGGTATCACTAAACACCTGATCATTTTGGGCTTTACTGTTCTCACATTACAAAGGATAGTATGAACAACTCAGAAAACAGATTCTTAGCTCCCTTTTCATGGTTTCTCAGAAATATGTTCACTGAATGGAATGGTGTCATACAGTGTTATTTCTCTCTCTCTCTCTGCCAAGCACTGTAGTTGAATGATCACAATTCTGCTCTCTTAACTATGTGACCTCATACAGTCAGTCAATCTAAGTTTCCTCATTGGTTTAAAAAAAAGATAACATCTGTACTACAGAATTAATAATATGGATAATTAAAATAAACACCTTAAATAAACTATTTATTCTTTTTTAAAAAAAAGATTTATTTATTTTAGACAGAGAGTGCAGCAAGGAGAGAGAGAATCTCAAGTAGACTCCCTACTAAGTGTGGAACCTGATATGGTATTCAATCTCACGACTCTTCAGATCACAACCTGAGCCAAAACCAAGAGTCGGATGCTTCAACAAATGTGACACCCAAGCATCCCAGTAAATATTTTTCTTAATAAATGCATAATTTACACTTAATAAAGCCTGGCAGACAGAAAGCACACAAAGAGCATGAACTATAACAATAAACCTATGGCCACATGAGTTTGAGTTCTGAAGGAAACATGGTTTACTCTTGGATTAAAGCTGCTAAAGTAAGAAGAGACAAGATAATTTTTGGCCAAAGTTGGTGAAATACTTCAAAGACCATGTATTATAGCAGGGTGGTTAGAAGAATCCTGTTTAAAATATAGGTTAGTTGTTCCCAAACACCAGTCACAGGACTGGCTGCATAAGATTTCTTTATATAGCTTTATCAAAAATATAAATAAATGTTCAGATCCCCCTGGTAGAAGCCCTAATTCAGCAGGTCTGGGATAAGGCCAACCATCTGTATTTTAATCATTCCTTCAGTGATTCTAATGAGTGACCAGGTGTGAGACTATTGTATATACTACCACCATCTTGTACTTTTGAGGCCCAGGTAATTATTTATTCTTCAATACTTTGTTCTTGTCTTACTAGGAAGTTGGACAAAGAAGGTGGGCAGGTTACCTTAAGAACATCTTTCAGCCTTTTATATATAACCACTTTTCAAGCATAAGTTCCCAATAGTATCCAGATTCTATTCAACTCTGTTAATAGAAGAAAACTTTGTAAAAGGCAACACAAAGAATTTTTCAAGTGCTTTATTTGATGACTAGAACACTGAATGTATCAAGAAAGATGGATGTTTCTTTCAAGATTAAATACTAAGGAAACACTAAATACAGAGGAAAGACAACAGAAGTAAAATTTTCTCTATGCTAATTATTGTCCAACAATCTCACCAGGAGAGTAATAGTTATACACTATTTATAATAGTAATGGAAGCCAGGTGATGTATAAACAATATTACATTACTTACTTTGCCATTGTTTCTGCAGACAGGTCTTCAGAATTCTTGACTTTTGTTTCACCTAAAAAGAAAATATTTAAAAAATAAAATTCCCAATGATAGGAATTATAAAAGCAAGAGTATTCGCTTTCAAAAATCTCACTTTGGGGAATGAAATGCAGATTTTATTATTGTGTATGATGGGCTTAGCAAGGGTTTTCTGTTACAGATGTATCTTTATAGTTGGCCATCCTAAGAAAGATATAATTCTAGTGGCCTACTAAAGATTTATCCACATTCCTTATACATCACCAGCATCAGAATTTGGTTACATTAAAGGACGTTTTTATTTTTTAGCTAAACAACAACATATATATGTGTATTTATAAAATATCTTTTATAGAAACTAAGACTTTGCTCAAAGAGCCCAAATGGAACAGGCCAAGTTATTTTGTGGTCACACTGAAATTTACTGTAATACTTAACACTATTCAAAGGAGTTGGCAAATATATCATTGAGTCAGCGACTAATTAAGAACATCACTTACCATGACCTCGCAGATCTAAAGCCACAATCCTACACTGAACCCTACTAATGATCGCCGCCTAGGAAGATAAGGAAAATCTGAGTTAGCAAATCTTTCCCCATCAATAATGATAACTTTGTTGAATGAACGGCCATCAGTTTCAAGAATCTCAGAATAATCAAAGAAAGACATTTTTCCATTTCTTTGTGTCTTCCTCAATTTCTTTCATGAGTACTTTATAGTTTTCTGAGTATAGATTCTGTGTCTCTTTGGTTAGGTTTATTCCTAGGTATCTTATGGTTTTGGATGCAATTGTAAATGGGATTGACTCCTTAATATCTCTTTCTTCTGTCTTGCTGTTGGTGTAGAGAAATGCAACTGATTTCTGTGCATTGATTTTATATCCTGACACTTTATTGAATTCCTGTATAAGTTCTAGCAGTTTTGGAGTGGAGTCTTTTGGGTTTTCCACATATAGTATCATATCATCTGCGAAGAGTGATAATTTGACTTCTTCTTTGCCAATTTGGATGCCTTTAATTTCCTTTTGTTGTCTGATGGCTGAGGGTAGGACCTCTAGTACTATGTTGAATAGCAGTGGTGATAATGGATATCCCTGCCGTGTTCCTGACCTTAGCAGAAAAGCTTTCAGTTTTTCTCCATTGAGAATGATATTTGCAGTGGGTTTTTCATAGATGGCTTTGATGATATTGAGGTATGTGCCCTCTATCCCTACACAGCAATCAATTTATATTCCCACCAACAGTGCACAAGGGTTACCTTTTGTCTACAGCCTTTCCAATGCTTGTCTCCTATCTTTTTGATAACAGCCATTCCAACAGCTGAGAGGGGATAACTCAGTGTGGTTTTGATTCGCATTTTCCTGATTAGTGATGCTGAATATCTTTTCATGTACCTGTTGGCCATTTATATGTCTTCTTTGGAAAAATGTCTATTCAAGTCTATTGTCCATTTTTACTTAATTTTTAAAAGATTTTGTTTATTTGACACACAGAGAGAGATAGTGAGAGAGCACAAGCAGGGGAAGTGGCAGGCAGGCAGAGGGAGAAGCAGGCTCCCTGCTGAGCAAGGAGCCCAATGTGGGGCTCGATCCCAGGACCCTGGGATCATGACCTGAGCTGAAGGCAGATGCTTAATTAACTGGGCCACCCAGGAGCCTCTATTGTTCATTTTTAATTGATTTTTTTGTTCTTATTGAGTTGTACGAATTCCTTACATATTTTGGATATTAACCATTTATCAGATAGATGGTTTGCAAATATTTTCTCGCTTTCTATAGGTTGCCTTTTCATTTTGCTGATAGGTTTGGGTTGGTTTGTTTTTTTTTTTTTCCTTTTGGCTATGCGGAAGCTTTGGGTTTGATGTACTCCCACTTGTTCCTTTTTGCCTTTGTTGCTTGTTCTTTTGGTGTCATACCCAAAAAATCATTGCCAAGACCAACGTCAAAGGGCTGTCTCCCCATGTTTTCTTCTAGTAGTTTTAGAGGTTCAGGTCTTATATTTAAATCTTTAATCCATTTCAAGTTAAATTTTTGTGAGTAATGTAAGATAGGAGTCCAATTTTATTCTGCATGTGGTTATCCAGCTTTCCCAACACCACTTATTGAGGAGACTATCCTTCCTCCATTGAGTCTTCTTGGCTCCCCTGTCAAATACTAGTTAATCAAGTATGCATGTCTTTATTCCTGAGGTCTTGGTTCTGTCCCATTGGCCTATGTGTCTATTTTTAAGCTAGTCCCATACTGTTTTAATTACTATAGCTTTGGATGCAAATATGACATCAGGAATTATAATGCCTGGCCTCTTCTTTCTTGATTGTTTTGGCTATTCAGTATTTTTTCCTGTTCCACACAACTTTTAGAAAATTTTTCTTCTATTTCTGTGGAAAATATCTTTGGGATTTTGATAGGTATTACATTGAATCTGTAGATGGCTTTGGGTAGTATGAACATTTTAATAATATTAATTCTTCTGATCCATGAACATGGGGTACCTTTCCATTTGTGTCTTGAATTTCTTTCATCATTGTCTTATAATTTTCACTGTACAGATCTTTCACCTCTTTGCTTAAATTTATTCCTAAGTGTTTTTATTTATTTGCTATTGTAGATGGGACTGTTTTAATTATTTTTCCAATAGTTCAGTGTCAGTGTATTAAATCACATTTTTAAAAAATATTTTATTTATTTATTTAACAGAGAGAGATTACAAGTAGGCAGAGAGGCAGGCAGAGAGAGAGAGGAGGAAGCAGGCTCCCCGCTGAGCAGAGAGCCCGATGCGGGACTCGATCCCGGGACCCCGAGATCATGACCTGAGCCGAAGGCAGCGGCTTAACCCACTGAGCCACCCAGGCGCCCCTAAATCACATTTTAAAAATCAGCTAGAGGTGCCCTGGTTGGCTCAGTTGGAGGAACATGCAACTCTTGATCTTGGGATTGTGAGTTCAAACCCTACAGTAGGTAGAAATTACTTAAAATAAGTAAATAAAAATTTTAGGAATCAGCTAGAAAAGCAAGTCTTTTCTATTTCTATTACTCCAATGAATACCTTTAAAGAGAATAGCAGACTGAAATCCTACTACACTTTGCTATTTGTTCCTGAAAGCTAATTTACAAGGGTTATTTAACATATTACAATGGTGGTAGAGCCTTCAAGGCCAAAAACAAATCTATACTCTGGAAATACAATTAAGTGCACCTGTGTGGTTCAGTCTGTAAAGAGTCTGCCTTTGGCTCAAGTCATGATCTCAGGGTCCTGGGATCGAGCCCCACACTGGGCTCCCTGCTCAATGGGAAGTCTGCTTGTCCCTCTGCCTCTGCCCATCCCCCTCCTCACGCTCTAATAAATAAAATAAAAAATCTTTTAAAAAATTAAGTGGCAAAGATATTGTCAAATTTGCTTTATTACTCTACATTTTAAAAAGGGAGTTTTTTGAAAGGAGTAATTGTCAATCCCAACTTTATCTTGAAAGCAGTAATTTATGATCTGCCTGTCATTAAACAAGACAATAATGCTAAAAACAGATTTTCCATTCACTTATTTAATAAATCTTTCTATACTACATCTTTTAAAAATCTGGCACCAATTAATCATGTGGCTACAGTATAGAAAAAGATGGGCAATGTCCTTGCTCTCATAATGTTTACATCCTAGTGTGGCAAACAAAAATTAGAAAACAATGAAAGAACAAAGTAAATTCAGAGTGTAACATGTTCTATAAATAACAAAAAGTGTTAGAGCATGTCCATAATAATTATTCTCTTTAAATGTATTCATTAGAGTAATAGAAGTAGAAACAGACTTACAAAACAAGATTTCATTCTTTTTGCTGGCTGAGTAATATTCGTGTGTGTGTGTGTGTGTGTGTACGCACACACGCATCTTCTTTATCAATTCATCTATTGATGGACATCTGGGTTCTTTCGATAGTTTGGCTATTGTGTACACTGCTGCTATTAAAATTGGGGTGCATGTGCCCCTCTGATTCACTGTTTGTATCCTTTGGATTAAGACCTAGTAGTGCAATTGCTGGGCCATAGCGTAGCTCTATTTTTAATGTCTTGAGAAACCTCCATCCTGTTTTCTAGAGTAGCTACACCAGTCACTCGGGAGAGGGTTCCCCTTTCTCTGCATCCTCCACATCTGTTATTTCCTGAGTTGTTAATCTAAGTGACTCTCATTGTAGTTCTGATTTGTATTTCCCAGATGCTGAATGATGCTGAGCATTTTTTCATGTGTCTGTTAGTCACTTGTATGTCTTCTTTGGAGAAGTTCCTGTCTTCTGTTCATTTCTTGACTAGATTTTTTTTTTGGGGGGGGTGTTGATTTTGATGAGTTCTTTATAGATTTTGGATACCAGCCCCTAATCTGATACATCATTTGCAAGTATCTTTTCTCATTCTGTAGGCTTTTTAGTTGTGTTGACTGTTTCCTTTGCTGTACAAAAGCTTTTTATCTTGATGAAGCCTCAATAGTTCATTTTTGCTTTTGTTTCCCTCGCCAAGATTTATTTATTTTAATGAGAGAAAGGGAGAGAGCGAGTGTGTGCACAGGGAGGGGAAGAGGGAGAGAATCTTCAAGCAGTTTCCCCACTGAGAGTGAAGCCCATTGTGGGGCTTGAATTCATGATACATGAGATCATGACCTGAGCGGAAACCAAGAGTCAGATGCTCAAGTGAGTGATCCATCCAGCCACCCTGGTTTTTTTTTAAGATTTTATTTTTTTATTTGACAGAGAGAGACACAGCAAGAGAGAGAACAAAAGCAGAGGGAGTCAGAGAGGGAGAAGCAGGCTTCCCACTGAGCAGGGAGCCCGATGCAGGGCTCCATCCCAGGACCCTGGGATCTTGACCTGAGCTGAAGGCAGATGCTTAATGACTGAGCCACCCAGGCATAACCCCTAGCCACCCCATTTTTTTCGTAGTTTTTTGATTACTGATTCAAATTTGTTTCTTGTGATTAGTTTATTCAGATTTTCTATTTCCCCTGTTTCACTTTTGGAAGACTGTATGTTTCTAGGAATTTAACCCTTTCTTCTAGGTTATCCAGTTGGACACTAGGATTGCTAATTTTAGACAAATAGCTTTTCACAATTTGGTATTATTTCCTTAGAACAGATAGATTCCTAGAAGTACAACCTCTATTTCAAATGATATAAATACTGATAATTCAAAGTGCTAAATTACTTCCCAAGAGAGCTCTATCTGACACTAAAGAAAAGAACAGTGAAGTAGGAGTTGGAAGATGTGATTTCTAGTCCCAATGTTTGAAAATATTTGTTTTCTAATGCCTTTGCCAACACTAAGAATAGTTTTTGGAAAATATTAATTTGATATCTAAAAAAATGATACCTCCTATGTGAATCATATCTGATTACTAGTGAGGATGAACTTTCTCACGTCTGTACGTTCTCCATGAACTGTGTCTTCATGTCCTTTGGTCTTGCATATCCTGTGTCTGGGATTTTTCTAACCATGTTCTATCTTTTGGTATCAGCCATATGTAAAAATGACTTACTGACATTTGATCAAAACTTTAGAATGATTTACTTTCTCAAATAGGACACAATGAATAAAATTTATCCTTTTCTTTTTCTTTTCTTTTTTTTTTTTTAAAGATTTTATTTATTTATTTGACAGAGAAAAATCACAAGTAGTCGGAGAGGCAGGCAGAGAGAGAGAGAGGGAAGCAGGCTCCCCGCTGAGCAGAGAGCCGATGCGGGACTCGATCCCAGGACCCTGAGAGATCATGACCTGAGCCGAAGGCAGCGGCTTAACCCACTGAGCCACCCAGGCACCCCAAATTTATCCTTTTCTTAATTGTTTTAACTTCTTCAAGGAATAACTATTGAGCACCAACTCCAGGACAGGCCCGGTGTGTTGTCATATTAAGAGTGAATAAGCACAGTTTCTGCTGTCAGGGAATCTCACGATCTAGCAACATAAATATCAACCACAGTTGTTCATCTCTTCCTTTTGCTGTCAGTATACTTGTCCTCTGGCTACACTAGTACCTTTTTGTTTCTAATTTACTATAGTATTTTACCAGTTAACATGCGGGTGGATGTCTGAGAGTAATTCTGCCTCTCAGGATCATTAGGTGCTTGGGCTTATTCCTGCTGTTTGCCATGGCTGCCTTCTCAATCATGTTCTAGTGTTTACAAAAATATGAGCTCTGGAGTCAAGTCAATTGCCAGAGCACTAATTTTTACATAACCATTTTTATTTCCTAAGTACTGTCACATATAAACTCATTTAGTGGGCTGGTATACTGTCAGGAGTAACAACAACAAAAAAGGGCAGGTAAATTTAACCAGCAAAAGTCCAAGCTATTAATATTAAGCTCAGTGGTAAGGAATTTCCTTGATTATACAAGTAAACCAGATAACAATTGGGACATAATGACTTATGTATAAAAGACTTTCACAAAGAATGGGATGCTAATAGATGTTTTAGAAAAAGGGAATTGGGTGGTCAAATACATTTGGAAGACACAAGTGAAATGAAATAGATTTATTTAGAAGAACATCCTAAAGACCTTAATAACATACTGATATATAGTGAAATTCTGACAGAAATCAGAGGAAGATATTATATGTTATATTTCTTAAACTCATTTAATCATAAAAACCTTATTTCATTAATATCTCATGGAACTTGTAATTTGTAGACTATACTTTGGTAAAAAAAGAACTAGAGATTTCCTCTGCACTAACACATATAATGTCAGCAGCTATTTATCAATCACCTCCTCTATGCCTTTCACTTTCCATGTTATTTTATCTTTTTAAGAAAAAAATTTATTTAATATCAATATATGTTAACAAATCACTTATAATATTTGTGCATGATTTTAAAATTGACAGTTTTCATATTCCACTATTTTACATAATTTTCAAAGAAATCTTGAAGTATAAGAAGACTTTATTTGGAAAGTAAAGGCTTACATGTCTTGTTCTATTGGTTCAGGGGAACTGGAATACAGTGACTACTCCAGCTCCTACATTAGGAACAGGCATGTGATGCTATTACTCATTCATTCAAGAAACATTCCTTGAGCATACAATTAAGTGCCAGGCATAACTAAGCCATGGTCTTCACCTCACAATCTAGTTACCTAGTTGAGGAATGTAAATTATCAAAGCAATGCTACTAAAATGTGAAATGTGGCTAGTCCAAAATGAGACATGTTATAAGTGCCTTACTGCCTTACTGAATTTCAAAGACAGTATAAAAAATAAGGTAAAATATCTCAGTACTAATTTTTATACTGATTACTTATTAAAATGATAATACCACAGGTACAATAGGTTAAATAAGATATATACTATTAAAAACAATTTCACTTTTTTTTAACCTATTTTATGTCTCTACTAGATTTAAAAATCACATATGCGGCAAAAATTTACATACATGGTTTGCGTTATATTTCTGTTGGATGACACAGGTGTAGGGAGATTAAAGAGCCTGGCACTTAGAGCCAAATCAAACAGCTACGTTCTAAAATAAGAGAAAGGAAGTAGCAAACAAGATAGGAATCAAATCATTTAGTAATTTAATAACAGATGATTAAGTGCTTATGTGTCGAGAACTATTCCCAATAATCCTGCTGCCAGGAACATAATGGTATATTCAGGGCCCTCCTCAATTTCATAGCCATCTAGCTCTCGTTACCCAGAACTGCATTCCCCCTTGCTCCCATTTTTCTGTCCCTTAGACTCCCTACTGGTAAATAGAGGAAGTATGTACATCTCCCTGATAGAACCAGAAGAAAAATAGGAATAATGCTACTATGTTCCTTAGCAGCACCTCTCCTTGTACAGAGTCAAGAAAATCAGGAAGATCTAGAACTGGTAGCATTCACAGAGACATACATCCTCTATTCTAGACAAGGGTATCTTCAACCAAATATCGTTTACTTCCCAGTAGCTTTAATGATCTATTTTAATATAATTAAAATATAAAGCATTATTGGGGCACTTGGGTGGCTCAGTCATTAAATGTCTCTCTTCACCTCAGCTCATGATCCCAGGGTCCTGAGATCAAGCCCTGCATTGGGCCCCCTGCTTGGCAGGAAGCCTGCTTCTCCCTCTCTTACTCCCTCTGCTTGTGTTACCTCTCTTGCTGTGTCTCTCTCTGTCAAATAAATAAATAAAAATTTTAAAAAATAGAAATAAAAAATAAATTTAAAAAATAGATATACATATATACATAAAGCATTATTTTAAAAAAGAAAAAAAAATTCCAAATATTTATGGAGCATCTCCATGTATAAAGTACTATGCTAGGGTCTATGAGGGAAATAAAGGATAGATATTATCTCTACCTAAAGCACCTGAATAGAATATTTCTGCTTACCCATTACTTAGATTACTTAGATACAGACCCCCACATTTGACCAGGAGCAAATCCCATCTCCCTCATCCCAATGCAATATATATAGAACATTTTATAAAATGTTTGAAGAACTAATGGATTAAAGCTTACCCTAGAGTAAAGAACAGGTGATCTTGGGCCTACCATGAAAAATATTCACAATCAACTCACACCTCTAACTTTCTTATATCAAGCTATACGAGTGAACACAGAAGGAAGAGTTAGGTTAGTCAGATTCAGCCAGAAGTAAACAATGATTGTGCTAACATCAACTTCTTTTATCAGCTACTTACTTACCGTGAACACAGCCCAGGATAGGGCAGAATGGCCTCCTCCATGCAGAAGTAGGAGGACGGGACCCTCTGAGCCACTCTTATAAACTCGGAAAGTGTATGAATAGTTAAAGATAATGTATCTAAGCTTTTGCTCACTGAAGTTTTTGATTTATTATTTAATTGTAATAATACTGATTAGAAAACTCAGGCAGTACCAGACTCTATATAGAGCTGCAGACTTCCAAACTTAAGAGATACTTAAATAGAAGTTTCTGAAACACCAAACCCGTTTTGAAGCATGGAGCCAGTATGACCACTTTTTCAATGGGGACAAAAAAAAAAAAATCCCTTTGCCCTAACGAAGACCTACAGTTCCTGGTTTCTATATGCTAAACTGATTCAACTCATCTGATTCATGAAACCTTCCCCTGGGCCCTTAAGATATATATCAGTGTCAGGAACTTAATTCTTAATCCTTTCCCCATGCATTAGACAATTATGTCCCAATATGATACTGGCATAGACTTACAGGTTAAATTCCATGCTGTACAATTACAGGTGGGGAATCAAAATGAAATAAGCAACAGGACTAAAGAACACTTTAGAAACTATTAACGTGTCTTCTTAGACAGCATTATAAGCTTGCTAAAGAATAAGCCATTTTGCAAAGGATATATCCTTGCCAGTTTCATTCTCTACTTCTACATCTTCCATGGACTCAAAGTACTGACTCCAAGAAACAGGGGAGAAGTCTCGCTTTCTTCCAGGGCTAAGGGGGAAAAAAAGAGAGAGAGGGGGAAAGAGAGTTCAAGTAAAAAATAGTTACGCATGAAAAGATAAAATCTTGATCAACAAATGCTAAATGTAAATATGAAATGAAAATTGGAAGGGTATTTTCTCTTTAAGAGTGAGGAGTTCTCATACAGAAACCATCACGTAAAGATGTGTTTTTAAAAGTTCAAGATATAAGAGTAAAAATGTCAGGATTTTAGAAAACTCATTAGTATATTTTAATCACAAATATATCCCATGTATACACACCACAGAACTGCTAGTTCTCTCTTCTTGTTCTTGGCTATCGGCTCATTCCTATCCTCTCAAGCCATTTTAATATCATTCCTGCAATAATCATTTTTGTTCACTATTCCTTCTTTATACTTTCAATCTCGCACATTATTTCATGCTTTTTCATTATTTCCAACCCATCAATATACAAGCTTCATAAAAGGCAAACTGGCCTTGACCTTCTAGGAATTTATCCAAAGATATGCTCATGCAGAAATGAAATGACTTATCTATTTAATGTAGCACTGTTTGTAATAGAGAAAGATTAGAAACAACTTAAATATACAGCAACAGGTAATAGATGAAAATAAGTTGTGGTACACAGAGAAATAATATTTAGTTACAAGAAGATGGAAGCAATTATATGCTGATAATATTCTTCGTATATGGATAAGATACACTGTTAAGTAAACAAACAAACAATGCACCATACTACTATTTGGGTAAAAACAGGAAGTATGTGTAAATATAATTGCTTATATATGGTTAGAATATCTCTGAAAGAATTATAATATAACATTTGATATATCCTGGAAGGGGAACGATGACTGGGAGATGGGAGGGACAATTTCCAATGTACATCCCTTTCTATCTTTTGATTTTTGAACCATAAATTATTTTTTAAAAATTACTCTAAAACAAAAATAACCAGTAAATGTCTGTTTACAACTTCTGTCTTCAACCTTGGATGAAATACAAGAAAGGAAGCCTGACACTTACCTTATTTCCATATCTATTCTCCTCAGTAATGGAGAGAATTCAGAATTCTGTCAGCAACAAAACGTTACCTCCTGCCAGATATCTTCCTATACATGCCGTGGAGGCAAATGGAGAATATACACGAAGTTATAATACAGAGCCCCTTTTAAAGACTTAAGTTAATACAAAAGCACTCTAGGTTGACTATAATATGGGAATTACAATGAAGTAACCATTAGGTATTCTTTCAACAGCTAAATATTTATTGAACAGTAATCTATTCTCTTCTGGCATTGAACAGATCAATAGTTCTCAATCCATGTAACAATAATCACCTAAGGAGTTTTAAAAATACTGATGCTTAGGTTTCACTTCTAGAAATTGCTTTAAATGGCTTGAAGTGTGGCAAAGGCACTGATAATTTTTAAAGTTCCCCAAGTTGAAAGAGAGGTGCTAGGAATACAAAGGTAAGTGATTTGGAATGAGAGAAGAGTTCAAATTCCTCACAGTTCCTACCATTTCCCTATAATTCCCTATAAATCCCTAACAGTTACAGTATGGATTTGGGCAAATTCAAATTATTTAAATTCTTTCTGCCTTGGATTATAGCAAGTGAATAAAGTATGTTTTTTCTTTTTCTTTTCTTTTTTTTTTTTTTTTTTTTTTTGAGAGAGAGAGAGAGCACATGTGTGTGGGAAGAGGGTAGATGGGAGAGGGACAGGGAGAGAATTTTAAGCAGGCTCCACTCTCTGTGGGGGGCTTGACTGTGGGGCCGATCTCATGACCTCAGCTGAAACCAAGATTCGGAGGCTTAACCAACTGAGCTATCCAGGTGCCCCAAATAACATACATTTTAAAGGATTCTAATACATCTGGCATTTCACAATCTGGTTTCTCTTCATATCATATAAATCTTTCACCTTTTACTAATAATACATCTGGCATTTAGTAGTTGCTCAGTAAATGGGTAAAATCCGATCTTCTGATAGAAAAACTGCCTATACAGAAGTAAACTGCAATTTCAAAATAGACAAATTTTTTCTGGTTTGCTGGTTGCACCTGAGTTCCTACTGGAAAGCTAAAAGTAGAATTCTTAATTCTACGGATTCATCAGTCACTCACAAATCCACCTATGCATATACTAATTTGAGTATAACAGCCACACATAACATGTCAAACACATCATAATGGATTCTAAGTATCTATGGATGAATTTTTGATGTCTGGACCTAGGATATCATCACAGTAATAGTATCTTAACATTTACTGTGCCACAACAGTGAATCATTTTGCCAAGTAATTTACAGGCATGATTCCATGGGTGGAAGAAAATATTTGCAAATCATAGATCTGATAAGGAGCTTGTATCTAGAGTATATAAAGAACTCACAACTCAGTATAAAGACAAATGACCTGTTTTTTTTAAATGAGCAAACAATTAGAATACACATTTCTCCATAGAACAGCTCAAATGACCAACAAGCACATAAAAAAATACTCAGCATCATTAGTTACTAGAGAAATTCAAATCAAAACCACAATGAAGAACCACTTTACACAACCAGGATGGCTA
The DNA here is from genome assembly GCF_022355385.1 of Mustela nigripes. Lineage (NCBI taxonomy): Eukaryota > Metazoa > Chordata > Mammalia > Carnivora > Mustelidae > Mustela > Mustela nigripes. The sequence continues at coordinate 50,052,011 of NC_081557.1, read as the reverse complement.
TAAACAAAAAGATCAATAAAGACAAGTGTTGCTGAGGATATGGAAAATTAAAACCCACATATATTGCTGATGAGAATATAAAATGGAGCAGCTGCTTTGGAAACTAGTTTTGTCAGTTCCTCAAAAAATTAAACACTGAGAAATACCATATGATTCAGAAATTTCACTCTTAGGTATACCCAAGGGAAATGAAAACAAATGTCCACTTTGAAATATGTATAGGAATGTTCACAGCAGCATTGTTTGTAATAACTAAAATGGAGAAAAATCTCAAATGTCCATCAACCATTGAATGGACAAATTAACTCTGGTATCCAAACAATGGAATAATCATTCGTCAATAAAAGGAATGAAGTTTTACAACCTGCTATAACATGTCCGAACCTTGAAAATACTATGTTGAGTGAAAGAGGCCAATCACAAAAGATCACATACACTATATAATTCCATTATTGTAAATGTCAAGATTAGGTAAGTCTATAGATAGAAAACAGATTAGTGGATGCCTAGGGCTGGGAGGTTTGAGGGAACATGAGGGCTAAATGCTAATGGGCATGAGGATCTTTCCTAGGGTGCTGAACCTGTTGTAAAATTCACTGTGGAACTATGTTACTATGCTAAAAAAAAAAGTGTATACTCTAAATGGGTCAGTTGTATGGCACATGAACTTGATACTCAACAGATTATAACACTAGTACACAATTAAAAAAAAAATAGAATGAGAAGAACCCAGGTCAGATGGAACAAAATATAAAATAAGATCATAGAAATAGGGGCGCCTGGGTGGCTCAGTGGGTTAAGGCCTCTGCCTTCGGCTCAGGTCATGATCCCAGCGTCCTGGGATCGAGCCCCACATCGGGCTCTCTGCTCAGCAGGGAGCCTGCTTCCTCCTCTCTCTCTGCTTACTTGTAATCTGTGTCTGTCAAATAAATAAATAAAATCTTTTAAAAAAAATCATAGAAATAAATCCAAATATATCAAGGATAGATTAAACTCACTAGAATATTCTCTAGGATAATCCATGCAAAAAAATGAAACTGATCTGAAACAAATATCCTCAGAGGAGATTTTTTTTTTTTATTCCAGCTGTATACTATTTTATTTTCTTTTTTAAAAAAGATTTTATTTATTTACCTGACAGAGAAAGAGAGACAGCAAGAGCAGGAACACAAGCAGGGGGAGTGGGAGAGGGAGAAGCAGGCTTTCTGCTGAGCAGGGAGCCCGGCATGAGGCTCAATTCCAGAATCCTGGGATCATGACCCAAGCCGAAGGCAGACACTGAACGACTGAGCCACCTAGGTGCCCCTGAGACAAATGTTCCAAAGTAAGAGAGACAAAGACATTGTAGCCAGATACTAGCCACAATAATTTAAGGCTAAATATTCTTTCTCAAAATTCAAGGGATTTTTCTATCATTATCTAAGAAAGGTACTATTGTTGGGATTTTTTTTAAGATTTTATTTAATTGACAGACAGAGATCACAAGTAGGCAGAGATGCAGGCAGAGAGAGAGGGAGGAAGCAGGCCCCTTGCTGAGCAGAAGCCCGACGCGGGGCTCGATCCCAGGACCCAGAGAGATCATGACCTGAGCCGAGACGCTGTTTCTCTTTCTCTGTCAGGTTTTTACCCACTGAGCCATCCAGGTGCCCCGAGATTTTTTTTTTTTTTTTTACTAAGAACCTTTTTATCTCCTATATTTCTGAATTTTGATGTTAAACTAGAACATGCGACTCTCTAGAAGATTCCTTAAATTTTCTCTTCTATTGAATTTATATCTACTATACATATTTTCATTCCCAAGAGCTATTTCTTGTTCTCTGAAAAGAGGTCCCCTCCCCTCTTTTTTAAAGAGCACTCTATTCTTGTTTCATAGATGCCATATTGTCTCTTGTCTCTCTGACAAGAGATACTAGATTTTTTTAGGATTTTATTTTGTTCTATGCATTATTATTTCTTTTTCTCATTTTGTCTTTGCACCTGTCTTTTGTGTTGGAGGCTTTCCCTGGATATCTGGTGATTCTATGAGAGAATAGAGCTTGCTGACTACTAAATATGACATACAGTTAATAAGTAGAGATCTAACCTTTTAAATGGGGGACTCTTCCCCAAACATCAGAGTCTGCATGTCTTTTCTCAGGCCAGTCATTTGTCCGGAAAGAAATCCTCCAATCTCCTGCCTGGGGACATAAGACTAACTGTTAGCCTTCTGGGAAAAGATCTGAATAGTCTCATTTGTTTATTCATTCAACCAACATTCACTGAGCACGTATAAGATACTATTTTAGGGACTGGGGATACCTTTTGTCTGAACAAAACAGACAAAACCTCCTACTATTCTGGTGTTTGCACTTCAACAGAAGGAGACTTAAGTAAAAATTTGTCAGGTAGTGGTGTCATGGATAAAAAAATAAAGGTGGGGCGGGGGACAATGAATGTCAGGTTAGGAAGGGCTATAGTTTTAAATCAAGGGGTTAGGAAAGGCACCTTTAAGCAAAGACCTGAAGGTAAGGGAGCAAGCCTGAGCGTGTCTAGAAGACAGAAGGTATACCTTTACTTAATCCCTGCTCTCATCCTATTGCTTTACCTTTGTTGCCATATTGTCTCTGAGTCCAGAGACACTCTGGTCCAGTTTCTCTAGAAGTTAACCATCACACTGAGGGAAAGGAGATCTGGGACTTTAAAGGTGCTTTATACAGATTTTCAATCAATATTCCTGTTTTAGCCCCCTTTCAAAGATACTTAGCTCCTACAATTCCTGAGCCTGTATGGGGTTATGATATGGATTAGCCTGTACTTTCATTTTCCTTCTGTGGGTAGTTTTCAGTTTGCTCTTCTCTGCTAACAGTCAACTTGCTATCTTCCTAAATCTTGGTAGCCTATCTATATTCTCTCCTCTATTTTGTCCTGTGGTATTATTCCTTTTTCCAAATCACTCTAACATAAATTAATAGGGTTTGATAAGAGAATGAATGGATTAATTTCCACAACTCCTCTCTGGGGTAGCTATTCCTATTTTGCAAATGAGAAAACTAAAGCCAGGGGAGGTTAAGTAACTCATCCAAGACACAGAAAGCAGCTGAGCTAAAATCTTATTCTCAGGGTTACTTCTATATCAGTTTTCAATACTACCTTCAAAATAATACTAGGTTCTCTATTCTTGAAATCACCCAAGCTAGCAATGAGCATGCACAAATAAATCCCTAGGAAGAGGTGATAGAGGATTAGTTCTTGCTGTAGGGATAGTGACTGGCAGAGGACCTTCGTAGCAAGCCTGAGTACCAGGGAGACTAAAGAAAAAGTCAAGGTTATAAATGTAGAGGCCATGGGACAGAGCAGGAAGGTGGAGCGAGAAGGAAGAATCAAAAACTCTCAAGTTTCTGTGATGCCATTCACAAAGAGAGAGCATAAGAGGCCATTTTAAAGAACTCTGGGTTAACAAATACTGATTTACCATGGGATTGAAATCCTAGATTCTATTCCTATTAGTTTTCTTTGTTAGCCATTGGTAAATGTTGTTAATTGGGCATCATGGAATCCAAAAATGAAAATAGTACCATTTACCACAACAGCCTGCATTAGACAGGACAGGATACTTATGGCTCCATATATGATGTGGTTTCAAGCAAATGAATGAAAGCTTATCTCACGTAAGACCACTTTCAAATAGGGTACTTAATCCATGGGAACTTCCAACCTGCTGAGTCAGATCATGCAAAACTATACATTTAAAATGGATGGATGAAGACAGACTGCTGCAGCACTGGAAGAACTACTGTAATCTTATACCTCCAATAATAAAAGAATTCTGCTTTATTTAGGTTTAGAAAAATGTCTCTATTTTATTTCTGCCACTTACCTAACCTAATTAATAACTTATTTTTCCAAAACCCTAAAAGTAAAGAGAAAAAAGATATTAAAAATTTAGTACAGTGATCTGGCCTCAAATAAAACAAAATCACTGAGATATCAGTAATGAAAGCAAGAAAGAGTACAAGGCTTTTTTTGATGCTTTGCAAGGGCTAATTGTAGCTGCTTACTCTTATAATCAATGTTTGTATCTGTACTCAGGGATCAGAATTATGTAAGCTACTATTCTGTGGACAGTACCACAACAGGAAGAAAGCAAGCAGGTCTGGAGTCAGAGTTTCCAAGCCAATAAAGTCCATATAGAAGCCTCTAATAAGTATATAGTTCAGAGCCAACCACCATATAATTCCCTTCTCAGACTCACCTGAATGTCATAATAATGTAGACTATAAGACATATTTCATAATATATTTCATTTCAAATATGTTTAGGGCAATTATTCTAGAGCCTCTTTCCAGTTATGATTTGCTTGTATAATCAACAAAGTTAATTCCAACTCAATTTTTGAGTATGCCCTTTATGATGGGCCCTGATATACTTCCTGGGCATTTGGGAAATCAGCAGGCCGAAAGTTCCTACTGATGAACAAAACTTGGTTCTTGCCCTCAAAATGCTCATGCCTGGGAAAAAAATAGGTAAGTAAACAGTCACTGTATACTAAAGCTAGGGCAGAAATACGCCTAGCATGCCATGAAAACTCATAGATTGCACATACAATCTTGTTTGGAACACTGATGAGAACGGAATCAGGTCAGGGAAGGATTCACAGTGATGATGTCTAGTGTGGAAGATTTTCTTAAATGTTATACAAATCTGAAGTACTATCCTTATTAAATATCGACCTAGATTGGGAAAGTAATTTCTCTAATTACCAAATAAAACTTCCCGAAACTCTGTGAGAAAAATGTTAGTATAAAGATTCTACAACTTAGGGGCGCCTGGGTGGCTCAGTGGGTTAAAGCCTCTGCCTTCAGCTCAGGTCATAATCCTAGGGTCCTGGGATCGAGCCCCACGTCGGGCTTTCTGCTCTGTAGGGAGCCTGCTTCCTCCTATCTCTCTCTGCCTGCCTCTCTGCCTACTTGTGATATCTGTCTGTCAAATAAATAAATAAAATCTTTAAAAAAAAAAAAAAGATTCTACAACTTAAAAATGGGTTTCTACTCCAAAGGTCTGTAAAGTAGTGGTTGGGAAAAATGAAGCACATTTTCCCTGAAATATTAGTAAATTCTGAAATATTAGTAAATATTATGAAATATTAGTAATTCTGAAACATTAGTAAATTCTCTGGGTAGTTCTACCCCCAAGACTACTTAGCCATACAACATAATAAAATGCTATTTGTGATGAAATTCAGCTAATAACAATGTAGTTCCAGTGATTAACACAGAAAAGTGAATTTGAAGTGACTTTACTGTAACTTGAACCATGGTTCTTATGCTTAAGGAAAAACTGATTTAATTAAAAAGGGGTGGGAAGGATTAAACGAAACAAACCATTAATGTATTTGTGCTAGGCACTTTACAAGCATTACCTAAATTTAATCCTCCTAATAATCTGAGCTATATTTTCTTAATAGAATAAAAATAGAAGAATATAAATGTGAAACCACAGAAGAATAAAAAGAGGCCACAAGTTTATTTTTGCACACTGTGAATAATTACATTTTAAAAATCTCATTTCTATATTCCACAAATCTATGACTTCCTTCCCTACTCAGTTCAGGGTGGACAATTTTAAACTACTGGAAACAACACCATCTGTCCACTGTATTAGAGCATCATTCATTCATTCATCAAATGTTTACTGAGCTCCTATATGCTACCCACTTTGGGACAAGTAAATAAAACACAGGAGTTTACAATTAAATTAGGGAAGACTAAACAAGTAGATTACAATGGAGTTGTTAGAAGAACAGATAAAATACTGTATATATACAGCAATGTCAAAAATAAGATGAAAGAAAAAGATAAACTATAATTTTACATACCACTAAGAAAAAAGCTACCAATTAAAGACACACTTGATCACTTGGAATTCATTTTGAATTTCTTAAAAAGCTCTTTAATACTTATATTGATTCAACATATATCAGTTATGGCTATAAATAAAGGAAAATAAGAGCAAAATAAAAGTATTTTTAATCAATGTCTTCATACCAAGAATTCTATTCTCTTTTGAGTAACTTTGACTAATATAGTCCTCTGTGCCTCACAAGAACATTGGTGATGGAATGTTTCCTAAAACTATAAACACCAGCTCATATGCTGACTTTACCATTATATGGAGAGCTATATTATTTTTTTACTCTAACTTTAGGAATAATGCTTAATTCATCTGATTGAATACCCACTACTTCTCAAAACCATTCAGTTTTCAGTGGTTAAGAGGGTGCTCCACTTTTGTCTCCAGGAATTTCTTCCAAGCTACCAACACCTACTTTGCAAGATTTGATGCTGGTTTTGGTGTTTGCTCAAACAAGCAGGGAGAACCAAGACAGGGCTGTTACTTAACCAACAGCAATTGTTAAGACACTATCATTTTAAATACAAAAAGAAATGTATCTTAGAATCCATGAATTATAGTAAATAGGTTTCCTTTACCCAGTTTCATAACTTAAATAATGATTCTACATATACAGTACCTCTTCTCAAAAACAAATGAGGTTAGTAGTACCCATATTAAAATCTTAAAAAAGTTTTTATTGAAGTATAATTAACATACAATGTTATATTTAGTATTACTCACATTTTAAGAAAATAAAGGTCAAGCTTATACTATTTTAGTAGTATGCAGTATGCCAGAAAGGGAATCCTAGTTTATTGATTTAAAACCTATATTCTTTCTCCTACAGAAGAAGTACAAAATAAATAGTATTGATACAGGGTGGGCAAAATATAGCCTATGGGCAAATCCAGCCACTGCCTGTTTTGTATGGCTCAGGAGCTGAGAATGGTCTTTACATTTTTAAAAGCTGGGAGTAAAGAAAAAAGAATAATATATAATAACAAGAGAAAATTACATGAAATTCAAATTTCAGTGTCCACAGAAAAAATATTGTTAGAACACAATCACATTCAATTACATATTGTCCATGGCTGCTTTCACCATACTCAGCAGAGTTGAGGAGCTGTTATAGAAACTGTACTGCAAACCATAAAATGGTTACTATCTGGCCCTTTACAGGAAAGTTTGCCAACCTCTGGTATAAATGATAAGTCTTACAAAAGGACAGAAAATGGAAAGATCTACTTCAGGATGAATGGTCAGGAAAAGATTTAGGATCTCATTTTAAATGAATGTTGTGTGCCATATGTCCATTAAGTGAAAACTGACAAAAACATGAACTATGCTACTATAGAAATGCAAAGAAATGAAAACAGAGGCTCCTGCACTCCAGACCTTCCATTTTAGGGGTAACTTAAAAAAAAATTCCATAAAATATAAATTAGGATAATTATGGTAACTGCCAAAGTACCATAAAAATTGATAGATTTATTTAATATAACATTTTTAAAAATGCGATGCCAAGTAGTAATGCACAATAATTGATAAGTGAGTGGAAATGACAAAAAGTGTAATAGAGCTCAGAGGAGGGATAGAACAAGTGAATGAGCTAGAATAGTCTGAAAGAGCTTCATGGGTTTTGTAGAAAAGTGAAATGGGAGGCATTGCAAGTACAATAAACTTGGCAGTTAGTAAGTTAGTTAATAAGCTAGTAGGTGCCAAGAAACATTTAGGGAACTGCCATTGCCTGGAACATGAATGTTGAGCTTTTATGGAGAGCTTTTAACAGTAGACTGCCTGCTCTGATCCCTACACTTGTTAGAGTTACCAATGTATAGGTATCATCTCCTTGGAAAATAGTCTTCACCCTTAGAGAACAAGGGATAAACCAAGCAAGGGCAGAAAAACCCAATCCTATAAAATGCAGGTCCTTCCAAAAATAATTGCTAATTGACATTTGTTCTCTTATAGTAATAAGAGGTTTGGGGAATCACAAAAGAAGAGATAAACTGCTATAAAATAAAATCAAAACCAGGCATAAATCTTTACATATAATGGACTAATTGGGGATGCCTGCCTGGCTCGGTCAGTTAGATGTCTGCCTTCATTTCGGATCAGGCTCCCAGAGGCCTGGGATCCAGTCCCACATTGGGCTTCTTACTCGGCAGGAGCCTGTTTCTCCCTCTGCCTGCTGCTTCCCTTGCTTGTGCTCTCTCTCTCTGACGCATAAATGCATAAAATCTTAAAAAAAGAGAGAGAGAGAGACACTAATTGTAGACATGAGCTACAACCATATGAGTATGTTCAATTCAAATTAAGACAAGGTATTTGGAAGCACTCACAACACACTTTGCCTAAGTGCTAGTGTTGAAATAAAGTATAGATTTCATTATTTCATGAAGTGAAACAGCTTTCAGAAGAAAGAGAATACAAGTTTAGTTATGCCATCTTCATGAAACTGGTGAAGAAAAAAGATTGTTCTTGCAAAATGAGGCCAAATATGTCTAGGATAGGTCAGCACTTAGTAGCCAGCATGCTTGAAACCAGGGAAATTAAGATAGAACTTTTACCCTTAAGAAGTTCATCATCTTGAAGAGTAGACCGTCAAGCAAAAATTACAAGTCAGAAAGAGAAGGGTTAAACTACAGAAGGCTATGGGGACAGCTGTGCTGTTGCCTACTATGTGATGATACCTACCAGGATTATTATATCATTAACTGCTCAGGGAAGAAGGAAGGGTAGGGCAGAAGAGGAGGAAGGGAGGAAAATTTCTCCCTGCATATTTAGAGAACAAGGAATAAGAAAAATTGTATGTTCTGAAGTGAATGTCTCAAGTCTAAATAGGCATAATAACCTCAACATTGACTAGGCTGCTTAAATCTGTTAAGAGAGTTATGAATGAGTCATGAGCTGCACAGTAGCAGTCCTAGTCACTGTTGCCACAAATTCTCTAGTCTAGGAGTCTTGCAGTGGAGGCAAAATACTGAAGTTTAATTGCAGCGAGCTATTTAAATCAAGGCATCAGTGCTAAAAAAAAAAAAAAAGGAAAAAGAAAAAAAGAAAGAAAGTCCTCATTAGGAACACTTTGAAGGGAATGGAAAGAAGGCAACCAGATGGCTGTCTGGGTTGTGGTAGTTTAGAGTGTTTATTACTAGTGATAAGGGCATGCTATTAGAGCAGCAGAGTGAAGATTCTAAAAACTACATACTGGATCAGATTATTAGAGATCATCTAACCTAAATCTTGTGTTATGGAAGGGGACAATTAATTAGCTGCCTATTATGTGTCAAACAGATTTTTCAGTTCTGCAAGAAACGTTTTCCTATTTATTTATTTATTTTTAATTTATTTATTTGACAGAGAGAGATGAGGAGAAGCAGGCTCCCCGCTGAGCAAAGAGCCCGATGCAGGACTCGATCCCAGACCCCTGGGATCATGACCTGAGCCGAAGGCAGAGGCTTAACCCACTGAGCCACCCAGGTGCCCAAGTTTTCCCATTTTAAAGACAAGGAAATACAGACTCAAATGTAAAATGATTTGCCCAGAGCCACTTTCAGTACCACTGGAACTTGGAATTAAACTCAAGTATATGTCTGGTTCCAAAGTGCTCTTTCTATTACACCATCATAGTGAGTCCCCGAGAGAAGGAAAGATAAATTGACCAGAGCCACAAGGCTTATTAGCAACAAAGACAGGATTTCCACTTAAACCAAGAAAAAGTCCAAAGCAAAGAACACACATAGATGCATGGTGGAAAAGGAGTGACAGTAAACAACTTCAGCCCTCTCCTATGATTTGGATGACTGGATTCTTCAACACAACTTCCTTCTTTTCTTTTCTTTCTTTTTTTTTTTTTTTTTTTTTTTTTTTGGCATATGTGTGTGCAAGAGTGGAGTGGTGGGGCAGAGGAGAGCGGGAGAGAGTGTTTAAGCAGACTCTGTAATGAGCATGGAGCCCAATGTAGGGCTTGATCTCACGATTCTGAGATCAGGACCTGAGCCAAAACCAAGAGTCAGACACTTAATCAACTGTGCCAACCAGGCAACCCCTCAGCATACCCTCTCATTCAATTATCAAAATTTATTAGTAGTATGTGTTTGGGACGGATTGGCAAAACTATATTTTGAAGAACAGCTAAGTGTGGCATATAGTTGGACCACTCCTTAAATAGCACTACTAATTAACTTTCTTCTCTAAAAGAAAAAAAAAAACCTAATTTATGACATTAAGGAATAAATTTTTCCTAGCCAACCAGAAGTGTTTTCTCAAATCTGACATCAAGCAACACATAAAGGAGGGCTCATTACATTTAAAAACAAACCAATTATCCAATTTTGCAGACACTAAGAAACAACAGATTTGCTAGTAATAAGTCTAGCAACCATGGAAAAAGGGATATTTACTCAGAAGTGCTCAGGTCAAGGGGCTCAAACCTGGCACAAGGTGGAAAGGGAGAAAAGGGGGAGAGAAAGAGATCTATTACTTTCTATATCTGTGCTGCAGTGAAAACAGTGGAGAATGTGCAGTCAAAAGATAAGTCTCCCCCCCCCCCCATTTGCTAACATCAGGGCTTGGAATACATGTCCTTTACTGTCTACTCTAGAAATACCTTCATTTCTCACCACTCTCTATTTGCTAGCAGAATTCCAGATTGTTTTAGTAGCTAGTAGAGATATTTGGTTATCTTTCCTCCACCCCAAGAGAATTAATGAGAATCGGTCTAAACCAGTCATAGTAATTTCATTCCCTACTGCCAGTGATTGGTCTTAGGATGCACATGTAAACCAGTTCTGGACAATGAAAATTAAGGGAAAAACTGGCTGGGAAATTTACCTTTCCAGAAAACAAAGAAAAGAAAAAAAAAGGGGGGGGGGGAATGAAAAAAAGACAAGCTTAGCTAGCAAAAGGCCTTTTCTTCTGTTCCTTCCTTTTTATTTGGAAAGATGGAATAAAGGTAAGATGAAAGTTAAGTTGCAGCAGCCATCTCACAACCAAAAGGTGATAACCAAGAAAAGGAAAATCCAACATTCCTAAGGATGGCAAAATTAAGGATGCACAGGGTCCTTAATATAGTTGAATGACTAAATCAACTCTGGAATTTCCTATTTCCTTTTGGTTTAAAGCACAGTAAGGGGGCGCCTGGGTGGCTCAGTGGGCTGGGCTTCTGCCTTCGGCTCAGGTCATGATCTCAGGGTCCTGGGATCGAGCCCCACATTGGGCTCTCTGCTCAGCAGGGAGCCTGCTTCCTCCTCTCTCTCTGCCTGCCTCTCTGCCTACTTGTGATCTCTGTCTGTCAAATAAATAAATAAATAAATCTTAAAAAAAAAAAAAGAATTTATCCCTTAGTTTTATAGTGTACATAATTAAGTGATACTACATTAAATATAACTTAGGCCAATACTAGGCATCTGAAATATTTTTCCTTCAAAAAGGATTCATACACATCCTCAAAAAATACTCAACATCATAAAAATGTTTATTCTAAGTTAACTTAGATATTTAATGTAATCCCAATAAAAATACTGTTAGTACTTTTTTTCTGGTACTAGTTTGATTATAAAGTTTATTTGTGTATTTTCAGCCATAAAAAGAATGTGATCTTGCCATTTGCTAACAACATGATTGGACCTAGAGCGTATTATGCTAAGTGAAATAAATAAGACAGAGAGACAAATACCACATGATTTCACTTATAGGTGGAAACTAAAAAATAAAACAAATGAATTAACAAACAAGAAGCAGAAAAAGACTCATGAATACAGAGAACAAACTGATGGTTGCTGGAAGAGGGGAAAGGGGGAATGGGCAAAAACGGGGGTGAGGAATGGGGAGATACAGGCTTCCAGTTAACAGAATGGATATGTCACAGGGAGTAAGAGGTATAGCATAGGGAATATAGGCAATGGTATTGCAATAGCATTGGATGGTGATTAATGGTAGCTGCACTTGTAGTTAGCACAGGATAAAGTATAGACTTGTGGAATCACTATGTTTTACACCTGAAACAAACATAACATTGTATGTCAACCATATTTAAAAAAAAAAAAGTTTATTTGTAAGAATAAACAAATAACCAGGAAAATCTTTAAAAAGACTCTACCACCTACTAAAACATATTTAAAATGCCTCTGTAGGGGCGCCTTGGTGGATCAATCGGTAAGGCGTCTGCCTTTGGCTCAGGTCATGATCCCAGGATCCAGGGATCTAGCCCCGTAACAGGTTCCCTGCTCAGTGGAGAGCCTGTTTCTCCCACTCCCCCTGCTTGTGTACCCTCTCTTGCCATCTCTCTCTGTCAAATAAATAAATAAAATCTTAAAAAATAAAATAAAATGCCTCTGTAATTAAAGTGTAGTAGTGGCACATCAGTAAGTAGGCAGGCCAAGGGAAAAGAAACTTCACAGATCCAAATCTATGTGAAAATTTGGTACATGATAAAGGCATCATATTTTAAAAAAGATTTTACTTATTTACTTGAGAGAGAGAGTGAGTGCGCACAAGCATGGAGAGAGGGGCAGAGAAGGAGAAGAAGACTCCCCACTGCGCAGGGAGCCCGATGCAGGGCTTGATCCCAGGACCTTGGGATCACGACCTGAGCTGAAGGTAGATGCTTAACTGACTGAGGTGTCCCAAGGCATCATGTTTTAAAAACAATTTCATTTATTTGAGAGAGAGAGAGAGAGCAGGAGCAGGGGGGAGAGGTGGAGGGAGAGGAAAAAGCAGACTCTCCGTTGAGCAGAGGGCCCAACTTGGGGCTTGATCCCAGGACCCTGAGATCATTTTAATCCAGGGGAAAAGACTAATTTTTATTGAGGTAAAACTCATATAATGGGAAAAAGACTTTTTAATAAATGGTGTTACAACAATTGGATAATCTGTGGGCAAAGACAAAACTGAATTGGTTCCTCACTTTGCACATCAAGATAAACTTAAAACAGGTGTTTAAAAAAAGGAACCATGCTGTGTTCAGCAACTGATAAACAAGTTAATTAAAATGTGGTATATCTACACAATGGAATGTCATTCAGTAATAAAAAGGTATGATGTACTGATAACATGATACAACATGGATAAATCCTGAAAACATTGTATTAAATGAAAGAAGCCAATCACAAAAGGCCACCTACTGCATGATTTCATTTACATGAAATCTCCAGAACAGGCAAATCTTTGAAGTCAGAAAATAGATTAGTGGTTCCCAGGGACGGGGGAGGGAGAAATAACTGCTAGCAGGTAAGTAGTTTCTTTATGAGATAATGAGAATATCCTAAAATTAGTGATAATGACTGTACAACCATAAATGTACTAAAAACCATTGAACCATATACTCTGAAAGGGTAAATTCTATGGTATGTGAAATTTAATTTTTAAAAACCTAATAAGTTTACCAATAAATTTACTGATTTTAATAACAACTTTAATATTTAAAAACATAATAAGCAACAAAAACAGAGATGCTAGGATTTGTAACTCAATATATGAGCTTGAGCAAGTCACTTCACTTTGTCCTTTATTTCTCCATTTGTTGAATAGCTCCTTAAAGGCTTCCTAAGAGGCCTGATATCCATTATAAATTTAAGACATTGAATGAAGGACTATCTAATCAGATATGAGTAATATAAAGCTTACAGGGAAAAAGCTGACATTTTAAGAAATTGAAAGGAGAGCTTCTACCTTATAAAGAATAAGTCTTTTTCACCATTCTCAATATAAAATAATTCATCAGTTGTCATTCCTTAAGGGCTTGTGTGTCAGGAAGCATTAAGTGCTTTGCATGTATTATTTCATTCTCACAGAACTCTAAAGAAAGCAGAAATTAAAAGAAAACAAAGACTATGTGAGGTTAAATGACTTGACCAAAGTAAATACACAAGCTGGACTTCAAACTCAGATCTTTATCATCATTTTTTTAAAAGATCTATATCACCTTAAACAACAATTTCTACACCAAGATATTACAAGAGCAACCATGGACTAAAAATCTGAAGTCTGGGTTTGAATCCTGTTTCTGCCATTTGATGATTCTGTGTTTTTAGGCAAGTCAAAGAACATTTTCATTTTCTCATTAAGAGACAATATTAATCCCTGCCTTAATATATCTCATAAAATAATATAGAAAGTCACTAATATATCTTCCAGTTAAAGTACTGTAGAAATGTTAAGGGATTACAAAATGTAGTACTATTGATAAACCAAAAACATGTTGAAAATGAAAGGTTTTAAAAATCTCTATAGTCTCTCTAATGGTAACATGTACTAAAGCAGTGATTTTCAAAACATACTCCTCTCAAGCACACTCAGGTGCTGTAGACTAAATGGTTGTGATCCTCCATCCCACCCCTCCAACTCCAAATTCTTGATAAATCTTAACGTTTAATGTCATGGTATTTGGAAGTGGGGCCTTGGGAGGTGATGAGATCATGAGAGTATAACCTTCAAGACTGGGATTAGTGAGTGCCCTTAGAAAACAGATGCCACAGAGCTTCCTTCCTCCTTCTGCCATGTGAGGACAGATCAAGAAGACTGCCATCTATGAACCAGCATGTGGTCCCCACTGGACACGGAATCTTTCAGCAGCTTGATCTTGGATTTCCCAGCCTCCAGAAATATGAGAAATAACATTTCTGTTGTTTACAAGCCACCCAATCTATGGTGTTTTTGTTACTGCAACGCTAACAGATTAAGATACCAGTTACAAGTAGGAATCACAAACCAAAGCAGCTCCAAAATCTATAATAAAAAAAGGTCAAAATCACTGTTTTTGACATCATCTACTGGATTCTATCAAGGAATAGTGAAACCAGGATTTCAGGCCTTACCCAAAACACAAGTGTAGTGTTTTGAGACTAAACATAAATTTAATCCTGGTTCTGCCACATATTAGTTGGGTGACCTTTAATCTCAAGTCTGAATTTCCTTACTAATAAATGCAGAGAAATATCTACCTTCCAAGGCTGTGAGCAGATTAAATTAAGTAACATACATAATAAAGCTATTACCACAATGACTGGCACAAAGTAACCTACCTGGAAAAAGAAAGTAATTGTTATTACTACATTATCTAGAAATATTCTGGAATTACTTAAGTCTAATTTGAAAAACTGAATTATGGAAACTCAAGAAAAATCATAAACTCAATACCACCCTGAATATGCAAACACATTTAAATAAGGCTTAGTGAAATTAAAAGGCCAGAGATTATAAATTGAAAGAGTTGAAAGAGTAAGTCATGTAAGAGATTGTGAAAGGAACAGGTCCAACTTGAAGTAAGAGATAGATGGGAGAATGGAAAAAGATACATAGATAAGAAAAATGAAATGAATGAACAGAAGAAGAAATAAAGAAGGATGCTTTAAAATTAGTTAAAGTGAGACTTCATAAATCAAGACTCAGCAAAAGCAAAAGGCTGAATGTTAGTGTATTTGGAAAGAAATAAGATGCATGACTCAAAATTAAGTATGGCCAGGATAACAACTATGAATCC
The DNA here is from genome assembly GCF_022355385.1 of Mustela nigripes. Classification (NCBI taxonomy): domain Eukaryota; kingdom Metazoa; phylum Chordata; class Mammalia; order Carnivora; family Mustelidae; genus Mustela; species Mustela nigripes. The sequence continues at coordinate 50,036,659 of NC_081557.1, read as the reverse complement.
AAAAAACATTACGGGTCTCAGAGACTCGAGTCTTAGTTGTTAGCGGCCCTACCATTAATGTTCTACTGCCTTAGTATGAAGAAGACTTGATCTTTCTTTCTTTTTTTTCTTTAAAGACTTAGTTATTTATTTTAGAGAGAGAGTGCAAACAAACAAAAGGGGTAGAGGGAAAGAGAATCTCAAGTAGACTCCACAATGAGCGTGGAGCCCAACCTGGGGCTCCATCTAGGACCCTGAAATCACAACCTGAGCTGAAACCAAGAGTTGGACACTTAACCAACTGCACCACCCAGGCACCCTGAGTTTGTTTTCTTATTTATTAACAAAAAATATTGTCCCCTGCCTTTCAGTTTTTACCTTAGAGAATACAGAATTCTCTGAATGGTTTTCTTACCATAGTGCCATGAGATCATTTCAAATGAAAGCTCTCTTTCTAGGGCAGGGAGAGAGTCTGTATTACCACTAACTTTAGATTCAGCTGAGGCCTGCCAATGTTCCAATAAAAAAACAGAAAAGAAAAATCTATGAAAACAAGCCACTTTAATAAAATTCACCAACATAGCTCTTCTCTTCACAATATTATAAAGAAGGATTTCCCTGAGGAGCTTTATTTTCTAGGATAAGCAGTTAACAAAGAAGACCAAAGCATCTGTTTAAGAGGGTAAGTTAGCAACAGTCATACAATCTTCTAATAAGCAGATTTTTGATTCATTTTCTCTTAGTATTTTTCTTTTCAGTTCTTATCGTCAGAGAACTCGTTTCAACAAAGCGGGAAGCTGAGCTCTAAACTAAGCTGTAGCATATACAGTTATTAAAAAGTTAATATTTTTATATTTATATATTTTTACAGAAGAGTGCTGGTATACTAAAGGACCAAATTTTAGTTTAAGAAAGGCAGCAATTAAGAAACATACCAATAATAAATGGTACATTTATTTTTATACTCCAGGTTAATTTTCCCAAATAATCTATCATGGATCAGTTTCCAGATCCTTTTTATTCCTGTTACAGTCTTACCTTTCTGTCATCTAAAGCCAAAACAATCTCCATTTTACACCTTGTATGAGGCCTTCTACTATTTCTTTTTGTTGTGCATCCAGCACCTATCTTCTGTTAAGATTTTCTCACCTTTCTACTGTGTGTCATAGGTCTCCAATCCTTAATTTCCTCCCATGGTTTTTTTCAAACCTAGCCCCCTCAATTCTCACCACCTTTCTACCCTACTGTTTTAATTTATGGGATTCTTCTTTCTCTTTATTCCAAGGACCTTCTTTCATAGTACTGCATCTCTTGTCCTTATCTCCTTTTTTATCAGTTTTGTACATAGTACTTCTTGTCTTTATTCCAAGTATATCAACCCATCTCCAGAATTCCAAACACACCCTTTTAACTACCTCATACGTATTCTTCCTATCCCTTTTCTCTTTACAGTTATTAGTCTTCAGAATACCACTTGATACTAAAAATACCCCTCAAAAAAACCTGCCTATTCAATTCCCTCTGCTTCCTAGTAGTTACCTCTCCCATGATCAATTCATACCCTTCTCTCCTATACCTGAGTAACCCCTAATCTGGCAAAAGCCATTCAACAACCTAAAATTCCCCAAACCTATCTCTTCAACACAATTCCTCCTTTCCTAGTAAATGGTTTTCCCTAAAACATTTTAGCTGGCTACTCTGAATGCTTCATTAATTCTGAGTCTTCTTAAACCAGTATATACCTTCCATCAGACTTTACCTGGCAAAATCAACTGCCCAAATATCCTCTTTAAGCTTCCCCTACCTTACCTCTGCAGCACTTTCATTCACGAAACCCTGTTCTCAGTCTTTTCTCCATCTCTAGAGCCCATAGTCACTCTCTAACCACCTCATCACTCCTCCCCTTACTCCCTACCCTCACTTCTTAGCACGTTCCAATTACCCCTTAACAGTCTACTTAACTATATTCTCCATCTTCCTCAGCCCTGTTTTCAAAATTTCTCAGGTCTCCCCTAAGAGACCTAATCTCTTAATCATCCCCTCACTCCCCGAATCTGTCTCTTAACACCCCTAGGAACTCTCTCTAGAACCTTCTGCTCCCTAGTTTTCTTTCCTTCAACCCTGCCTCGGATGTTCTCAATTCCCTCAGCCTTTCTTTTCTTTTCTTTTTTTTTAAGAGGTTTTTGTTTTTGTTTTGTTTTTTAATCTTATTTATTTGACAGAGAGTACAAGCAGGGGGAGCAGCAGGGAGAGGGAGAAGCAGGCTCTGGCTGAGCAGAAAGCACCAAGTGGGGCTCCATCCCAAGATCCTGGGATCGTGACCTGAGCGAAGGAAGACCCTTAACCAACTGAACCACCCAGGCAGGCCTCCCTCCCTCTGCTTTTCTAATATCTAGTTCTTTTAGTCTTTATTCTACTCCCAAATCTTTCCCTAGTTGTTCCCCTAATTCCCCTCAACTTTTCTCAGTCATTCCCCATGTCCCTCAATCCTCCCCGACAGATATTCCCGATTTTTGTTACCTCTACTACCTTTCCTCAAACCTTCTCCATCACTTATTCTGAAGGTGCCTCCTACTTCTCTTAAACAATCCTCTCAGCTTTCTCAGTCTTTGCCTCATTCCCTCCTTCCTTCAATACTATTTGTCCTCCAATTTCCATGGACTTGGCGCCTCCCCTAGTTCCCAAATCCGCCTACAACACCATCTAAACGTCTCCAGGCCGCCGCCAATACTCTCTCCCATCCTTAGCTTCCCTTGACGTGCAGCTCTACACGCCCAGAGACACCATTCTCCAATGGCCGGCCCCTGGAAGGGGTATGGGTCACGTACCCCATTCGCATCTTGGCTCCGCTCTGACTGCCCCCGCTGCCGGGGAGAGGTGGGCGAGAGGGCAGACGGCCGAGGTGCATGCTCTTCTCGAGGGCCGACATGAGGGGAAGGCCTCAGGTAATCAAACAGTAGCCTAGGCTTCGACCCACGCTAAGTGCGGCCCAGCTGGTCACAGCTCGCTCCCCTACCGACGCCCAGTGCCTTTGGACAGCACCCAGCTACCGGCAGCACCGCCCACCGCCCACCGGCTCCGTAAACTCCACCTTCTCTCCTCAGCGCTTCCACCGGAAGTGCGCAACAGCCCTCCACAAAGGAAGCTGGGTAACGGAGTTTACGGATCTCTCGGACCCCAAGCGGAGACCTCATCGACCCTCGCCGGAAAGACAAGCGCTCCTAAAGGCAATGCACCCTGGGCAATGAAGTCCTCAAAGGGCGTATCCCTTTGCGCTTGCGCAGCTGGAGGCGATAGCGTCAAATCTCGCAGAGGTAGTTTAGCAGAGCTTGCTGGGTGTTGTAGTCTATTTGCGAGAAGAAGTCTTGGCGCCTTTTCTTCTCACCGTTTCTCGCAGACTGTTACCGGAAAAGCCCCTTCTTCCTGCTTCCCAGGCTGCCCGGCGGCTCCGGTTGCCGGGGAACGCAGGCGCCTTGGGAAGGGATGGCGGGAGGCTACAGCTTAGGTGCTGGAGCGGGAACTCAGTTGGTGAAGAAAAGCTCTGGCTCGTCATGAAACAACGAAAAGGCCAGGGGCCTGTGGGCGTCCGAGGCCGCAAGAAAAGAGGTAAACTGAGCGACCAAAGGTCGAGGAAAGAGTAAGGAGCAGAGTTAAGGGAGCAAAGTGTAAGGAATTCTAGAAGACTCCCACACGCGCCTGTAAAATAAGCCGGGAGAATGGAAGAAAGTGGGAAACAACCAGGGAATCAAAGGGTTGGAAGAGAAGGCAATTGGCTCTCCAACGGATGGAAAGGAAATAGGGGCTGAGGTGGGGTCACAAAACGGGCAAGTAAAGGGCTAAAAGGGTGCAGGCAGAACGTTTGTAAAGAAAGGGAATTAAAAAAAATTACCAGGAATTTTTTAACTTTTTGGAGTGAGATATACTCGACATATAACATTGTCTTAGCTTTAGGTTGTACAGCATCATTGAATATTCCTATATATTGCAAAATGAGCACCACAGTAAGTCTAGTTAGCATCCATCACCAATCACTAAAAAATTTTTTTCTTGTCATGAAAAATTTTTTAAAGTTTTTATTTATTCACCAGAGACAGCGAGATCGAGGCGAGGGAGAAGCAGGCTCTCCGCTGAGGAGGGAGCCCGTTGTGGGACTCAGTCCCAGTACTGTCAAGATCGTGACCTGAGCTCAAGGCAGATGCTTAACTGAGCCACCCAGGTGCCCCTCATGAAAATTTTTAAGACTCTTCTAGCAATTTTTGTTTAAGATTTTATCTATTTATGAGACAAAAAGAGAGACCAGGGGAGGAGGAGGGTGAGGGAGAAGCAGACTCCCTGCTGAGTAGGGAGCCTGTTATGGGACTCAGTCTTGAGACCCCAGGATTATAACCTGAGCTGAAGGCAGTCCCTTAACCAACTGAGGCACCCAGGTGCTCTCTTTTAGCAGCTTTCAAATATACAGTACATCAGTAACTATAGTCACTCTGTGGTACGTTACATCTCTATGACTTAGGACTGGTTGTTTGCTTTAAAGATTATTTATTTACCAGAGAGAGGAAGAAAGAGAGTCTGAGAGTACCGGGGGCTGGGATGGCAGGCAGAGGAAGAAGCAGGCTCCCGGCTGAGCAAGAAGACTGATGCGGGGTCCATCCCAAGACCTTGGGATCATGACCCTAGCTGAAGGCATGCTTAACACACTGAGCCACCAAGGTGTCCCTGAGGTGTTTTTGATAACAAATGTGTGTGTGTGTGTGGGAAGGTATACGTTTGTGGAGTTCCACAGCTTATGTGGAAGACATAAGTTGGAAAGGTGGTATATCAATAATTATAATAGTCAAGGATCATATTTTATACATTACTGAAACCCTAAGAGCTAGCATAAAGCAGGAGTCGGTAAGTGACTGAATGAGTCAAACATAAGACAATCGTGACGAATGAAGGGCTACAGGCAGGAGTTGGAAAAGATAGTTGTGGAGGAGAGAGGAAGAAAGAGTGGGGAGTGACAGGGTGTGGTGGTGTTGGAGTGGGGGTGAAGGCATGAGGATCTCTGAAGGATTTGAGAGGATAAAAGATTGTGTAGCTGGGACGCCTGGGTGGCTCAGTTGGTTGGACGACTGCCTTCGGCTCAGGTCATGATCCTGGAGTCCCGGGATCGAGTCCCGCATCGGACTCCCAGCTCCAT
>NC_081557.1:49995164-50026501 GCF_022355385.1 Mustela nigripes | reverse complement strand
TAAGGGGGTGGGATTATGGACATTGGGGAGGGTATGTGCTTTGGTGAGTGCTGTGAAGTGTGTAAACCTGGTGATTCACAGACCTGTACCCCTGGGGATAAAAATATATGTTTATAAAAAATTAAAAATTAAAAAAAAAAAAAAGAATCTCTTATGGTTTGTCTCTCTCCCGGTCCCATCTTGTTTCATTTATTCTTTTCCTACCCCCCAAACCTCCCATGTTGCATCTCCGTATTTTTTATTTTTTAAGGAACATTCTTACTGTTTTTCACAGTAGCTGCACCAGTTTACATTCACAGTAGCTGCATGAGGGTTCTTTTTTCTCCACATCCTTGCCAACACTTGTTATTTCTTGTCTTTTTAATTCTAGCCATTTCAACAGTGTAAGGTTTTATCGTTTTAATGTGCATGAAATTATATCTTTCAGTTAAAGAGGAGTTTGTCTTAGCATATCTTAAGTTGGTATTACGTTTTAGAAAAACCTGAATCAGACCCTGAATACTAATTAGTTACCAAGGTCACTTAAGTGACCAGGTAGGTTATTATATGGTCCGCTTTGCTATTTGCTTCTCATGTATTAGAATACATAAGATAAAACATCTCTCTGTAGAGACGAAAATGCATTCTCATTCAAAAAGCAGATTATTTTTCTATATTTAGTTTAAAGTTTGACTTAGTGTTTTTGGATTTCTCCACAGGTTTGAGTGACATTTCTCCGTCTACAAGCCTACCACCTCTTGTTGAAGGCCAGCTACGCTGCTTTCTGAAACTTACAGTCAATAAAGTCATATGGAAGATCGCAAAGCCTCCCACTTGTGTACTTGTCCGAGTGAGATGGTGGGGAGAAACATCAGATGGAACCCTATTTTGTCCTAGGGACGCACTGCAGACTGAACCAAAATCTGTGAGAACAACTACCCGTTATGCTGTTCGCTGTGGTCCAAAGCAGTTTACCTCTTATCTAACTGGTATGTTTCTGTCTTATCATTTTACCTTCAGGCCTAATAAACATGTATTATGTCGTTAGCAGTGGGTGTTATTGTGTACATACTATCTATTGAGTGAAAGAAGTTTTATAATAGCCCTTTTATTGACAGTATACTATGTACCAGCAGTTGATGCATATTATTTTTAATACTTAATAACCCTGCAAGAAAGACATTTTCTGTTTTATAGGCAATGAAACAGGTTCAGAGATGAAATGAATATTCTTTAAAGTTACATAGTTGAGAAATGGCAAAAGTTGGATTTGAACCAATTTCTATCAGACACTGAAACTCACACACTTTCACCACACCATGTTGCTTTAAGAAATAACTGTAGTCTCTGCTCTGGGACTTATATTATGCTCAAAGAAAGAATATATATATATGTTATATAATATATATGTTATATAATATTTATGTATGTAAATATGTATATTTACATATATAGAAATAAAGTATGTGTAAAAGTATATGTGTTAGAATTCATATATAATATGTATGATATATAATTTTTGTATATATATATATACACACATTACATATAGTACATATGTATATAAACTTTACTAATAGTGCAAGATAACACATGCTAAATGAGTGGGTTAGTGGATTAGTAATACTGGTTTTCAGAGCAGGGAAGGATCCCTTTACAGAATAACCAGGAGTCAAGATTTCTTCATTTCTGTTCAAGGAAAGCATTCTAAATGTACTGTATTTCTCTCTTTGGATCAGGTTTTTGCATAAACACATTTTGGATGGTGGGGTTATTTATCAAATCAATCCAGTTCAAGTCAGTAAAATTAAGTAGCATGTAAACTTTGTTGGTCTAAAGCTATTAGAGAATCAGAGTTGAAATAAAGGTTAAACTGTCCTTAAGAAGGTTATATTCTATCAAAGAAATTTTGAAAACCTCAAGATAAAAAGAACAAAAAATTCAGTCTCTCAAAAGATACATACTGAGCACTTAGCATTTCATAGTCATTGTGTTGTAGGCACTGTGGGGAATTAGAAAAATGAACCAATTTAATCAGAATTGTATCTAATTCTAACTAAATTCACAGAGAAGTTTAGTTAAAATACTAAGTAGAAAGTGATAATTACTATTATAGGATACCCATAGATATTCTGGATACTATAAACCTAATTTAACAAATGAAGAGTAAATAAAAATTCTTCAGTAAGACAGAAGATATTTATTAATATGATCAACAAATCAGACATTTATTTGAGCATTTTGTGGTATAATAAAGAATGTATTTGAACTTGAGATTGATGTTATCAGTTGCAGTATTTGGGGAAAGTCCCTCCCCATTTCTGACTCCCCTTTTTTCTCATCTGTAAAATGGCATTAGATTGCTACCCTTTCACCTTGCATTTTCATGAAGAAGCAGCTTGGTTGAATGGGAAGAACATGGGCTTTGAAGTCGGTCTTGAATTGGAACTCTGGCTTCAGAATTGGATGGCTGTGTGCTGCTGAGATGTTCCTTAAGATCTTGGAACCTCAGTGTCCTGTTAGTTAAATGGGGGATAATAACACTAGCGGTAGGAATTGTTGAGAAGATTTAATGAAAAAAGTTGTGTGAAGTGATTGGTCCACTACCTGGCACACTGTAGGTATGAATCTTATAAAAATATAAAGTCTTGCAGTGTGGGGAATAAAGAAACTCTAGATGCAATATCTGATCAAAAGGAACTTACAGATTAGTTGAAAAAAACAAAACTTATATGTATAATATAGTAGTAAACAGTGCCAGACAGTAAGTAATTAAATGTCTGATTACTTGGCACATGTAGTAAATATCATATGAATATTCCAGGAAGTTATTAAGAGCCAAGGTTATCCTAAGTTCTTAGGAAACTAGAATCCTACTTCCTTTTTTTTTTTTTTGATGTTTCATCTTTTTTTTTTTTTTAAAGATTTTATTTATTTATTTGAGACAGAGGTACAGAGAGAGCATGAGCAGGGGGATAGGGGCAGAGGGAGAAAGAGAACCAGTCTCCCCACTGAGCAGGGATCCCGATGCAGGGCTTGATCCGAGGACACCAGGATAGTGACCAGAGCCAAAGGCAGATAGATGTTTAACCATCTGGGCCACCCAGGTGCCCCAGAGAATCCTACTTGTGTTGTGCACTAATTGGCTGCTTGAATTTGAGTAAGCGATTTCATCTTCCTGGGTCTTTATTTTCCCGTTATTAAAATGAAGGGGTTAACCACCAAATGGGTCAGTATTCACATTTTATAAATCTATTAGGAAAGAAGCTTTGTAGAAGGTAGGATTTGAATAGGAGATGGATGAGGTGAACCTTGTAAGTGAGGCCCAGCTGTGGACATGAATATGATGTGTTTATTAGAAAATGAAGACACAAGAGATCAAACATCAGTTCACAAGATGTATGCTCTAACTGTAAAGTTGGGGAAAATATAACTATTTCTTAAGGTATGTGGTAGGTATTTGGTTTATTATTCTTTTATGTACTCTTTTGTATGCATGTTTTATGTGAAAGAAAATAAGTGCATCGTTCTGGAAGCCATGAGGAAGCAGCCTGGTGGCCAGCCTGGCAAAGCCAGCAATGGGCCCCAGTCCCAAGTAAGCCATCACCAGGCTTCAGGTGATGAACCCATCCCATCCCTGTAAACTAGGCAAGCTGCAGCAAGCGGAAACAGTTGGGTTCTTTTATATAAAAACAGCAAAACACTGAAAAGGAAGTTGAGAGAACCTCACTCTTTAACAGCCAAGCTACACACAAGCCTTCCTCACACCCTGTAATCATTGCTAATTACATCAATGTAATCTTTTTTTCTCTTTGTAAGGTATTTGTCATTCTTCCCTAAAACTTTATTCTTTTGATAATGGGTTCACTCTTGCCCAGCCCCAGACTGATATGTGGTAGGTAGTGTTTTATTTGAAAATAAAATATATTTTTTTAAGTAAACAAGTTTTCTGATGTATGCCCCTCTGCCCATTTAAAAAAAAAAAAAAGGAAAAGAAAATAAATGAAAAATATCTGTGTATCTTGTAATTGTTTCTGATTAGATATGGCTGTGCTGGTGCTGGAAGTGATCACCAAAATTGACCATCTTCCAATTGGTAGAGTTCAGATCAGTGGACTAGCCCAGCTTTCTCCAACCCATCACATCAGTGGATTTTTTACCATTGTTTCACCAACGTCCAAGAAACTTGGAGAACTCCAGGTAAAAATATTTTAATTATTTTTTATGTAGACTAAAACTTTTACAGCACCAGTAGTTGAGTGTGTTTGTAGAATAAATAGGTACATGACTCCCATATATCATGCTAATTCCCACTTCATGCCTTTGTTCATGTTTTTATCCAAAGAATATAATGTATCTTACTTATCCAAATCCTCTTAGTGCTTTACTGCCCATCTCAAGTGCCAAGTCTTTCACAGCTCCTACTGCATTCATCTTCTCTGTACTCTATTAAATTTATAACATTGATTATATAATTATCGTTCAGTTATAATCCTACACAATCTCTAAAATTATGTTTTAGTAGTCTCCCTTTAACTTCCCTTCTTTCTAGTATCTAGATTCCCTGGGAGGCAGGACAGTGTTTTCTACTTTCTGTGTTTCTTCTATAGCTCCTAACATAGTGTCAAGCATTAATTGCTTGTTTGACTCATGTAAGTGGTATCTTTGGTGTGTTCATTCATTGATTCAGCCTTCCTTTTTTTTTATACATTATTATGTGCCACTAAGGATAAAGATAAGAGATGATTTTTTTCATGTAGTTTTCCAAAGTCATGTAGGAGGAAATAGAAGAATAACAGGTAGAACGCAGACTGATAGGTGTATACTAGGTACATATTGCAACATGTATGTACAGGATGGTGGGGAAGAACATTGAAGGATCCTTTTTGAGGGACACTCCTGTTTTTTTTTTGTTTTTTTGCTTTTTTGTTTTTTTTTTTTAAGGATCATGACCTGAGCCGAAGGCAGCGGCTTAACCCACTGAGCCACCCAGGCGCCCCTGAGGGACACTCTTTGAGAGTGCTTCTTAGAAAGCTCTAAGTATTCAAATCACTTAGAAATTTCATGAGTTTTATGCTTTGTCAGATGTATTCTAAAATACAGAAATTTAGACAGGTATATGAGAAAATAGTTTTAAAAATATGAGAAAACATATACAGCATTACCAGATATAAGAACTTTTTATAAAATGACAAGCACAGGAATGGCTGACTCAGTCAGAAGAGCATGTGACTCTTGACCCTAGGTTCCTAAGTTGGAGTCCCACCATTGGGTGCAGAAATTATTTAAAAAGAAAAAAACTACAAGCACATAATCACATTGGTGGAACAGAATAGAGTTGAAAAATAATTCCATCTGAATGAAAGAAGCAACATATTTTTTATTGTATTTACCATATTTTTATATATATTAAATTTAAAAGGTGACTCCTTATGTTCGTAACTTCATGGTGGAGTCTGGTTTACTCCTACTTTTCTGACAATGATAAAGATTCCCATGCGATCTACAAAACAGTTTGGCATTCTGTTTCAAGAACTGGTAATTCTACTCTTAGGAACTTATCTTAAGGAAATACTGTAAAAATAGGGAAACTGTCTTCCTAGGTCTAGTTACAGAAATACACTTTTAATATTGAAAAAAATGAAAATAAATTATTTAGTAATATTAAAATTATAGTCTAGTAGTGGAGTATTTTGTTTCCATAAAAACAAAATTACCTAGTTATGATTATGTAGCTGCATGGATAAAATGGATTTTGGGTTGATGACTAAAGAAAATTAAAGTTAACTACATAATCAATGACTGGGAAAAAATAAAATTGAAAACAGTTGAGAGTATAGGCTTCTAGGTAGTTTTTTTCCTATTTTTAAAATTGAGACATAATTTATATGTCATAAAACTCACCCTTTAAAGTATAGAATTTACTCGTTTTTATAACCATCACTACTATTTAATTCCAGAGCTTGTTATTACCCTAAAAAGGAGTGCTGTGGCTGTTAGCAGTCATTCCCCGTTTCACCCTACCCTAGTCCCTGGCAACCACTGGTTTAACTTCAGTCTCTCTATATTTGCATATTCTGGACAGTTCATATAAGTGAAATAGCATATTATGTAGCTTTTTGTAACTGGCTTCTTTCACACAGCACAATGTTTTCAAGGTTCATCTTCACTGTGGCATGTCTCAGTACTTCATTCTTCTTATGGCTGGATAATATTCCCTTATATGGATAGACCACATATTGATCCATTCTTCAGTTGATAGACATTTGGATTTTTTCCACTTGACTGCTATGAATAATGGTAGTTCTGTGAGCATTCATGTACAAGTTTTTTCGTGAACACATTTTCATTTCTCTTCATATATACCTATGAGTAGATTTGCAGTCATAGGGTAAGTATGTTTAACTTTGAGGAATTGTCAGACTGTTTTCTAAAGTGGCTAGATCATTTTTTTTTCCATATTTAAGTATCAGTTGATAAAAAAATGTGTGTGTGTGTTTTATTTAAATGTTATTGGGCTTGTTAGAAAATTGTATAGAGCATTGGAGGCAAAATTCAGATTTTAAAAGATTATGGAATAAGGAAATAAGTAGTAATTAGAGATTTCTATTTCCCAAATAAGTGTCAGTGAAAGGAGGGAGAGGTGGTGTGATCTAATGGAAATAGCACTAGAGTTTGGACATGGACAAACAGTTATGAACAGTGGAGAAACCAGAACAAAAAGGGTTACAAAACAGTTCTGATGTTCACTTGTCCACTCTGAGCTTCCGTATTTTATTTTGTAAAAAAAAAAAAGTACTAAAACGTTTACCTCACAGTGTTGTTGCAGGGATTAAATGAGATGGAAAAAATATGAAAACACTTAACATCGTGTTTAGGCATGTGATGGCAACATGCCAAATTTACTTGAATTTGAGAGAACACGACTGATAGTGGGTAGTAGAATTCAGAAGTTTTTTGGTACTATTTTAGAACAGGGGTTGACACACTTTGCCTGTTGCTCCATTTGTGGCCTTCTAACTAAACATGGTTTTTACAATTTGAAAAGGTCATTAAATTGTCTTTTTAAGATTTTATTTATTTGAGAGAGAGAGAGAGAAACAGGGAGTGTGTGGTGCACCAGCAGGGTGGGGAGGGGGAGGTGGCAAAAGGAAGAGAAAAGGCTGCACTACCCACTGAGCAGGGAGCCCTACTCAGGACTCAATCCCAGGACCCTAAGATCATGACCTGAGCCAAAGGCAGAGACTTAACGGACTGAGCCCTTAGGTGCCCCTTAAGAGATTATTTAAAGAAGAAAAATATGCCATAAAGAAAGCCTAAAATATTTATTCTCTGCCCCTTGACAGAGTAAGTTTGCGTGACTCCTCTTTAGAATATAAGAGACCTGATTTGTTTTTAGACCAAAGAGAAGCAAGTGAAGAAATTGAAAATAAGAGGATAATTGAGCCAATAAGATCATGAAGAGAACTAAATAAGAATGGGTTTCTACCATAAACACAGTTACTAGGGTCGCATACATTGGGATGGAGGAAGGCAAAAGAGGAGGAGCATTTTGAGATAAAATTGAAAGCATTCATTCTGTTTATTTTAAAAAATTTTTTAAAGATTTTATTTATTTGACAGAGAGAGACATAATGAGAGAGAGAACACGAGCAGGGGGAGTAAGAGAGAGAGAGAAGTGGGCTTCCTGCTCTGACCTGAGCTGAAGGCAGACACTTAACGACTGAGCCACCCAGGCGATGCTCTGATCATTCTCTTATCAACATTTATTGTATATCTATCTACCATATGTTAGACACTATACATTTTATTTCACTTAACTTTTTAAAAATTTTCAGTGATATGCAAAACAGTATCTTCTATATATAAGATATATAAATAACCATATAGTAAACACAAATTGTCCCCTCACCCAGGTTAAGAGAGTAAGTGAACAAAGCCAATTTTAGAGATTCATCCATACTATTTTGTGTATCAGTAGTTCCCTTTTGCAGAGGTATGTTCCACTGTATGGATATTCCATGATTTTTTATCTATATGCTACTTAGTGGACGTTTGGTTGTTTGGGGCTTTTTTTGTTTTTTGTTTTGTTTTGTTTTTTTTACAATTTTTTTTTGCTGCTTATGAGTAAAGCAACTCTATGTAGATGTGTTCTACATAGAATGGGATTGGTGAGTCATGTTTAACTTTTTAAGAAACAACCAGGGACGCCTGGGTGGCTCGGTTGGTTAAGCAGCTGCCTTCGGCTCAGGTCATGATCCCAGTGTCCTGGGATCGAGTCCCACATCGGGCTCCTTGCTCAGCAGGGAGCCTGCTTCTCCCTCTGCCTCTGCCTGCCATTCTGTCTGCCTGTGCTCGCTCTCTCCCCCTCTCTCTCTCTGATAAATAAATAAAATCTTTAAAAAAAAAAAAAAAAGAAAGAAAGAAACCACCAAACCATTTTCATAGTGATGGTATAACTTTACATTCCCATCAGTGGTATATAAACATTCTCCACGTATCTGCCAGCAGTTGGTTTGGGTAGTCTTTTCAGTTTTTGTTTTTCTAGTGAGTATGTCCTGGTGTCTCACTGAGGTTTTAGTTATCATATCCTGATGATGAGTATGTTGAGTATTTGTTCATATGCTTTTGCGCCGTTCTTTTATTTTCTTCAGGGAATCACAGGCTATAACCCCCAAGGCAAATCTGACTTGCTTACCACCTGTATTTGTAGATCTATGGCAGCTTTCATGCTGCAAGAGCAAAGTGAACTACAGTAGTCCCCCCTTGTCCTCGGTTTCTCTTTTGGTGGTTTCAGTGCAGTCAGGAAGCAGCTGATGCTCCTTCTAACTTTTCCTCATAAGAAAAAGTTGTGGCTATGTCATGATGCCTATGTCTTTCACAGCTCTTAATCTCATCACATAGATCTTTTGTCATTTTTATCACTAAAAGGGTGAATATAGTAATTTTTAAGAAAGCACATTCACATAGCTTATTTTATTATTGTTGTTGTTATTCTCTTACTGTGCCTAATTTATAAATTAATCTTTGTCATAGTTATGTACTTAAAGGGAAAAACATAGTGTATATATAGGATTTAGTACTATCTTCAGTTTCAGGCATCCACAGGGGGTCTTGGAACATAACCCTGTGGATAAGCAGGGGGACCACTATAATTATGACAGAGACTATATGGCATGCAAAGCCTAAAATATTATTTCTGTAGCTCTTTCATTGGAAAGGAAAAGTAATCAGTGCACCTAATGGTTCAGCTTTAAATAGAACACATGCTCATATAATAATTTTAGTTCAATCCATAATCTGTGTTTATAATAAAACTAGATGGGCAGGTTGGGAGATAAGGAGGTAGAAGGATGTGGGATTGAGCTAAATTTTTATCTTCCATATTAGAAAGTCAAAAGATAATGCCTGAAAACTGAGGAGGGGATCAAGATGTGAGAGAAATATAAGCACATTATTTGGAACTCTAGAGGTAATTCCCTAAGAATCAAGGGCAGGAGTTGAAAGTAGTTGCCTCTGGGAAAAGAAAAATACGGGGGTCTGTGTGAGGGACTCATTTTTGTAATAGAACTCTCTAATTCTTTAAATTCTATGAATGTGAAATGTTAATTTAAAAATCACTTTTGGGGAGCCTCGGTAGCTCCCAGGTAGGTTAAGCATTAAACTCTTGATTTCGGCATAGGTAATGATCTCAGAGTTGTGGGACTGAGCCCTGCATTAGGCTCTACGCTCTCTACACTCAATGGAAAGTCTGCTTCTCTCTCTCTCTCTGCCCTTCCCTGAGCTCGCTTTCTCTCTCTCTCTCTCTCTCTCTAAAATACATCTTTTTTTAAAAATAAAAAAACTTTTAAAAAAAGAGCATGTAGTGAGTGATGGGATTTATCATACCATTACTTTGCTGTCCCCCAAAGCAGTCATGAATTGACTAAATGTGGAATCCTTCTTGTCAAGTGGTAAGGGATGCCAATGGGCAGCTGATAGATTGGAAGATGAATAGAGGTGGTTTTAGATTGTTGCTCTGATGATCAGGTTTAGTCAGACCTCAAGAAGACAGATGCATAGTTACTAAAGGGAAACTGAGATTATGGAGTTAGAACAGTTTAAAATAATAAGAAGGCCAAACTGGCTGGAGGGTGCTCAGAGTAGTTTGACAATAAAGATCATTAGAACCGAGCTGTTGGAGAGAGGAAGCTTTTCGTGTATTCCATTATTGGTATAGGTCAGATATTGACAATAACGAATGAGTCAAACAGGCTGGCTATAAGAATAATCAACAGCCAAAAATATAATAAACTTTTAAAAAATACTAAACTTGGGATGCGTGGCTGGCTCATTTGGAAGAACATGCAATGCTTGATCTCGGGGTCCTGAGTTTGAGCCCCATGATAGGTGTAGAGATTACTAAAAAAAATAAAAACCAAACTTTATTATGTGAGCATGTAACATTATATACATATATGTGATTATTTTACATTGAAATTGGAAAAAAAAACCTTAATTATAAATTCTTGGCTTTGAAATCAATTCCTTTGATTTAGCTAAAATCTTGATACTTGTACTTCTCTACCAAGTTATCAGTACCAGATGATTTATATTTGATGGGCATTACAGCATTCATTTTTTAAAACCATTTGAGAATAAAATTTAGTTTTTATTCGGTTTCATAACAAAATAACTGTTCACAAACATGGCTGCCTTTATTTCCAAAGACAGAATCTTGGCACAGTATTTTTTGAAGTTGGATTTTATTTCTAAGATATTCTTAAAATTTAAGATATTCAAGCGTATTTAAGCTTAAATATTGTACAACGCTGCATTAACTTCCATATTATACTTTCAGTATAAACTGAGTAAAGCAAAATGAACAGTGTTGGTTTTCATAACATTTGAAATCCAAAAAGTCTTTTTGCGATGTTGGTCTTTAGCTCTACAGTTTTAGAAATGTATTTCATGCCATCACTTTGATGTCTGGAAATCCTATTTCAGCATAAAAAATATAGAAAAGTAGGATAGATGGTTCTTTGCCAAATAAATTTTCCAAAGATATAATCAAAAGAATGAATAAATTGAATCTCATATTGTATGATTCCTTGTGAATGCACTTGCAGATAAGTAATTAAATGCTTTATGTAGTCTATAATGTCAACTAAAATAGTCCTGTATTTGATCAGCACTTGCTGGTGATCTGAGGCTGGGATTTCTCCTTCGAAAACATAAACCAGGTGACTTCTTTTAATTCAAGCAAAAATGTTTAACACCACACACAGTTTTATACCCCCTAGTATTCATGTAGCAATAACAGGTTGCAATACTGCTTATCCATTATCAAACAAAACATTGACCACAGGAGTTTAATTAATTTATATGTTAATTATATATATGTGTGTGTTGTTTGATTTTTAGCGTTTTAGATGAAATAACCAAGACAGTGTGTTTATGGTTCTTTGTCTTGGCAAAATGTTGCCACTTTGAATTTAAATTTTGAAACACGTCTATTGTCAACAAAAAGACATCATCCATTGTTATCAGTCTTTTTTTTTTTTAAAGATTTTATTTATTTATTTGAGAGTGAGAACACAGGAGCAGGGCAGAAGAAGAGAGAGAAGCAGACTCTCCTGCTGAACAGGGAGCCTGAAGTACGCTTGATCCCAGGACTGTGGGATCATGACCCAAACTGAAGACACATGTTTAACCAACTGAGCCACGCGGGCACCCCTGTTATCAGTCTTTAATAAACTTTTTAAAACATTTCTCAGTTTGGAGAAATACCATTTCCCAGGATGCCTGAGTGACTGAGTCACTTAGACATCTGCCTTCAGCTCAGGTCATGAACCCAGAGTCCAGAGACAGAGCCCTGTATCAGTTTCTTGCTCAGCAGAGAGCCTGCTTCTCCCTCTGCCTGCCTTTCCCTCTGTCTCCTATTCCCCTGCTTGTGCTCACTCTCTTTCTCTGTCTGACAAATATATAAATAAAATCTTTAAAAAAGAAAAAGAAATACCATTTCCTTGATTTGTTTGCTATGAGCATCTCCAAAAGTTTTTCACTCACATAAAAATTTCACTGATGCTCTAAATAAACACAGCTGTCAAGAGTTGTTTTTATTTGTGTTCTTCTCAGCTACAGAGAAAAATATCACAAATTGTTTAACATTTTTATTCAGCTCACCTTGTAAGTTTGTAGCCATACCACTAACATTAGGAACAACTATAATTTTTAATTAGACCTACATATGCAAATGTTTATGATTCACAAATTCTGTTGCATTCTTTAATAAATGTTGCCATTTATAAGAGACTTTGATACTTTATAAAGTTTTTTATCTTAAATATTTGATTTTATGGGGCACCTGGGTGGCTCAGTGGGTTAAAGCCTCTGCCTTCGGCTCAGGTCATGATCCCAGGGTCCTGGGATCAAGCCCACATCGGGCTCTCTGCTCAGTAGGGAGCCTGCTTCCACCTCTCTCTCTGCCTGCTTCTCTGCCTACTTGTAATCTCTATCAAATAAATAAATCTTAAAAAATATATATTTGATTTTATGTCACAAGAGTACCACTTATTTTACTTGGATTTAAAAAACAAACCCTATTTAAAATAGGTATCTTTCTGTTTATTCCATTTTTATCATGCATCTTTTCTACTAAGTAATTATAATCCTATTGTACTTCGTTTCATAATGCTGTCTTTGACAGTCACACTTTCTTTGCCTTATGAGCAATTAGGGATATTCTCTTCCACAAAGAAATACGCGTTCTGACATTTCTTTTGAAAATCATGGGGCTCTAGTTCTTTCTTGGATGCAAGAAATATTTTACTTTCCTCTTCATTCTAATGTGAGAGAGACCATAGCCCACAAAATCCCAAAGATAGGGAATAGTATAAACTCTATACACAAAACTTTGTTGATTTAGGTGAAATCAATCGATTCTTCGAAAACCACAAACTACCAAAAATCACTCAAGATAAAATATATAACCTGACTAGACTTGTAACTATTAAAGAATTGCTTTTGCAGTTTAAATCCTTCCAAAAAAGAAATCTCTAAGCTCTAAGAAATCTCTAAATCTCTAAGCCAAGATAATTTCACTGGTGAATTCTTGCAGTCATTTAAAAAAAAAGAGGTAACACCAATTTCCACAAACTTTTCCAGAAAATAGAACAGGAGAAAATACTTTTTGACTTATTTTATGAGGCTTACAGTACCCTGATAGCAAAATAGAGGACAGTTTAAGATCTAGACCTAAAAATAAACCTAAAAATCCTCAAAAAAATATTAGCAAGTTGAGTCCAGTAGTATATAAAAAGAGTAATGAGACCATGTCCACCTGGGGTCTGTACCAGCAATGCAAGGCTATCTCAGTCTTTGAAAGTCAACCAATGTGATAAGCCATGTTAACAATAGAATACTACCAAGTCAGTAAAAAGGCATGAACTGCTGATACATGCACCATGTTGATGAATCTGAGAGGCCTTATTCTTTTTTTTTAAATTTAATTTCTTTCCAGTGTAACAGAATTCATTGTTTGTGCGCCACACCCAGTGCTCCATGCAATACATGCCCTCCATAATACCCACCACCAGGCTCCCCCAACCTCCTGCCCTCCACCCCTTCAAAACCCTCAGATTGTTTTTCAGAGTCCATAGTCTCTCATGGTTCATCTCCCCCTCCAATTTCCCTCAACTCCCTTCTCCTCTCCATCTCCCCATGTCCTCTGTGTTATTTCTTATGCTCCACAAATAAGTGAAACCATATGATACTTGACTCTATCTGCTTGACTTATTTCACTCAGCATAATCTCTTCCAGTCTGGTCCATGTTGCTACAAAAGTTGGGTATTCATCCTTTCTGATGGAGGCATAATACTCCATAGTGTATATGGACCACATCTTCCTTATCCATTCATCTGTTGAAGGGCATTTTGGTTCCTTCCACAGTTTGGCAACCGTGGCTATTGCTGCTATGAACATTGGAGTACAGTATCTTTGGGGTAAATACCCAGTAGTGTAAATGCAGGTCATAGGGAAGCTCTATTTTTAATTTCTTAAGGAATCTCCACACTGTTCTCCAAATTGGCTGCACCAACTTGCATTCCCACCAACAGTGTAAGAGGGTTCTCCTTTCTCCACATTGAGAGGCCTTATTCTGAGTGAAAGAAGCCCATCTCAAAAGGTTACATACTATATAGTTACATTTGTATGACATTTTCAAAAAGCTAGAACTATAATGGTTGAGAATAGATCAGCTGTTGCTAGGGATTAAAGGTGAGGAGAGAGTATGGCTACAGAGGGATAGTCCCAGGGAGTTTTTTGGGTTAATGGAGTTATTCTCTATCTTGATTATGGTGGTGGTTACATGCATCTATCGATAGGTTAAAATTTATAAAAATGTATAAACACAAAAATATCCATTTTTTTGTAAGATAGTAAAATTTTTAAAAGCCTGGCAGACCAAGTGAGATGATAAATAATAGTTATCACTCTGCCTCATTGGGACCTGGCTGGGGACTTTTCAGATCGGAACATGTGCCCTGACCAAAGCCACTAGTCTGCTTCAGCTAATTTTTGCCACATTGAAATGGAGATCTAGCTCCATTAGAGTTTCTGAATTTTTAAGAGAACCAGAATTCCAAAATTTTACGTAAACTCTGGTATTTTAAATAATACCATTTAAATAATTAAATAACTTTTAAATTTTTTTAAATGCCATGTTGGCCAGCATAAGTCTGAAAAATAGGCATACTAATGTGCTATCATTCTTACTGATAGATGTTGTAGTCAGTGATTGTAGGCAGCTTAGTGCTAAAGAGAGCCTTGAGTTTTTGAGAAGAATGGTAAATGTCCCTAGGGTTGCTCTATTATGGATGTGAGAATCTTGTGGTAAATTTGTGGTATTTGTGGATGGCATGGGTTTCTGAAAAGATGTGAAATCTTTAGGTGACAGAATGATGGTCTAGGAAAGCAGCAGAAAGGCACTTCCTTTATCCTGGCTAGTAAAAGAAATAGTTTCCATTACAGAAGACTTTGGAAAAATTGGGGCATTTTAAGAAAGAGATGTTCAGTTGAAGTGGTAAAGTAGTTTGTATAAATAGAAATCCTACAGGGCTCCATAAAGAGGTTGGCAGAGGAGTGAGCACAAGAGTGAACATGATTGGGGGAGGGGAGCATGACTGAGGTGGACAAGAATGATGGTCTGGAAGATGAATATAGGAGTATTTTGGGTGAAAGCAGAGGGGTTAGGAGTGGCAATCCCTTGAACTTGTAGGAATTGCTGGAACAGTATTTTATACCTTTAAAGTTTGACTCAAGCTCTTCCCTCTGCCTGGTATGTTTTACCTCAGTCTCCTCTCCCTCAGCCTTACCTATACCATTCATATTTAAGATTCCAAATCCAGATGTTTATGTTTCACTTCTGGAAACCGTGGCACTCCTTCCTCACCTCTGCCCCAGTTTCAGACCCCTTTTTCTCTTACTGCCTGATACACACCCTTATCTCAGAGTGAACCATTTTATTTTTATTTATTTATTTTTTTTTAAAAGATTTTATTTATTTATTTGACAGAGAGAAATCACAAGTAGATGGAGAGGCAGGCAGAGAGAGAGAGAGGGAAGCAGGCTCCCTGCTGAGCAGAGAGCCCGATGCGGGACTCGATCCCAGGACCCTGAGATCATGACCTGAGCCGAAGGCAGTGGCTTAACCCACTGAGCCACCCAGGCGCCCAGAATGAACCATTTTAAATTAAAATTTGTCTCTTTAAGGTCCTCTACAAGATACTGCCATCCTCTGGGTCAGGCTCCATGTTTTATTCATCTCTTTGCCTCAGGCAGGTAGCACAGAGCCTGGCACTAAGCTAGTATCAACAGATATTTGTTAATTGAGTAGAGGAGTTAGGCTGGCACATGTTTTGATTGTAAGATTGGCCTGGCAGGTACCTGGACTTACTTATCTCTTTAAGGTCACTGGTAGTATAGGCCTATGATCTGTTTTGTGATTGGTTTGGATCTGCTTAGAGAAAAAGCAAAACTCAGTAGCCAGACAGCAAGTCATTGTTAAGGCCATGGACATATGCCTTTATTCTCAGTGTCTTCTTTGTTTATAAAATATAGAGGCAGTTTTTTGGGAAATGATGAATGGTAAGGGAATACTTTCTGACATTTATATTAGGCAGCCAGGACTTTATGTGATGCTATTATAGTGATCACTACAGAGAATATTTATCCTACTGCATTCCTGTCATTTGTCTTTGTAAAAAAATCTTGGTGGTGAATAGATTTAAAGGACTTTATGTTAACTGTTCAAGAACAAAATTCTCATCAAGACCCAAGTATATTTTATTGAGTCTGGACCTTGGCAGTTTCTCTGCACAAATTATCCCATTGACCTTTCGAGAGACATCTTGAAATATCTAACTTCAACCTTTCATCTTTGTTTTAGCCCCTTCATCATTATTTGACTTGGGCTGCTGGAACAATGCCTTCTGATTTCTCCCTCATTGTAATAGAACTTTCAACACCATTACTCTTTCTTTTGCAGTATATTCTTCAACTTCTTTCCTAAAGTTTTGCTTTAGACTCTATTTTTTTAGGCTTTGTTCTTCCATTAGGCTTTTCAGAGGACTGGAGAGCCATTTAATAGAGAACCTGAACTCACAGGATGAGATGATAAAATAAACTTCAAGTGATTTCTTTTCATATTAATGTTTCTTCTTCTTTACCCTGTCTATATCCAGCATAGAACTAGGACCTTATTTTTCTTAAATAACCAACAATAAGGATGTAGAAGGTGTTGTTATTCTCTTATTCATCAGACATAATAATTAGACATTATTAAGCATTAAAGGCTTGTATGCCAAGTGTTTATTGTGCTGATTAGCCCATACAAAAATGAAAAAGACAAGTGCATGCCTTCAAGAAATTAACCTAATCAGGGTAGTGAATAAACTAAAGTTACAAATAACTCCTATAAGCTTTCTTAAAAAATCTTCAAATAGAATAATATACTTTCCTGATGGAGTTATATCATCACATGAGCTTCTCCATGTGAGCAACTTAGCATACCTTATGGCCTTTAGTAAAGAGTTCAATAAACGGGGGTTATATTGTTGGGTAGACACAGAAGAAGTGGAAACGTAAAGAAGGTAGTGGCCATGACATCTCTACCTGGGCACAGAGAAGTTTTCGCAGGGACGCCTGGTAACTTACTCGATTAAGCATCTGCCATCAGCTTAGGGATCAAGCCATAAGTCTGGCTCTCTGCTCAATGGGTAGTCTGCTTCTCCCTCTGTCTACCTACTCCTACCCCCCGCTTGTGTTCTCTTTCTCAAATAAATAAAAATCTTTAAAGAATTAAAAACAAATTTTCACAAAGAAAGTAATACTGGAAGAAATTGCATATACAAGGCCTTAGGGAATGAAATGTAAGGTACATTGAGAGAATCTTAAGTGATTGGTATATCTGGGAGAGAGGAATGGAGGAGGAGAGCAAAGTAAGAGATGAGGCTTCTGCAGGAATTTGAACTTGATCCTACAAGGAATGGGGACTATTCATTTATATTAAGCAGGGAGTCTTAAAATTAGTTAATGCAGGGACGCCTGGGTGGCTCAGTTGGTTAAGCAGCTGCCTTCGGCTCAGGTCATGATCCCAGCATCCTGGGATCAAGTCCCACCCACATCAGGCTCCTTGCTCGGCGGGGAGCCTGCTTCTCCCTCTGCCTCTGCTGCCACTCTGCCTGCCTGTGTGCTCGTGCTCTCGCTCGCTCGCTCTCTCTCTCTTTCTCTCTCTCTGATAAATAAATAAATAAATAAATAAATAAATAAATAAATAAAAGCTTTAAAAAAATAGTCAATGCAGAAGAAAATTTATGGTATATTACATGTATGTCTCTTTCAGGTCTCACTTGCCCTGGAGCCTCTGTCAGAAACTTATGATAGCTACAACCCTCTTCCATCCACCAATGTGAAAGAAAATGTGCTTTTATCTGAGCAGGAATTCAGAGAATATACTGAACCCAGCAGTAGCCAGTTTCTGGTTCCATCAAGGCCCCATAGGATGCCTACCACCAAAATTGATGGACAAGAGTTAGCAGCTAACAGTAGTAGATCAACCACTCCAAGGTAACCAGTCACCAGTCTTTCAGCTAACTCCCACTTCATAATTTCTGTTTTTTATTTGTGTTTGGATGAAATACTGAAAATAGTCGTTCATTCAGCAACTATTAAGTACCCACTGTGTGCCTGGTCTAGTAACAAGTACTAGGCATAGAAATTAATAAGACACAATTCTTGTCTTTGAGGACTGCTCACAATCTGGTGGGGAGGCCATTGTACAGATAAATAAGTATAACTAAGTCATATACAGATGCCATGATAAATGCCCATGAGGGAAAAAGAGGGAAAGGGCAGTAGTTCATGAAACAGGATGGAGTAAGAGCAATAAGTTAGTTTGGTTTTTTTTAAGATTTTATTTATTTATTTGACAGAAGGAGAGCACAGGCAGGCAGAGCGGCAAAGGGAGGGAGAAGAGAGAGGCAAAGGGAGGGAGAAGCAGGCTCCCTGCGGAGCCAGATGCGGGGCTAGATTCCAGGACTCTGGAATCACAACCTGAGCCAAAGGCAGATGCTTAACTGACTGAGCCACCCAGGCACCCCTAGATTTTTATTTTAAATAATTACAAAGCATTTGCTTTGTGTTGGGCTCTGCACTAAGTTCTTTCTCTTTTTTCAGGATTTATTTATTTGAGAGAGAGAGGACACACACTTGCATGTGCACAAGTGAGGGGAGGGGCAGAGGGAGAGAATCTTCAAGCAGACTCCCTGCTGAGCACAGAGCCCAACATGGGGTTCAAGCTTATGACTTGAGATCATGACCTGGGCCGAAACCAAGAGTCAGACACTTAACTGACTGAGCCACCCAGGTGCCCCAGCTGAGCTCTCTATTTCATTGTCTCACTTCAGCCACAACCATACAACTGTAGATAAAACATGTATTTATTTCATTTGGGAGATGAAAAACAGATTTACAAAGTCGAAGCAGTTTACACTGCTATAAACTACTGATACACTTTCTGTCTCTGACAAAGTGAAATGTTACCACAGTAGGTAATATATTGCTAAAGTTCTCCTTTATTTTATAACAGGGGAAAGGACCACTTGTACTTTACAGAGAACTCTGATACAATAAAGGACTCTTTCTTCGGACTACAACACCATCTTAATTCAGGACGGAGTTTAGAGTCTATGACTCTGAAAGGCAAGGCCCCAAGGAAGCAGATGTCCCTTCTTAACAGTTCTGAATTCCAGCCTCAAATTAGGACAGTGGCCAGGAGTCACAGCGACTCATGCATTCTTTCTTCAAACAACCCCCCTACCAAGGACCTTCTTTCAGGTATGTATGTATTTGTGACAAGACTAAGCTATATTTATTGGGATTACTCTGCTTGTCAGCCGGTCTTCAAAGAGAACCAAGACTTCTGTTTGAAATAAATAACCAAATAAAAGTGAGTGATCTCACTAAAGTTCTGAATTGCTCACCATTTAGAGGCAGCTCTTTTAAACCAGTAAGTTACTTCTAAATAAATACTAGGTACTTAAAATTGTATGTTTAGGGAAGGAGCCATTTAAAATGAACCTGGATATGGGGGGAAAGTTTATCATAGAGAAATATTATTCTTTATTTTTTTCCCAAATAATTCAAGGCAAATATAGTTTTTATCCCATCAGGAGATTTACTTGCACTCCTGTGCAGACGCTTGTACCAAATCTGCTTCATGTCCTAAAAATTCTTGGTCTCAGTGGGAACCTTCATTGCATACCAACTGCTGATCTTAAGTCTGGGAATTAAATATGACTTACAGCTAAGCAGAAGTAGAAAGGTGTCAGTTTACTTGTATAAGGGCTTAAACTGAAATAAATCCAAATAGGATTATTTAGAGGTGATATTATAAAAGCAATTGAGATGCCTTATGTTATGTGTAATGCTCAACCATTTATCTCCGTGACATCAGGAGCATGATGGGGATTTGTCTCCATCCTCACTAGTAAATTTCCGAAGTAGAGTATCTGCAGCATTAGTAGAAAAATCTCTAAAATAACTATTTGGGTACAAAATTTACATTAGTAAGGATTTTTTTTTCATGAAGAAAGACATTCTGTTCATTTTTTTTTTCAACTGAAATGTCTGTGATCCTCTGTTTTTGAAAATATACTCTGATTATAATCTTTTATTTTTTAAATTTTATTTAAATTCAGTTATTTAACATATAGTGTATTATTAGCTTCATAGGTAGAATTCAGTGATTTATCAATTGCATTTAGCATCCGGTGCTCATTACATCAAGTGCCCTCCCTAATGCCCATCACCCAGGTTACTCCATCCCCCCCCAGCTCCCCTCCAGCAACCTTTAATTTGTTTCCTATAGTTAAGAGTCTCTTAGATAGTGTATTAATTTTAACCTTCAGGGCAATCCTAGGCTACATTAACAAGAACAAATTGTTCCATTTTACTATACTGCTTGTACTTGTAAGCTCACACCTGCAATATTTTGCTTAGGTACCAGACTTTGAGAAAGATTATTTGTTCACTCATTAAGCAGTTACTTATTTAGTACCTATCAAATGTCTGGCATTCTTCTAGGTTTCAGGAATACAGTAATTTAAATGAAAACAAAAATTTCTGCCCTATGGATCTTATATCCTAGATGGGAAGACCAATGATAAACTGGATAAATAAGTAACTATGTAGTGTTTAGATGGTGATAATGGCAGTTGGAAAAAAAAAAAATGAAGCAGGGCACATAAGAGGATGTTAGTTTTACATAGGTTGGCAAAGGAAAACCTCATTAAGAAGGTAATATGAGAGTAAAGATCTAAAGAAAATGAGTTCCTTTTAAGGAACTACTAAGAGATATTTATCTTCACAAGAGGCTACCATTTAGTGAGCATTCATTGTATGCTAACTACTATGCCAAGTGCCTTATACACATAATCTTACAAAAACCAAGTGAGGTAGGGATTGTTACCACCATTCTTTTTTTTCTTTTTCTTTTTTTTTTTTTTTTAAAGATTTTATTTGTTTATTTGACAGACAGAGGTCACAAGTAGGCAGAGAGGCAGGCAGAGAGAGAGAGAGAGGGAAGCAGGCTCCCTGCCGAGCAGAGAGCCCAATGCGGGACTCGATCCCAGGACCCTGAGATCATGACCTGAGCTGAAGGCAGCGGCTTAACCCACTGAGCCACCCAGGCGCCCTGTTACCACCATTCTAAAATGAAAACACAAGCTCAGAATTAGGAAGCTCCTGTCCTATCAAAGTGGAAGCTGCTCTTCAGCTCCAGTTAGACTCTAAGGTAAGGTCCTCTACTTTATCCTACTGTAAGTTCATTGTTTACCTAAGCCAGCCTTTTTTTTTTTCTTTTTTTCTTTTTTTCTTTTTTCCTTAAATCAAGACTTTGCTGGCCAACTGTTGAGGCCAAACAAAATATGACAAGTACAGCCCACGGACTGCCAGTGTGCAGCCTCTTCCCTGAGAGTTATGAGGATCAATTGGCTTACAGATGTAACAAGACAGATTATGACTCAGTCTGAGTTAATAATAACACCTGTGCAGAATGGGAAAGGACAGCTTCAAGAGGTAGTGGATTCTCTATCGCTGGAAAAGAGGAGCTAGCTAACCATCCTGTCAGGACTTTTACAGATTGTATTGAATCATCAAATGGACAGATAGGATCTTTTAAGATCCCTTCCAGCCACAAAACACTGGAAGACTAAGTCGCTCATACTAGTAAGTAGGTCTAGAGCTGAGATTGTGAGAGGGATCTAACAAATACTTAAATATCTTCTTGGTCTTTATTGGACTGACATGACACCAGAAAAGGGGTACAGGGCTGAATTAGTGAACCAGCTAGTATTGATGAAACAAACTACACATCCTGCTTTTGAGAATTGGGTTTGGAATAGATAGCAAGGAGTTGGACCAAAAACCAGAAGCTGCACATCTTCTTGTGTTTAACAGGAGCTGTGCCCATGGCATGTGCGTAATAAACAAGGGAAACATTTGTCCTAAACCCACCTGGGTGCCTTCTTTGTGTTCAGGGAGTGATTATTGAGTTGAAGTACAGGTTGATGCCATGACAGCTCTTAGAGTGTAGGTACCAGCTTCCCTTGAGAAGGGAAGGTCAGAAGTTTTTTTGTTACCATGCCTCAAACTTTAGAAAAGCTTTTCCAAGAATGGCTGTTTCAACAGCCAGACCACTTGGAGGCTAGTGGATGGACCACCTGTGCTCAAATTTGTCCTACTTGTTTTCCTCAATGTTTATTTCCTTTTTAAAACCTGCTTTTGGAAAGTATCTTAAGTACTTTTTACCATTTAGATGTAAATGACTGTTTAAGTCCCTTTTGAAATATTACCATTCCCAGAGGAATTTTTTTTTTTAATGAGATAAAAACTTCAAGCCCAATTTAATTCAAGAAGTAACTTTTGAGTGAGTCAAAACAAAACACTAGTCTTTTAGATCAGTCATTGTTTTGAGTATTGGGGTTGCAGTGATAAATAAAATATAGTCTTTGACCTTAAGGAATTCAGTCTAGTAAAGGAAACTGACTCTAAAGCAGATACAGTACAATTATGTCTGATATAAGCAACAGTGGAAGAACATTTTATTAAATGCCTGATATATACTAGGGACTGTATGAGACACTGATGATACAAAAATCAACAAGGACCAATCCCTTGTCTCAAAGTTAATTGGATGAAATAGACAATTATAATACCGAGTGATAAATTATTTGATAGAATTAAATACCCAGAGCTTTGAGAATACGAAGGAAGTGTTGTGTTTAAGGAGTTGAAGATAGTTGGGTATGGTTAAGGTACCAAGGATATTATTTCTCCAAAAACATTTTGAGTATTGATAGAAAAGCCGGTTTTCCTCATGGTCCTGAAGTCAAGTGAGGTTTATTATCAACACAGCTTGTTATTATCCACTTTACTCATAAAACATTTGAATGTGCCCACCTCGTTTGAGGAACTTTATATTGAGTAAAGCCAAGAGCCAACTAGAAACTAAAAGAAGGTTTCTGGTCACATAGCAATCTTCAGCCAAATTTCTAATGCTAGCAAGACCATGTTTTCCTTACCCTTTCTCATTGAGTAAACAAGATAGCCATTTTTTGGCTGAATCTCAGAGATTAAAAAGAAAAAAAAAAAAACGGGCGCCTGGGTGACACAGTTGTTTAAGCATCTGCCTTCGGCTTCGGTTTTGATCCCCAGACCCTGGCTTCCTACTTATTGGGGAGTCTGCTTCTCCCTCTTCCTCTGCTGCTTCACCTGCTTGTGCTCTCTCTCTCTCTGTCAAATAAATAAATAAAATCTTAAATAAAAAATACAATGAATTCTGAATGAATTTGTGCAGCCATTATTTACATAGAAATAAGTTAATGTATATTAAGTGAAAAACAATTTTAAAACGGTATACATGTTTTTGCAAAAGAGGAAATCTATATATAAATACATGTATATTTATGCATAGATTTTAAAAACTATAACAATATTCCAGAGTAGTAGCATTAATGGACATACTAGTTTTCTGTTGCTGCATGACAAATTACCACAAATTTAATGGGTTAAAACAACATCCATTTATTAGCTCACAGTTCTGTGGCTCAGAAGTCCAACAAGGTATGGTTAGGTTTTCTGCTTAAGGTATCGGATATCAACCAAGCTAAATTCTCATCTGTAAGTGCTGGGGGAAAATGCAGTCCCAATTTCATTCTTGTTGACTAAATTCAGTTCCTTGCAGTTATAGGACTGAGGTCCCATTTCCTTGCTATCAGCTGCAAGCCACTGTTAGCTTCCTAAAGGCCACCTGCATCTCTTTCCATGTGGTCCCTTCCATCTTCAAGACAGTAATGATACATTAAATCTTTCTCGTGCTTCAAATCTCTTTTGTCATAACCTGCAAATGGCCAGAGAAAACTCTGCTCAAAGGTTTGGACTACCAAAATGATCTCCCTATCTTAAGATTGACTGATTTGGAACTGATTTTACATCTGTAAAATCCCTTTAAAGCAGTACCTTTAGATGAGTGTTTTAATCAGAGAGAAGATATAGGAGTCGGGAATCTTGGGGAGAACTATCTTAGAATTCTGAATGGTTGATCTTTATTTTCTTTTAATTTAGTTGTATTGTCAATGAATATGTGATATTTCAGTTTTTTTTTTTTTTTTTTTACTTTGTAAGCTATATTTTGAATTCTTTGTACTAACAAATGTTAGATGTTTATGGATCTTCTTGGCTTCTTTTTTTTTTTTTTCTTGGCCTGACCACCGTATCATCATCATCATCTCCTCCTCCTCCTCCTCCACCTCCTGTACCTCCTCTTCTTCCTCCCTCTTTCTTGAGAGGGAGTGCATGTGTGCATATGTGTGCAGGACAGGGGGCTGAGGGGTGGGGGAACAGAGAGAGAATCCAAAGCGGTCTCCATGCCCAACACAGGCTCGAGGTGGGGCTCCATCCCAAACCCTGAGATCATGATCTGAGCAGAAACCAAGAGTTGGACATCCACCCAACCGACTGAGCCACCCAGGGGTCCCTATATCTTCTTTCGTTTTAGAAGCTATAAAACTCTAGACTAAGAGAATGGACAGTTGGTGTCTAGTCTCAGTTACCTCCAAAGCAACTGCGGAACCTCAAGGGAAAAATACTTCCCACTGTTCCTTGGAATAATGCCACTGGCCCTAAGCTTTTTAAAAGATGTCTAAGAACTAAAGTGGGGTTATATGTAGTAGTATAGTGATTAAAATCATAGGATGTGGAGCACCGAGCTGGGACACTTTGGTGGAGCATGAAACTCTTGATTTCAGGGTTGTGAGTTTGAGCCCTGCACTGGGTGTGGAGATTACTGAAAAAGCTAAAGTCTTAAAAAATAATAACAATAAATAAAATTATAGGCTGTGATCGTTCTGGTTATACAGTGTGTATAACTTGAGCAAGTTACATATCCTCTCTGCCTCAATTTTCTTAATCTAGAAGATGAAATAGTAGTATCCATCTCAGAGAATTGTTAGGAGGAATAAATGAGTGAATATATTTAATTTAATATACACAGAGTAGTGCCCAGCATGTGTTTAAGAGTTCAGTAAATTATTATTGCTGTTGTTATTATTATTTTTACTCAGGGATGGGTAAAGTCTTCAGAAAGTCTGAAGACTTCATCCTAGCTTCTCTATTAACCTGCTGTATCATCTTAGACAAGTCATGGACATTTTTTGGCATTCTTTATAAAAGTATGAATTTGGAATAGGTAAACACTGTAGCTTCTTAAAGTTATAACTGGTATAGCTGTTAGTGTTTTTTGGTGACATTAATAGTGACATTAACTATTACAAGTAATAGAATACAGTATGATCTCTGGATATAAAAATAATTATGTAGACATTATTAACTTTAATATGTATAAAAACCAATTGGAAAAGTCAGTGCATTCATGTAATGATTCCCATTGTATAACAACTCTGGAGAGACTGACCTCCCTCCAGAACAAACTCCATTCACTGCTGTAATGCCAGCATTTGAAACAGTCCTCTCAAATAAATGAATAAATAAATAAATAAATAAATAAAAAACAGTCCTCTCATAGAAGTTCTGTAAACTGTTTATTGTAAAGTGAGTGTCCTCAAGAAATTCTCAGACTAGTGGGAAAAGCAAACAGGTAGGTCATTACAATATGCTAAGTCTTATAATATGTTAAGTCTTGTCAGAGATAGAAAGGTGCTGAATATTGGAGGTATTGCTGTTAGATTTTAGATTTTCCATGTTCTGCTTTTGCCTTCTTCAGCACTGTTAGAACAAGGTGATAAACTGCGTAATGCCATGGTGATCTCTACAATGAAATCAAGCCCAGATACTAGCATGTTGTTGGATGAAGTTCATCCTCCTATGAAGGAAGATTTTCTTAAAGCCTCAACACAGTAAGTTACAGAATAAAGATGATTCCTAACAGTTCATTTCTTAATTGTTGCTAATGTATATTTTTTGTTAAGTTATAGACTTATTCAGCAAATAATTCTTAATGTGGTGAAAAGGAAGCCTAAACTAGGAGTTTATATACTCACAATCTAGACATAGTACTGGTACTTGCTAAATGTGTAAATAGTTAAATTCTTTGCTCCCTGTGAACTGGCAGGCTTATACGTATAATGGAGATATTCTCTCCTAACTCTCTTACAGACATGAAATTAGAATCTAAGGTAGAAAAGGGTTTTGTAAATTGTGAACTTTTGTATATATTTAAGGTTGTTATGTCTGTAGGATGTTAAGTGTTCCATGTTGAATCATCTCCATGTACTATCTCTTAGTTCAGTTAATTCTGATTTAGATTTTTCCTGTATATTAGCCACTCAGAAAAGTACTTTTCCACACCACAGAATCAAAGCCCTGTCTAGGGACCAGTTTAAAGACCACATAACAGATCACCTCCTCCCTCCAACTGAGAATACATTTTGGAAACATGACACAAAAGATGATACCAGAGCCATCCAGCTGCTATTGGGCAGGTAAGGACTTTTAACTATTTTTCTCCTTTTTAAATTCTTCCTTCAATTCATTGTGTATATTGGTTAACAGATTTATCTTCTGAAAGCAATACTTGCGGGGAGTAGCCAAATCATTCCCTTGGTTACTCATTGCATACTAAATAAAAATCACTATTTATTACCTACTAAGTAAAAATCTAGTCTTTAGCCTTTTATTCTTAGCTTCACTTCCAGAATGGTCTCCAGCCCACCTTTCCATTCTTATCTCCCAACTTTATCTTCATCACCATTATTAGGGTATAATTTTAAAAACTCAGATTTTAGGGGCTTCTGGGTGGCTTAATTGATTAAGTGCCCAACTCTTGGTTTCAGCTCAAGGAACCATCTCAGGATTTTGAGATCGAGCCCCGTGTTGGGCTCCATCACATCAGGGAGCCTGCTTGAGATTCTTTATCTCTCTCTCTCCCTCTGCTCTCCCTCCAACGCTCTCTCTTTCAAATAAATAAATTTTTTAAAAACCTCAGATTTTAAGCAAACACAAGTTAATTCAGGGTCTTAGTATGTCTCTTATATAGCCTATGTTGCCTATGTAATTAGGCAGAAAAAAAAATAAGAGGCATCCAAATTGGGAAGGAAGAACAACTATATTCACAGATGACATGATCTGGTATGTAGAAAATCCTAAAAAATCCACTAAAAAAAGTTAGAACTAATAAATTCTGGAAGATTGCAGGATATGAGATCAATACACAAAAACCAATTGTATTTCTATATACTTGCAATGAGCAATCCAAAAATGAAATTAAGAAAAAATTCCACTTATAATAGCAGTAATAAGAACACTTAGGAAAAATTTAACAAAAGAAGTGTAAAACATAAACTCTGCAACTACAAGACATTATTATTTTTTTTTTTTTTTTTTTTTAAAGATTTTATTTATTTATTTGGCAGACTGAGATCACAAGTAGGTAGAGAGGCAGGCAGAGAGAGAGGAGGAAGCAGGCTCCCTGCTGAGCAGAGAGCCCGATGTGGGGCCCGATCCCAGGACCTTGAGACCATGACCTGAGCCGAAGGCAGAGGCCCAACCCACTGAGCCACCCAGGCGCCCCCAAGACATTATTATTAAAAGAGATTATGCTGAGTGAAATAAGTCAAGCAGAGAGAGTCAATTATCGTATGGTTTCACTTATTTGTGGAACATAACAAATAGCATGGAGGACATGGGGAGGTAGGAGAAGGGAGTTGGGAGAAATTGGAAGGGGAGGTGAACCATGAGAGACTATGGACTCTGAAAAACAATCTGAGGGTTTTGAAGGGGTGGGGGGTGGGAGGTCGGGGTACCAGGTGGTGGATATTATAGAGGGCACAGATTGCATGGAGCACTGGGTGTGGTACAAAAATAATGAATACTGTTAAATGCTGAAAATAAAAAATTTTAAAAAAAGAAATTTTAAAAGATCTAAATAAGTATAAAAATCCCAAGTTCATGATTCAGTGCAATCCCTATCAGTATTGTAGCTAACTTCTTTGTAGAAATTAATAAACTGATTCTAAAATTCCTGTGAAATTGCAAGGGACCCAGAATAGCCCAGTCTCAAAAAAGAGAAAATTAGGGGGATTCACACTTCCTTTATTTTTAAAGATTTTTTTATTTATGGGGGGAGGTACAGAAGATAAGATGGTCTTAAGCAGACTCCACATTAAATAAGGAGCCAGACGCGTGGCTTAATCTCACTACCCTGAGATCCCAAACGGAGCCAAAACCAAGAGTCGAATGCTTAACTGACTGCACCACCCAGGTGCCATTCACACTTCCTTATTTTAAAACTTAGTACAAAGAAATAACAGGTCCATTTGGTACTGATATAAGGTCAGACATATAAATTAATGGAATAGAAATGAGCTTATAAATAAACCTATGTCAGACAAACCACGAGAGACTCTGGACTCTGGGAAACAAGCTGAGGGTTACAGAATGGAAGGGAGTGGAGGGTAGGTGTGGCCGGGTGATGGGTATTAAGGAGGGCACGTGTAGTGAAGAGTACTGGGTGCTATATGCAACTAATGAATCATTGAACACTACATCAAAAACTAATGATGTATACTGTATGGTGGCTAACTGAACATAATGGAAGGAAGGAAGGAAGAGGAATGGAGGGAGTAAGGAAAGAAGGAGGAACCTATGTCTGTGGTTGACTAATACAAGGATATCAAGACCAATTTGTGAGGAATAGTCTTTTCAACAAATACTATTGGGACAACTGGCCAGCTACATGCCAAAAAATGAAGTTGGATTATTATCTTAAACCGTATACAAAAAACTCAAAATGGATGAAATGGCTAAATGGAAGAGCTAAAACTGTATAGCTCTTAGCAGAAATATAGAGGTAAATTTTTATGTCCTTGGATTCAGAAAAAGATTCTTTAAAATGACACCAATGGGTTAAAGCCTCTGCCTTCGGCTCAGGTCATGCTCCCAATGTCCTGGGATCAAGCCCCACATCGGGCTCTCTGCTTAGCACTCTCTGCTCAGCAGTGAGCCTGCTCCTCCCCCCTTCTCTGCCTGCCTTTCTGCCTACTTGTGATCTCTATCTGTCAAATAAATAAAATCTTTAAAAAAAAAAATGACACCAACAGGACAAGCAACAAAAAAACCCAGATAAATTAGAGCTAATTAAAATAAAAAATGTTTGTGCTTCAAAGGACATTGTTAAGAAAGTAAAAGGACCATAGAATGGAAGAAAATATTTGCAAATCTCATAAAGGATTTATATCTAAAGTATATAAAGAATTCATACAACTTAATAATTAAAGGACCAGTCATTCAATTAAAAATATGGGCAAAGGATCGAAATAGAGATTTTTCCCAAGAAGATAGTGAAATGGCTAATATATGCATGAAAAGATGTCAGCACCATTAGTTGTCAGGGAAACGCATATCACCACAGTGAGATACCACTTCATAAGCACCAGGATGGCTTGAATCAAAAAATCAGGTAGTTTAAAAAAAAAAAAAAAATCAGGTAGTAAAATTGGTGAGGATGTGGACAATTTGGAACCTTCATACCGTGCTTACAGCAGTGTAAAATGGTATACTATTTCGGAAAATAGTTCACCACTTTCTCAAACTGTTATATGTAGAGTTAACATATAACATATAACTCTAACATATGTAGAGTTAACATATGACCTAGCAATTCAGCTCTTAGATATACACCAAAGTGAAATGAAAGCTACATCCATGCAAAAACATGTACATGAATTTCCATAGCAGCAGCATTCATTATAGTTAAAATGTTCATGAGATGAATGAATGAAAAAAAAAAGTAATATATTCATAAAATCTAATATTATTTGGCCAGAAAATGTAATAAATTACTGATAACATGCTCTAGCATGGACGAACATTGAAAGTATGTCAATGAAAGAAGCTAGTCACAAAAGAGAACATATTTTGTGAGTCCATTTATATGAAACATACAAAATAGACAAATCTAGAGAAAAGAAAGTAGATTAGTGGGTTCTTTATCCCTGGGTATGATGGGAGGGTAAGTGATAATAGCTAATGGATAGTTTCTTTTTAAGGTTTTAAAGTGACTCTGGTGATGGTTGTTCATATCTGTAAATATACAAAAAATTACTCACTTTAAGTGAGTGAATTGTATCTTATGTAAATTATGTCTAAATGAAACTTTTTTTAAAACCCCCAGTGTAGTACTATATAGTCAAGAGGGAACCTCTACATCCTGACTTCTTAAAGAGTGAAGGATTTGGACCCCACATTTAGCCTCAACTTTTAAGCCTCCCACTAGAGGTATGGGCTCCAAAAACACTTAATTCGAAAGCCAGTGTGACTCATAATAATACACACTTTCCCAGCTGCTATTTGGGGTTCAGCTTCCAATCAGAGTGCATCTAGGCACTGACTTTGATCCTCCTGTTTGGGACACTGATGGGTCTTTGCATGGCCTCAACTACTGGGATCTACTAAGGACAATGGAGGAGGCTTGGAAATCAGAAAAATTTATGAGGAGGTAGGGGCTTGGGAGCCAAACTAATTGCTGAGGTTTATCTCCTACTGTCAAGAATAGAAACAGGTCAGAACTGTCTGTTAGGATATTATGACAGGACTGAGACAGGTAACTGTTTTGTCTAATATGCAGAATTCAACAGAGAAAGTCAAAGAAAATGAAGAAACAAAAGAATATGTTCCAAACAAAAGGACAGAATAAATACCCAGAAATAGACCTTAGGAAAGCAGAGATAAGTGAGTTACCTGACAGAGAATTAGAAATAACAGTCATAAGGAGTACCAAACTGGGGTGCCTGGGTGGCTCAATGGGTTAAAGCTAAAGCCTCTGCCTTCGGCTCAGGTCATGATCTTAGGGTCCTGGGATCGAGTTCCGCATTGGGCTCTCTGCTCAGCAGGGAGCCTGCATCCTCCTCTCTCTCTCTCTCTGCCTGCCTCTCTGCCTACTTGTGATCTCTGTCTGTCAAATAAATAAAAACTTTTTTTTTTTAAAGATTTTATTTATTTATTTGACAGAGAGAGGTCACAAGTAGGCAGAGAGGCAGGCAGAGAGAGAGATAAATAAATAAATAAAATAAATAAATAAAATAAATAAATAAAATCTTAAAAAAAAAAAGATTTTATTTATTTGACAGACAGAGATCACAAGTAGGCAGAGAGGCAGGCAGAGAGAGAGAGAGAGGAGGATGCAGGCTCCCTGCTGAGCAGAGAGCCCAATGCGGAACTCGATCCCAGGACCCTAAGATCATGACCTGAGCCGAAGGCAGCGGCTTAACCCACTGAGCCACCCAGGCACCCCAAATAAATAAAA